>NC_068973.1:23386768-23723622 GCF_016808095.1 Vigna angularis
TTGGAATGAATTGAAAGCTTGTATGAGAAGAAAGTTTGTGCCTCGAGAAATTGAAAGAAACTTAGAACTTATGAGAGAGCTTATTAAAGAAGGTGAGTCATTCAGTCAAAATTTAAGAGGGTTCTCTCGTAGGGAAAGTGAGTTTCTAGAAAAACTCAAGAGGCTGTGGGAAGAGACAAGCAAATATAGAATTGAGAGATTAAAAAGAGAAAAACAAAAGCAAGAAGTAAGAGAGAGAAGAGAAGAAGAGAAAAGAAGAGAGCAAGAGAGAAGAGAAGAAGAAGAAAACAAGAGAAGAAAAGAGGAAGAAAGAGAGAGAAGAGACGAGGAAGAAAGAGAACGAAGAGAAAGAAGAGAAGAAGAGAAAAGAAGAGAGAAAGAGAGAAAAGAAGCACAAAGAAGAGAAAAGGAAGAAGTTGAAAGAATAGAAATGGAAGAAAAGAAAAAGCAACTAAGGGTTACATCTCCTCCTACCCTAGAAGCTAGACTCTTAAGGGGAGGTTTTCTATCCTCTCACTTTTTTCCATTTATATTTGAATTTTCCAAATTTCACTTTTCTTTCAAAGACTTTGCCACTCCATCTTTAAAAATGTTATCACTTTCAACACATGCAAAGTCACAACTTAGGTTATGGTTACCTTTATGGTTACCAATAACTCAAGATACACATAAAATTGCAAATGAAGAAAGGTTTCCTTGTTATATTAACATTAAAAATTTCAAAATTAGGAAACCTTCTTCTACACATACTCTTTTATATATATTATTGGGTCAAAGAAAACTAATTAGAGATATGTTTGATGTTTATTGCAGATGGATATTTGACCCAGGAGGAACCCTTGTGAAGCCAACAAAAATAAGTCTTCAGAAGCACCATCAGATTTGAGGACAAATCCTTTCCAAGGGGGAGGGGATGATAGTCGGGGCCCAAGCCCAATTAGTTTAGTGTAGTATTTCTTTTACTTTTATTAAAACATGTGTAAAAGGTGTTAGGCATGTGCTAGATAGGAGGGACTTTTAGTCCTATATATAGCCATGTCACCACCTCTTGTAAGATACTTTTGAACATAATGAATTGTTATTCTGTTGAGAACACTCCAGAACAATTCTACCTTGAAAGTCAAGGGTAGAGAATCCCAAAGGATCTCCTCTAGCCACCTTCCATTCACATCATCCATTCTCTCAATTTTCCAGCATCAGTTTCTCTCTCCTCCGTAGCATCCCTCTCTCGCCACTCTCACCAATTACTCGCGTCCTCGTGGCTTGCGTCAGGTCTACTGCCACGCGTGCCTTTCTCCCACGAGATTCCATCATCAGCATAGCTTCCATATCATCATTTCGCGTCTGCACCTACGTTTCCTCTGTCGAAAACTCTTCCACCACAAACCTCATCCTCATCATCGCTGGACCTTCACCGTGGTGCTTCTCGTCAACAATCAGGTTCCTTGCTTCAGTTTATTGTCGATCCAACCTTCGAACTACATCCATTCGAGCCTCTTCACCGAACATCATCAGGAGCCTAGGGTTTCTTCCGCCTCTAGGTTATTTCTTAGAGTTCCTTCAGTTCCATCGATTAGATCTTCTTCTCCACCGATCAAATCCTTCCTTACCTTCATCCCTAGAGTTTTCTCCGATTAAACCTCAACCTAGGGTTCTTCGTTCTTCTACTTCGTTCCGCTGCGCATTGATGTCAAGGATGCCTCGAGGAGTCCAAATCTCTCAAGTTTCGTCTTCTCCTCGGAGCGTCAACTATCACCCTCAGCGACCATTTTGCCCCTCAGCGGATCTCCCGTGAACTCCTGACTGCCGCTCAGCGGTAAAATGCCGCTCAGTGGTAGTTGCGGCTTCTCTTTTCTCACTTTTTGATGTCTTTTCTGATTCCATCTCTCTCCTTCTTCACTTCTTTCACCAAATTCACCTTAAAACCTACACAAAAACACTGAAATCAAGCATAAACCTGTCCAGCTCTCTTATTTCTGAAAATATGAATAAAAGCATGATTTCAAGCTAGTTTCTAAGGGTTAAAGGTTGCTTTTATTATCAATTTCAAGCATAAAAATAACAGTTTTTCAACTGTTATCAATGCCCTTCCCCGCCGGATTTCCGCCCGTCACTTGGTCGAATGCCTTAGTCTTGAGGATTGTGGACAAAAGGTGTTCGGTATGGTATTATTATGTTGGGTTTGTTTGTATCTAGTACACTGATCTTAACCTTTCTGAATTGGTTTGTTTCTTTCACAACTTATGACGACTCCTGCTCCCCGTCAATCCAACTACATGGCTTCCCGAAAGCGAGGTGGGGCCAGCTCATCCTCGGCCCGGCCAAAGGTCGCGCCGAATGCACCCCGTCCTCCACCTTTGGGATCGTCGGGCGGCCGCCTGCCCCCAGTGCGCTCCACGCAGGCACAACAAGCCCCCCAAGTTGAAAAGGCCGGGGGTTCTACAACTAGAGGCCGGGCGTCGGGTCCGGATCCCCTTTCTGGTCTTGCAGCCGTTCTTGTGGATCCGTCTTCCGAGGTGGCCACTACCTCTGTTGCCCCTTAGGTGCGCAAGAGGAAGGATCCTGCAGTCGAAGGCCGTAAGGACAAGGAAGGCTCGTCGTCGTGGTCGGCGTCGAAGAGAGCCCGCAAGGGCAAAGAGAAAGAGAAGGACAAGGAGAGGGCCCTCGCGGTGCCACTACCGAGCGGCATATTTAGTCCGACATTCAGCATGAGCGACCGGACGAAATTCCACATGAGCTCCTCTCAGCGGGCGCTCATTGAACCTCTTTCTGAGGTGGAACTTACTAACGCCATGCTGGAGATGTCAACCTGGGCGGCCTCCCTGGCGTGGTACCTGAAGGAGTTCGCCGACCGCCCAGGGGTGGAGGAAGTGCGTGCCGAGCTAGTGGCGGAGAAGAAGAACTCGTCCTCCCTCTAATCAGCAATGGAGCAGCTGCTCCTGAATCAGGACGAGTACGACAAGAGGATCAAGCAGCTGGAGGCTGATCTCGAAAAGTCTAAGAGGGAGGTCGCCGAAGCCAACGATCGTCTGGCAGTTGCCCGGGCCGATCACGAACGGCTCCTGGAGGGGTGCAGTCAATTGAAGGCCAAGGTCTTTCACCAGCAGAACTCTGAGGCTGGGCTCCACAAGGCGAACTAGGCCCTGACCAACGATTTGGCGAAAGCCAAGGAGAGGATCGCCGAGCTCGAGGCGACCATTGTCTTCGAGCACGAGGAGGGTTTTAACAAGGCCCTCCGGCAAGCGTCCCTTCTGGCCGGTATTCAGGAACCGTTCGCCCTGGGTTTCGACATTGAGAAGGACGTTTTTGATGGCGTCCTCATGGATCTCAACACTGTGGACGACGAAGATCCAGGGGTCGAGGGGCCTTCCGGAGCTATGGAAACCGTCGAGGCCAGGGAGGCTGATGCTGAAGAGGAGGTCGTTAGGGATAACTAGATTTTCTCTTTTATACTTTAACTTTTTATAACGTGTATTCTTGTGACCGCCCGCCCAACATCTTGGGTTGTCGAGATGTTGGCCGGGCGGTCCTTTTGTAAATGCTGGCACGTTTTGGTGCTCTTGCCGATCAATACACAACTTTATTTTCTTGGCTTCTTTTAAGTGTTTTCGGTGTATACTTATATTTCTTGTTTGAGGTAAACTAAACTAAACTGAACGTTATCCCTTCGTTAACGGCCCGCCCAATTTGACTTGGGCTTTTGAGGCGCGGACGGTCAGTGGCTCTTCGGAAAAGAACTCTCCGCTGACCGTCCGGCCAAGTTGACTGGTCCTTGGGAAAGTCTCTGTTCATCAACTTGGACTTTTAAGGCGCGAACGGCAGTGGTTCTTCGGAAAGAACACTCCGTTCACCGTCCGGCCAAGTTGACAGTGGTTCCTGGGGAACTCTCCGTTCATCAACTTGGACTTTTAAGGCGCGGACCATAGTGGTTCTTCGAAAATAACTCTCCGTTCACCGTCCGGCCAAGTTGATAGTGGTTCCTGGGGAACTCTCCATTCATCAACTTGGACTTTTAAGGCGCGGACGGTAGTGGTTCTTCGGAAAGAACTCTCGGTTCACCGTCCGGCCAAGTTGACAGTGGTTCCAGGGGAACTCTCCGTTCATCAACTTGGACTTTTTAGGGCGCAGACGGCAGTGGTTCTTCAGAAAGAACTCTCTGTTCACCATCCGGCCAAGTTGACAGTGGTCCCTGGGGAACTCTCCGTTCATCAACTTGCACTTTTTATGGCGCGAACGGCAGTGGTTCTTCGGAAAGAACTCTCCGTTCACCATCCGGCCAAGTTGACAGTGGTTCCTGGGGAACTCTCCGTTCATCAACTTGGACTTTTACTTTAACTTGAGACTTAATCTTGGGAGAAAACGGGTGTCCTGTCATTGAATTAATAGTTTAACGATGAAAATACAAGTCATAATTCAACTGAAATAAAATTTCAAGTGTGTAGCGTTCTAGGTGTTTGGAACAGGACATCCGTCCGGGTTTTGTAATCTGTACGCTCCATTCCCGAGGGCTTCGGTTACCCGAAAAGGTCCCTCCCATTTTGCTACCAGCTTGCCATGCATAGCCGCTCGGCGAGCTTCTCCAGCTTTTCTCCATACCAAGTCGCCTTCCTGAAAGCTTCTAGGCCGCACCTTGGAGTTGTATTTTCTTTCCACCATGCGTTTGCATGCTTCGGCTCTTAAGGTCGCCCGGTCTCGACGTTAGTCTAAGGAGTCCAGCTCAATCCTTAGTTCCTGCCCATTCAGCTGCAGGTCCTCGACTTGCTGCCGCATTGATGGCTCTCCAAGTTCAACCGGCAACATGGCATCTGTGCCGTATGTCAAGTTAAAGGGGGTCTCCCCGGTTGTTCCGTGAGGCGTACATTGATAGGCCCACAGGACTTCGGGTAGCTCGTCGACCCACGCCCCCTTTCTTTCTCCTAACCGCCGTTTCAGCTCAACGACTACCGTCCTGTTCATTGCTTCTACCTGACCGTTCGTCTGAGGGTGTTCTATCGAGCTGGTGACATGTCTAATCCCCAACCCCTTAAAGAACTCGGCCAGCTTTCTATCGATGAACTGCCGGCCGTTATCCGTAATGACAGTGCGCGGGAGGCCGGAGCGACATATCACTTTCCAGTAGAATTTCTGGACCTGGGCGGCCGTTATAGTCACTAGGGGTTCGGCCTCTACCCACTTAGTGAAGTAGTCCACGGCTACCAACAGGAATTTCTTCTAGGCCCGGCCTATGGGGAACGGCCTTACGATATCCATCCCCCATTGGGCGAACGGCCAGGGCGACACGATCGTGTGCAAAGTGTGAGGATGCAGATGAGTGTTGTTGGCGTGCGCTTGGCAGCTGAGGCATTTTTGGATGAACATTTTTGTATCAGCTTCCATGGTTGGCCAATAGTATCCTGCTCTTGCAACTCGGGCCTTTAGCGTCCGCCAACCAGTGTGAAAACCACAGATGCCATTGTGGAGTTCGTCCATCACATAGTGCGCCTCTTGCTCCCCCAGGCACTTAAAAAGGGGGGTGGAGAACCCCCTCCTATACAAGCTGTCCCCTACTAACAGGTAGCGTGCGATCCACTTCGCTTCACTGGGCTGGATAGTGCATCCGTCGTCCTGCCGAGACATAATTTCTCTAATTTCGGATCGCCAATCCTCCTCCTCGGTAGACACCGCCAAACAGTCAATCGAGGGTTGGAACAACACTTGCCGCACGATAGTCGTTAGAGTTCCCCTTTCTTTTCCTGAGCTAAGTTTAGATAACATATCCGCCCGGTTATTTTCCTCCCTCGGGATATGTTGGATGGCGATCTGGTCGAACGCCCTTGCCAGCTTTGATGCGTGATGGAATTATCGCATCAAGTGTTCTTCCTTCACTTGAAAGTCACCGTTCATCTGGCCGACGACCAGTTGGGAGTCCGTCCGGCAGGTGATTCTTTTTGCCCCCATGTCCCTTGCCAACCCTAGGCCAGCCACCAGGGCTTCATATTCTTCTTGATTATTGGAGGCCTTGAACTTAAATATCAGGGAGTGCTCCAACAAGAATCCGTTAAGGCCCTCTAACACGACGCCGGCCCCACAGACTAATCTGCCGGACGCCCCATCCACGTACAAATTCCACTCGTCCTGGCTTGTGGGAGGTAGCTCGGCTGCGAAGTCGGCAAGGTGCTGGCCCCTGACCGGCCCTCTCGGTTCGTAGCGCAAGCCGAACTCGGACAATTCTACGGCCCATGCCACCATGCGTCCCGCCAGGTCCGGCTTCCTTAGGATTTTTGAGATGGGGAAATCAATTCTGACGACGATTTGATGGCTTTGAAAATATGGCCGGAGGCGCCTTGACGCGTTTAATAAAGCGAGCGCCACCTTTTCCACTTGTTGATAGCGAGTCTCTCGGTCCAGGAGCGTGCGGCTGACGAAGTACACCAGCTTTGGTTGGGGTCGTTCCTGCGTTAACACGGCGCTGATGGCCAATTCTGACACGCCCAGGAAGATATGCAAGTCCTCCCCTGGCGCCGGACGGTTCATGACGGGTGGGTGTAGCAGGATGGTTTTGACATCCTCGAAAGCTCGTTCGCATTCGGTGTCCCATACCGAGCCGGCCCCCTTCTTCATTCTCCGTAGGACGGGTCTAACTCGTTCGGCTAACTTTGGGATGAATCGGGACAATGCTGTGAGCCGTCCAACAAGTCTTTGTACTTCTTTAAGGGTGGCCGGGCTCTGCATCTGCAATATCGCTTCGCACTTGTCGGGATTAGCTTCAATTCCCCTAGACGTAAGCATGAAGCCTAAGAATTTCCCGGCGGCTACCCCGAACGTACATTTGGCCGGGTTCAAGCGCATCCCGAATTTTCTGACTTGGTGAAAAACTTCCTCCAAGTCCTTTATGTGGCCACTACCATCCGCCGATCGGACGACCATGTCGTCTACATAGACGTCCATGCATCTGCCAATTTGCTCTTGGAAGATTCGGTCCATTAATCGCTGGTAAGTGGCCCCGGCGTTCTTCAGGCCAAAGGGCATCACCTCGTAGCTAAAGTTTGCCCGCTCCGTCATGAAGGCCGTCTTCTCTCGATCAGGCCCATACATTGGTATCTGGTTATACCCCGAATACGCGTCTAGGAAGCTTAGTATCCGGTGTCCGAACGCGCCGTCTACCAACGCGTCAATGCTAGGCAGGGGATGAGAGTCTTTCGGGCAGGCTTTGTTTAGATCAGTGTAGTCCGTGCACATTCGCCACTTCCCGCTGGCCTTCTTTACCATTACCACGTTGGCCAGCCAAGTGGTATAGGTGACCTCTTTGATAAAGCCGGCCGCCTTTAGTTTCCCTACCTCCTCCTCGACAGCTTTTCTTTTCTCATCTCCCAGCCTTCGCTTCTTCTTTGCCATCGGACGGGCCTCTTTAAACAGTGCTAGCTTGTGAGACATGACCGATGGGTGAATCCCCGGCATGTCGGTCGCCGTCCATGCGAATAGGTCCCTGTTCTTCCATATGAGCGATCTAAGCTCTTTCTCCATCTCGGGTTCCAATCCTCTCGCCATGGTAGTCGTCTGGGTGGGCTCCATCCCTATTAGGACCGGTTGGGTTTCTCCCATAGGTTCCAGCCGCTCTTCAGTGTTCGTCCTCGGGTCGAGGTCGGCCATGGCGATTTCGGAGCCGGTCGCCCTCCTCTTCCCTTGGTGGGTGTGCAACTTCAGACCGGCGGCATAGCATTCCCGAGCCGTCTTCTGATCCACCCGAACCGTGCATATGGTTCCCTTTTCGGAGGGGTATTTCATCGTGAGGTGGGGTGTGGACACGATCGCCCCGAACGCATTCAGACATGGCCGGCCGAGCAGCACATTGTACGAGGTGTTGGCTTCGACCAACAGATATCTGACTCTCTTTTCTTCGCTGGATCGTCCGGTTCCCAGCCTCGTCATTAACTCCACATAACCACGGGTGTCCACCCTCTCTCCCGCAAAACCTACGATCTGGTCGTTGTAAGGGACGATGAGATCCTCCGAGATATCCATCTGTTGGAAAGTTTTCCAGTAGAGGATATTCACTGAGCTCCCCTGATCTACCAAGACCTTGCTGACGCCGTAGCGGGCGATCTCGGCCGTTATCACCATTGGGTCGTCCTGGTCGGGATCGGGTGCATGGAAGTCTTCATCCGAGAACGTGATAGGGGGCATAGTGTGCCGGGGCCTATCTACCGAGTGCACGGACTGTAGGGCTCGTATATGGCGCTTTCGTGCGGTCGATGATGATCCTCCCCTGGCAAATCCCCCTGATATCGTGTTGATGTGCCCCCGTAGTGGACGTTCGCAACTTCTACTACGGCTTCGGCTTCGTCTTCGCTCGGAGCGAGGACGTTCGGTCCGGTCGTTCCTAGGTCTGTCGGACCTGTATGTCGGTCGTCTAGCAGTCCGCTCGGCGGGCGCTTGAGGACGGTCGTCTCGTATATACTTATTTAGCTTTCCCGCCTGGATCAGCTCTTCAATTGTGTCCTTCAGGGTCACACACTCCTCGGTGGTATGACCCATATTCTTGTGGTAGGCGCGGTGTTTACTTCCATCCGCACTAGATGGTGTAGGTCGCTTCATAGGTTCTGGGAGCAGATCCGCGCTGAGCGCCTTCTGAAGGATCTTTTCTCGGGGGGCGTTCAGAGGGGTGTATTGCTGGAAACGGGGCCCTCAGCGCGGTTTCTTCTGCCTGTTGCCGCCCGGTTTTCCTACCGAATTACCGGGTTTCCCCCCGTCCGCCTTCTCGCTCCTAAGCTCCTGAATTTCCTTTTTGTAGGATAACTTCATCTCCTCAACCCTTATCTCATCTGTCGCGCGTTCCCTCAACTCCTCCATAGTCTTAGGGGCTCGCCGACAGACGCTGTCTTTGAATGGTCCGGGATTGAGGGCGGGTAGGATGTAATGAAGGGCGAGCTCCGGACTTAACGCCTTCACCCGCCGTACAGTTTTCTGGTACCGGTCCAAGAACGCTCTCAGCGTTTCTTCCTTTCCCTGTGTGCTGTTAGCCGCGAATTGCCGGATAAATAGCTGCTTCAATCCGGCGAAATTTTCTATGGAATTGGGAGGCAGGTTGTTGAACCATTCAAGGGCCTCGTCTTCCAAAGACAACGAGAACGCCCGGCACCAGATGGCGTCGTTGCTCGTTCTGAATGCCATCGCATTCGAGAAGGTTTTGATGTGGCCCTCAGGATCAATGGTCCCATCATACATTTTGAATTGTGGTGCAATGAACTGTTCCGAAATCTAAACATCCATTATGTTTTGGGCGAAGGGGAGTAATAGCGTGGAGGAAGGCTCCGGCTTGACCACCATCCGCCTATCCTCGGCCGCGCTCTCCGCGTGCACTAACTTGGCCTTACTACCTTCGGCCTCGGTACCAGTCGGCCTCCAGGTCTCGTCGCGTCCAGTATTCTGTTCCGAACGTTCCTCCGCAGCGGCCTTCCCCTTCTCCTTCGCCCGCTCGCCCCCGTCTCTCCCGGTAATCTATCGGCTTATCCGGGCTTCACAATCGGCCTTTACCGTCGCCATTTCATCTTCATGACGCTGTTGCATCTCGTCCATCTTTTGTTGTAGAACTCTGATCATCTCAATCGGGTCGTCCATGCTCATATTTCTCGTGCTCACCATTGGGTTTTTAAAATCACATGGCCCCACAGTGGGCGCCAAATGTTTCGGATGTGAGGGGTTGTGCTGGTCCCACGTCTCCACGTCACTCTCTTCTCGTATTTCGTACATTTGATCCTCTGTACTCACTCCTCGATTATCTCCTCAGTCCGCTGGTGGGAGACCTGCAAAAGATTCTCCGATGCCAAAGTCAGTTGAGAGCTAGGGCGTTTTTCTCAGACAGTAATAAATGTGCAGTAAATGCAACCTATCTACCACTCACCCTGGATCTGTATTTATAGTTTTCGCTATGGGCTTGGGATTAGTGAAAAGTTAATCACAGCCCAATTCAGCCCAATAGCTTTTAACCCCTACTTACCTTAAGCTAAGTTGATTAGTAACGCGGCCGGCCATCCTCGCGGGTCTTATCCTCATGACCGGCCGGCCCTAACGAGTCCACGGCCTGGGCGGCCAGCTTCGGGCGAGTCTTGATTATGGGCACACGGGCGTCCGCCCTACCATGCCTACCTTTCCCAACAATAAGTGATTATGGGCATACGGGCGTCCGCCCTACCTTGCCTAACCCTTCCTAATAGTAAGTAGAAGGGTAGTTTCCTGGGTCCCATACGGTGATGTGGGCGGCTGGTCCTTTTGGTGGTCCAATGATGTGGATGTCCTTCCGTACGGCGTCCGGTCCTTGCTGGTACACCTTTCAACCTTATGAAAAATAACTATGCATCTTATTTGATGTTTAATAAAAAAATTATTATAATTTGTTATATTATAATCAATAAATAAACAAATTTTAATTTAGTAAACTTTTAATCAAACTTATACAAATTATTATTCAATTAAAATAGTTTTCGTACTATATGTTAATTTTCAAAACATTTTGTATACTCACAATATGTCGCACACTACAAAAATCTGTATTTTTACCGGGGGTTTTTTTAAATATTACCAGCAGTTTTAACCCCTGCAAATCATATTTCCCGCGGTTGGAAAAACCGGTGGGAAAACGTCCGTCGCCAAGCAAGTACCGACAGTTCTGAAAAAACCGCCAGTATTAGCGGGGGTTCCCAGAAACCGCCGAAATTTCCAAGGGTTTTGTAGAAACCGCTGGAATTAGTTGGGGCTTTATGAAAACCGTCGGGAATAGTGGGGCTACTCAAAAACCGCCGGAACTAGCTGGGGTTATCTCAAAATCGCCCCTATTTTTGATGGTTTAGTTTACCGGGGTTTTAAAACTGCCTGGAATTTGTATAGTTCATTTTTTTTATTATAATAAAATTAGATTATAATAAAAATGATTTTATTGACAAAAGAAACAATAAATTAATATGAACTAAAATTTAATAATATTGTATAAAATAAACTACATTGTTCAACCTAATATCATTCATACAACTAATTGTTCATACATAAAAATTAAAAAGAAAAAGGTTCATTACATATGTTCAATATAGATGTTCAATACTAAAAGTATGACTCATAAAAGTATTCAATACCAATATCTAATTTTTTTCTTCATTACATCCATTGTTTGGCCTACTCCCTTGATCAGATACCTACAATATAACATAATAGTTAGTCGATAATATATTTAATAAAAAAATCATACAAATAAATTTAACAAAGATGGGATTATTGAACTGGTTCATCACAAAGAGGAAGTAGGGGATCGCTAGTGATATGGACCGCTAGTGATATAAGTTAATTATTGAAGGAAACAAAACACTTACATCAACTTGAACTGATGAATGGAAAACAAATGCATCTGGGGACTGAATAGGTGTAGGAGTCCATGCTGATTGAAAAACAAATGCATTTGGGGACTGATTATGAGTAGGAGCACATGTGCTTTGGCTTGTCGAAGGTAGCTTTAGTTTGTATGTACCTACAAATAAATGAATGTCAAAAAATGATAACAACATGAATAAAACAAGTATTAGACATTTAAAAAAAAGGGAACTTACTTCTTTGAGGGGCAGAAAGAGAGGGAGAGGATTGGACTTGAGGAGCTAGTGAATGATTAGTTGTGACCCCATGTATGAGAGGCACTTTGCTGTGTATGATGTTTCGTCTCCTTCTTCTTATATGTCATTTTCTTCATCTTCAAATGGTCTACAAACAATTACATAAATAAAAATTAAACCACCTATATAAGATATAATAAAGAAGAAAACAAACAGAATAACTAAATTAAAATTAAAACCTTGTTAATGGTATATTTCTTTCATCATCGGGAAATAATGTTTCTAAGTTTTGTTGTTGGAACGGTTCACATTCATGAAATTTGTCAACATCATCTTCACCCATGTTGTACAAGTCTCTAGGCTTTATATGTACAGGGATGCACCAATTTTTATCAAACTCATCATCTACATAATATACCATTTGTGCTTCTGATGCTTGAATGTATGGTTCATCATCATCATTATCACCAGTATGAATCAAGCGTCCAAAACATACACTTGTAAATCCCAACTCATCAGTCACAATCCCCCTAGAAGTAGTTGTATTAGCCCACATACATTTGAACAAAACAACTGAGAAACGACCATGGTAGTTTATTTCAATTATGTCCACTAATCGACCATAATAAGGCACACCTCCAAATTGCATTTGATTATCACTAGTACTTGCATAACTCCTTGTCCCAAATGTACCAAACACTCCACTATTTTGTGTTTTAAGCCATAAGTCACGCTCCAAGATCCTAAACTTGAATCCGTTAACATTGTAGGCACTATATCGCTTTGCAATATCAATTGGACCCATGGCTAAGAATTTGAAATCAGTTGAGTGAAGGCTAGTTGAGTCATTCCTTATCTAAAAGGAAAAAATAAATAACATGTCCAAGTCAATTATTAATTATAACATAGAATGAAACCAATCAGCAATGGACCCAATATACGTACACGACGTGAAAACCAATCTACAAATTCCCTATGAACTCTCTTTTCTATCAAAGATGATTGTCAACTCCGGTTTCTCAATTGTCTCCGTATAGTGTCTCTAAATTCCCTACACGAAGTGTCCAAATTATACATAGTTACTTTCTAATAAAAGACTAATTAATACAATTGATCAAGTGAAAATACTTACTGAAGAAATGGATCAACTATGGCACTGTTTGTTAAGATATGACGATGTGCCTGTAACTTTTCCTTTTCAGATAAAGTGAAATAAGTGAAACCTCCAACTGCTTTTCCGATCGATGGGAATAAAGTGCTTACAATACAAGAGCCAATACTCGGTTCATCATCAACACGACGCAATCTATTGAACACAGTCTCAATTCCATCTAAGTATCTAGAACAAAAAGTTAAGCACTCTTCAGCCAAGTACCCTTCAGCTATTGAGCCTTCAGCTTGTGCCTTATTACGCACATAAGACTTCAATTTTCCTAAGTACCTCTCAATAGGATACATCCATCGATATTGGACAGGTCCTCCACGCTTGGCATCTTCTACTAAATGCACAATCAAATGAACCATCACTGTGAAAAAAGAAGGAGGGAATAACATCTCCATGTGACATAATGTGAGGACAACTCTATCTTGTAATTGGACAAGTTGATCTATCTTCAAAACTTTATTACATAATTGTTTAAAAAAAGAGCATAGATCAATCAAAATAGAGGACACTTCTTTAGGGAGTGTCTTTCTTATTGCCAAAGGAAGAATTTGCTCCATCAACACATGTGAGTCATGACTTTTTAGTCCTCCAATCTTACGTTGTTTGACATCAACACATCTACTGATGTTACTTGAGTAACCATCAGGTACAGTTATATTCTTCAAAGTTTTTAGAAATATATCCTTATTTACATTTGACAATGTATATATACTAGGAAGATATCTACCATTCTCATCAGGCCACAGATCTGGTCTAATACCCCAAAGTTGTAAGTCCTTTCTTGCCTTTAGATTGTCTTTGCATTTATTATTTGTACTATCAATCAACAATGTAAACAATATATTGTCACAAACATTTTTTTCAATGTGCATAACATCCAGATTGTGGTGCAATAAGTTATCTACCCAATAAGGAAGGCCAAAAAATATACTCTTCTTTCGCCATTGTAGAGTATCTACCTTAGGATGATCAACTCTGCGTTGTCTTTTTGACCTTTCTTCAACTATAGGTTCTTTCCCAAATTCAACGTGAACATTCCCAAGTTGTTGTAGGATATCATGTCCTGAGATTGCCATTGGTTGGCTTCTATTTTCAATAGTTCCATCAAACCTGCTATGAGCCAATCTGAACTTATGTCTTCCATCTAACCACCGACGATGACTTATAAAACAAAATTTCCCACCTTTGACAAGCTTCTTAGGAGTAGTGTCAAAATTACATCTCAGACATGCCAATCCTGTATGTGTGTTCCATCCAAATAAGGTTCCAAGTCCTGGAAAGTCACTAATAGTCCACAATATGGCTGCACGCATATCAAATACTTCATTTCCATATGAATCAAAAGTTTTAATTCCAGTGTTCCACAACTCCTTCAAATCTTCTATTAATGGTTGTAAGTAAACATCAATATCATTTCCCGGTGCTCGCTTTCCAGGAATGATCATGGACAAAATGAATGAACTTTGTTTCATACACATCCAAGGAGGAAGGTTGTATGGTATGAGAACAACTGGCCAAATACTGTGATTGGTGCTCAAGTTCCCATATGGATTGAACCCATCAGTAGCTAAACCGAGTCTCACGTTTCGAGGGTCTAAGGCAAATTGAGGGTGCATCAAGTCAAATTTCTTCCATGCGTCAGAATCTCTTGGATGTCTTAACATGCCTTCATCCGTACTTTCTGATGCATGCCATCTCATATGCTCAACTATTTTAGATGACAAAAACATCCTCTGTAATCGAGGCTTTAAAGGAAAATACCTTAACACCTTTGCAGGAATCTTCTTTCGCTTATTAACAACAACATCGTCACCAATTGTATTTCTCTTTTTTGGCTTCCATCTTGATGTCTTACGTTTCGTACAAGAATCTTTATCTTTGTCTTCTCCAACATACAACATACAATCATTCGGGCAAGCATCAATTTTGGTGTAATGAAGACCAAGCTTGCTAATCACTTTTTTGGCTTCATAAAATGAATTTGGAATTTTAGCATGTTCAAATGCCTCTGCTAGCAATTCCAGTATCATGGACATAGCTTTGTCACTTATTCTGCATAGACATTTGATGTGATACAACTTCACCAAGAAAGAAAGTTTTGAATATTTATCTCATCCTTCATATAAGCTTTGTTGTCCATCTTGCATTAATTCAAAAAAATTTGTCGCATCATGACTTCTAGTATGGCTTGACTCTGCACCCGTATCGTCATCATCCGCCATGTCGTTGGTAGAGCAATGATGTGCAAATACATCATTAATCATTTCACACATATTATCATTAATTTCAACTCTTCCACTATCTTCTTCGACCATTACTTGAGGAGCTTCGTCATTTACTCTTCTCTCCCCGTGTAGAATCCACATTGTATAACCTTTTGGAAAAGGTTTAATAATTAAGTGCTTATATACTTCTTCACGACTTTGCCATTTCTTAAAATTGCATTTCTGACATGGACATACTATCTTTCCCTTAACACCACTATTAGTGAATGCGAAGTCCAAGAAGGTATTCAATCCTCTCATATATTGATTTGTATTTCGAGGCATGTCTATCCATGATCTATCCATTACAACGACCTATGTTCATGCCAAGAGGATTGGAAGGTTAGAATAAGTGACGATATTCAACGAAATACACTACATGAGATGAATTTACTAAACTTTGAGAACTAATCCAAGGAAAATCATTTACAATCGACTTTCCTTTTATGGGGAGAGTCAACTCACAATCCCTTAGATCAAGGGATTTATTTCAGGAGCTAATTTCATAATTAGCTACTTTATTAGGATTGATTCTATTTTACTCTTTATCTACATAAATCATATTATAAACTCTTGACAAACTACCAGCTTGTCATTCCAATTTCTTAACAACATTTGAAGAAGGAACTTCAGATTTTAAGGAAAGAATATTTTAAGAGAATATTTGAGTGAAATTACATGATAGGAAGTTGCAACACACTCAACCTAGGGACATATGAGCAGAATAATACACAACAAAAAGAAATACAAGTAATTTACAAGAACATTTTTCAAAAAAAATTCAGAAAATATGAAAGTTCTAATGCTGATTGAACAAAGCAAAGAGAATTAAAAAAATGAACTATATAATTTAACGAAGGTCAACTTTTTCTTTAACTTTTTAACTAAGTAAAATTATACCATTATCCATAGACGATTCCTTTCTCTGTTTTAACTAAGAAAAGTTCATCCCAAGCAGCACATAAATTATTTAGACAGAGATAACACCAAGGCATACATTTTACTCTTCAATGCACACATAAATAAATTGAAGGCAATGATAGCTAAACCCAATATGATGTGGAATCAGCTTCATGTTTCGATCTACTATTCTATCTAAATATACGAAGAAGAAAAATTAAAGCAAACATGACAGTATAACGAGGATCCGCAAAAAGTAAGTAGTAGCAGCATTAGTCAAAGGCCGTAATGATAAAGAACCAAGAAAAAACATCGGAAAAGGTTAGAGCATGATGATCATAGTGCCAAATCAGAATAAGGACAAACATTTAATAACACACGCATATTAGTATAACAATTCAAATCAAGATCTTGGTTTCAAACTAACGGGCTTCTTCATAAAATTTAATGCATCATATATGGAAAAGCAATAATGCAGAATGCGTTTCTCATAAATGTTGTTCAACGCGAAACATTAAAGTTACTGATAAAAGTAAACTGTGGAATAACACTTAAAGGAAACGTGCTTCTTCATAAATGCCAAATGTTTTAACTAGAAACATTAATTTAAGTAGGAAGATACTTAAATTAATTTCTCTTTTCTCTTAATTGCTTTCTCTACAAACAAAACGTTGCACATGTTAAAGGAAGATACACATTCTACTGAATCACAGATTGCTACAGATCATATATTCAAGAGCATTTCACCTAAATTATCTTCATATTTATAAGAGACTTCATGGCCATGTGATAACAGTTGAAAAACTGTTATTTTCATACTTAAAATTGATACTAAAAGCAACCTTTATCCTTAGAAACTAGCTTGAAATCATGCTTTTATTTATATTTTCAGAAATAAGAGAGCTGAACAGCTTTATGCTTGATTTCAGTGTTTTTATGCAGGTTTTAGGGTGAATTTAGTGAAAGAAGTGAAGAAGGAGAGAGATGAAATCAGAAAAGACACCAAAAAGTGCAAAAAGGAGAAGCCGCAAGTACCGCTCAGCGGCAGTTTACCGCTGAGCGACACTCAGGAGCTCACGGGAGGACCGCTGAGGGGCAAAATGGCCGCTGAGGGGAAGAACCGAGCTGACGCACTTACCGCTGAGCGACACTATTTTTGGGCTTGGGCCTAATTTTATGTAATTTACGAATAATATATAAGCTTTAGGGTTTCCTAGGGTTAGTATCTTTGGCTGGAACGAAGCAAACACTCTCTCTTCCACCCCTTTGAAGGAGGATCTTGGATGCTCAGGCTACCTCTTCACCTTTCTAGGGTTTTATCTTTCATTCTTTCATTATTGTTCATCTAGGTACACCATGAATATGGTGAACTAAACCTTGTATGTTTGTTGGGGAATCAATGTAATCTTTTGAAACTCTCATATATGGAATTTGTGCTTGCATCTTAATCTAAGACTTATGCTTTCTTTCATCATTAGTTAGGGTTTTTCCTCTTTGCTCAAAGCTTGCTTTGTTTAACTCATTCAATGCATGATTATTAGTTTTGTCGATACGGAAACGTACGGGGAAGTCTAGATCTGGGGAATTTCTCCCAATAGGTATATTGGTTGCCTTAAGCTCCTGTGCTAAATAAACTAATTATTAGGGATGCTAGGAATCGTATGAACTCATAATTAGGGAGAAGCCTTCTGTGAAAGGTAATTTAGAGAGTGGCATTAACAATGATGAATTGAATGTTGAATTCCTAAAATATATGAGAGTGGATAAGATGAAATTGACCCCCAACAACATACTCATTCATTTATTCCATTGAAAGTGTTTGTATTTTGCTTTAGCCATTGATCACCCTCATGCATACATGTTTATTTTCGTCTTTTGCATATAAAATCCAAAACGATTCGGTCACATAACTAAACTAGGCCGTGAGTCCTTTGGGAGAACGATACTTGGTCTTACCGAGTTATTACTTGAAACGATTCGGTCATACTTGCCGATTGTAAAACAAGTTTGTGACATCATATTTTGGTGTTCAAAAATTTGTCCATCAAGTTTTTGGCGCCGTTGCCGGGGACTCGTGGTTTAACTGGTTAATTTGTGTGATTATTGATTATCTTTGACTTTAATTTTAAATTTCTGTTTTTTTTTTCTGTTTTTATTTTTCTGTTTTTATTTTTATTTCATTTTATTTTATTTTATTTTTCTGTTTTTATTTTTATTTTATTCTCAGAATCTTATATCTTCTCCTATATCTTTTTGTGCTAACCAAATATTCTAGGGTTTTGTTCTCTTGTGTATGCAGGAGGCAATTAGAACAAGGAGCAAGAAAACAACAGAACCTCTTCTTGAAGGTCTAGACGAGAGTAGACGGAGGAGAAGAATTCGAACATCTAGAGAACTTTTCCCTCCTCCGGAAACTCTGTTGCAACCATCACCACAAGGTTCTGACCATGGCACAGAAAATATGGAGAACAATAATAACAGAAGAACTCTTGCTGATTACACCAATACAGCTGGACCTCAGCACTTTAACAGTATAGCTAGACCTAGAGTCAATGCAGCTAACATGGAGGTCAAACCATCATTGATCCAACTGGTGAAAAGCAACCAATTTAATGGGTTATCTCATGAAAGCCCATATGAGCACCTTACTACCTTCAATGAGATTTGCAACACAGTCAAGATTAATGGGGTGCCAGACGAAGCTATCAAACTTAGCTTGTTTCCTTTCTCATTGGGAGGCAATGCTAAGCTTTGGTTAAATTCTTTCCCAGAAGAAAGTTTCACAGAGTGGGAAGCAGTGGTAACAAAGTTTTTAAACAAGTACTTCCCACAATCCAAGGTGACTAAAGGCAAGCAAGAGATTTCTTCATTTAAGCAGGGCATGGAAGAATCACTAGGGCATGCATGGGACAGATACAAAAGCTTGCTAAGAAAAACACCCACGAATGGCTTTGAAGATCAGGAAGTAGTCTTAACTTTCCTTGGAGGGCTTGGTTCACAAACCAAGATGATGCTGGACACCTCAGCAGGAGGCAATATTAAATGGAAAACTCCAGAGGAAGACACAGAGATTATAGAAAACATGGCTACTAGTGATAATGAGCTGCACAGTGAGAGAGGAGCTCCTTTGCAACAGAAGGGAGTTCTACAATTACAGACACATGATGCCTTGCTAGCACAAAATAAAATTCTAACTCAACAACTGGAAGCTCTTACAAAAACACTTGCTCAATTGCCTAAAGAGTTGAAGACTGCTGCACAGGTACAATCTCAGTTGTGCGAATTATGTGGAGGTGACCACATAAATGATCAGTGTGCCTTTCCAGCAGAAGCTTTGGAAGATGTGAACTTTATGGCCAACCAGTTTCCGTACCGTTAAGGGAACTTCAATCAAGGGTGGAAACCACACCTAAGCATTGGTCAAGGGCAGAATGGGCAGGCTGGACAAAATGGTCAATTCAAACAACAACAACCAACTCTATGGCAATAGTTTGCTTCATTTAATGAAAGGTTTACAAAGATGGAAGAAACTGTGACTCAATTTATACAGAAAATTGAGTCTACCCAAAAGAGCACTGAAGCTGCTATCAAAAATTTGGAGATTCAGATGGGTCAGATTACAAAGCAAGTGGAAGAAAAGCCTAATAGAAATTTTGGGGCTAATACTGAGGTTAACCCCAAAGAAGAATGTAGAGTGGTGGAGAGCACAAATGAGGAGATAGTTGAGTTAGACAAAGGAGAAACAGAAGAGAAAATAGAGAATTCTACAAAAAATAGCAGTTTACACCAAGCCTGAGGAAGACGTCTCTACAAAGAAAAGGCGTAGAGATGATGATACAAAAAAAATGTAAAACTGTTAAAAAGGAGTTATTCCCTCCTAAAGCGACAGATCCAGGAAGTTTTTCTATCCCTTGTACCATAGGGAAGAAAAAGGTGAAGAAAGCTCTTCTTGATTTAGGTTCAAGTGTTAACTTGATACCTTACTCTTTACTGGAGCAAATCGGCAATGTTAATGTGAAACCTATAAAGGTTAATCTAGTAATGGCCGATGGATCTTCAAAGGAACCATGTGGGATTGCAGAGGATATTATAGTTTGTGTGGGTAAACTCCAGTTCTTGGCAGACTTTGTGGTAATGAAGATGGAGACAGAGAAGATACCTATCATACTTGGAAGACCGTTTATGAAAACGGCCAAAGCTATTATTGATGTAAATGAAGGTATAGTGGTGCTCTAGGACCGAGAGGAGAGAGTGGTTGTAGACGTCTTTAAAGATGAGAGGCAAACACAGGAGGAAGAAGCTAGTTATAAAGCTGCATTTCAAGATGCACACATGACTAGCTATCAAGATGAAGAGCCCAAGGTTACAGGTAACCATTGTTTGTTGTTTCAGGTGCATAAAGGAGAAAAGATTGGAAGAGGAGGAGAAATTCCTGGTGACTGGAGAAAAGAAGACCCCAACTTGGTGAACCTGTGAGAATCAAAAATAAGTTGTGGGTTGTGAAGGGCTTTAAAGAGAAGGAGATGATAGAGTTAGAATCTTCACATCTTAGAAGAATCAAAACAGTTCACAGGAAACAGCTGAGGAGTTGGTGGAATAACAACATCAACTATGAAGAAGGAACCTGAGCTTTACTAGGTCAAGCTAATGACGTTAAAAGAGCGCTTGCTGGGAGGCAACCCAGTTGTTTTAAGAACTTTTGATTTTATTTTGGTTTGGTAATTTTTAATTTGTGGACATTATTTTTGTAACTATTTTGTTGGAAATAGCATCTACTGAAGGATGCTAGGTGGTTAAGTATCTACTAAAGGATAATAAAGTTTGTAACACCTACCGATGGGTGTTGGTGGATTTTGGGTCAGGCTCGTGACGTTAAACAAGCGCTACCTGAGAGGCAACCCAGTTGATTGAATATTTCTGTTTGTTTCATTTTAGCTGCATAATAGGGTTTTGCATAAGTTTTCTGAACATTGAATTACATGGAACCAGTAAGGGGCATCTCTAGGAGGCACGTAGGTTAAGAAAAGAAGGAGAAGAGCACTTCACGAAAGTGCCGCTGAGCAGCACCTTACCGCTGAGCGGTACTCTCGCAGATGGGCTTTAGTTTCCCCTCAGCGGGACCCGAGCCCATTAGGGTATTTTTATACCCTAAGCTGCGTTTTAGGTTTTCTTTCCAAGCTCTTCTCTGCACAAGCACTCCCACATACCTTCTCCAAGGTTTTCCACCTCTTTTCACTCTTCCCTCTTAAGAAAATTTCTCTTCCACTCACTTTTTCACTAGTGCACCATCAAAGTTTGGGGTTGGAAGAGAGCATTCTAGTTTGGAAGCATTCTCATTGCATCTAGTATCTCCACCCAAGTAAGTAAAAAGCATTTTGTTCATTCTATAGTTCTTGAATTGAATGTGATTGTCAAAGCATGAATATTTAGGGGTTTTGATTTCTATGCATGAATTGATGATATAATTGATGTTTGAACCGATTAAATTGCATGATCTTGAACTGGAAAACTGAAAATTGCATTTGGGTGGAGTTAGGACAGCTTGAAAATGGATTTTTCAAAATTCTGCAGAGTTACCGCTCAGGGGTAAACTGCCGTTGAGCGGCACTCTGCCAGACTTGGTTTTTCTGATCTGGAATGTGGCATTGGTGGCGCTGAGGGGAAATTCTGGCCCTCAACGGTGGTTTAGCTTCGAAAGGAGTTGTGTTCTGTGTTTTACTAATAATTAACATCATGTTTTGTGGTTGTGTATTTGTGTTTGAATGCAGGAATGACATCCTCTTCAGGAAAGAGATTGAAAACCATGGCAACCAAGAGAAAGGAAAAGGAACCAGAGCAACCCCACTCTAGCAGGTTCCTCTCTAGGAAACATGAGAAGCACTTTAGGGTGGTTCAGGACAGGAGACTTCTGATGGAAAGAAAAGTTGGAATGATACCTAACTTTGCTCCTCAATTTGGAGAGCAAGTGTTAGGGAATGACTGGGGAAAGCTAGCCACATATCCTGCACCTGCCAACATAGCTGTGGTAAAACAGTTCTACACCAATGCAAAGAAGATTGATGACTATCCAGCTGAAAATTATCTGGGCTATGTTAGAGGCCATGCTATCAGGTATGATCCTGATTCTATCAATAACTTCCTGGACACTGTGTGGGCTGGTGAGCAGTGCCAGTTTGCTCTTTGCATGGAGGAAGGTGCTGATTTTGAGGATGTAGAGAGAGTACTGTGTATACCTGGAGGACACTTCCAAAGGAATAGATCTGGCTCAGTGGTTAACATTAGGAGGACTGATCTGAATCCTCTTGCAAAGTACTGGATGGCATTCTCTCATGCCAACATTCAGCCATGTTCACATGTGTCAGATATTACTCTCAGCAGGGCACTATTCATCTACTGTGCTATCAGAAATTTAAATGTTAACATTGGGCAAGTGATAGCTGATGAGATTAGTGTGTGCGCAAATACCTCAAACAACAAAGCACCACTGGGACATCCCTCCTTGATCACTCACCTTTGCAAGATAGCTGGGGTGGACACTTCTGCTCCATCATTTGAGAGGCTAAGAAAAGCTATTGATGAGGCCTATTACAGACAGTACTGTGGAGGTGAGGAAGCAGCCCAGCCAGTTCCACCACGCCGTGCTCGTAGAGAGAGAGGGCCAGCACAGAGCCAGACATCTGTTGAGACACATGAAGCAGAACCATTCCAGATGAGGGACATGTACATGTCTCTTATAGGTGCTCAGTTGCAGTTCATTCACCGAGGGCAGGTGGCTACTGTTGAGATGATTGTGGGGATGTATGATACACCTCCAGCCCACAAGTGGACTATGGATGAATTTCATAATGTGGTAGCTTGGCCAGAGGAGCCAGTGCAAAGAGAAGAAGCTGAAGCAGCTGAAGCTTCAGTTAGGGAGATGGAAGAAGATGAAGCTGATGATGATGATGCATTTGAAGATGCTGAAGATGAGGAAGAAGAGGAAGATACAGAGGACAACTCAGATTGATGAGGAGTTGAGATAGCATTTACTGAGGAATGCTATCATGAACTTATGCTTTTATTGGTTTAAGTTTTCTGAACTTATTTGTTTTTGTTTTTAGAATAGGGTTTGATGTACTCTATTGGAAACCTGGTTTGTTATGATGGTTTGCTATTGACTGTGATTGTGTGATAAGTAATGCTTGATGATGATTATTAACTGATTGATGTGAGATAGATGTGTACATTACATGCTTAAACAGGTGGTTCACAAGCTCTGTGAACAAATGCAAAGTATTATGCTTGTGATTGTGATATTAAGCAGGATGTGTATGTCAAATGTGAATGAGCTTATATGTGAGGTTTTGAGCTCCAGAGTTGTTATTGATTGAATGCTATTGCTTTGAAAGCATGAATGACTTTGGCCAGGTTTTCTATGATTGAATCAATTGCTTGTTTTGCATCATATGATCAAGGCCATTTGTTGGAACCCTTTTTATTGGCCAAATTCATAAAGTTAGCCCATTAAAAGAGAACACTTCATGTTCTATCCTTTGAACACTTAGCCTTGAACATAAATTGAAAACCCTTGTTGAAAAGCTTTACCTTGAGTTAAGTAGAAGATCTTGTGTGGTATTGTTAAATGTTCAAGTTTGGGGTTGTTGGGAAAACATGAAAAAGGAAAAGCATTGAGCTAAGAGCTAAAAAATAAGAATATGCAAAGAAAAAGAAAAAGAAAAGAAAAGAAAAAGAAGCAAAGCTCAATGCAAATGCAAAGGCAAGTTGGGAAGAATAAGAACAATTGTGTTGTTATGATTCTCTTAACTCAAGGATTTTGTGATCCAGAAAAACCAATTTTCTTGTTAGCCCAGCCACATTATAAGCCATTGAAAAGTCCTTGTGATGATGCATGCTTGTGAATGTTTTTTATTGTGGTAAAATGAAAGGTAAAGTTGATTCAGGTGACATTGTGATAGTAGAGTGAATGAGTGATTACCTCTTATACACTTGTGTGTGAGTGAAACACTTTACCTAGTGAGGAAATATTCCATAAGCACATGAACATCCATGCTTAATTGATTGATCATTCATGAAAAATAGCATTTGTTGGAATTTAAATGATTTTGTGAACACTAAAGCATGTGCACATCTTGATTGAACTCTTGGTCATAAGGTTGATTGAAGTTTTTACTTATCTTGAAAAAGAGATTTTTGAATGAGTGAATCATCATATGAATTGGTTGAAGATTAAGTTAAATCTTGTTTGCTTGAGGACAAGCAAAGTTCTAAGTTTAGGGTTGTGATAACAGTTGAAAAACTGTTATTTTCATGCTTAAAATTGATACTAAAAGCAACCTTTATCCTTAGAAACTAGCTTGAAATCATGCTTTTATTTATATTTTCAGAAATAAGAGAGCTGGACAGGTTTATGCTTGATTTCAGTGTTTTTGTGCAGGTTTTAGGGTGAATTTAGTGAAAGAAGTGAAGAAGGAGAGAGATGAAATCAGAAAAGACACCAAAAAGTGCAAAAAGGAGAAGCCGCAAGTACCGCTCAGCGGCAGTTTACCGCTGAGCGGCACTCAGGAGCTCACGGGAGGACCGTTGAGGGGCAAAATGGCCGCTGAGGGGAAGAACCGAGCTGACGCACTTACCGCCGAGCGGCACTATTTTTGGGCTTGGGCCTAATTTTATGTAATTTACGAATAATATATAAGCTTTAGGGTTTCCTAGGGTTAGTATCTTTGGCTGGAACGAAGCAAACACTCTCTCTTCCACCCCTTTAAAGGAGGATCTTGGATGCTCAGGCTACCTCTTCACCTTTCTAGGGTTTTATCTTTCATTCTTTCATTATTGTTCATCTAGGTTCACCATGAATATGGTGAACTAAACCTTGTATGCTTATTGGGGAATCAATGTAATCTTTTGAAACTCTCATATATGGAATTTGTGCTTGCATCTTAATCTAAGACTTATGCTTTCTTTCATCATTAGTTAGGGTTTTTCCTCTTTGCTCAAAGCTTGCTTTGTTTAACTCATTCAATGCATGATTATTGGTTTTGTCGATACGAAAACGTACGGGGAAGTCTAGATCTGGGGAATGTTTCCTCTTAGGTATATTGATTGCCTTAAGCTCCTGTGCTAAATAAACTAATTATTAGGGATGCTAGGAATCATATGAACTCGTAATTAGGGAGAAGCCTTCTTTGAAAGGTAATTTAGAGAGTGGCATTAACAATGATGAATTGAATGTTGAATTCCTAAAATATATGAGAGTGGATAAGATGAAATTGACCCCCAACAACATACTCATTCATTTATTCCATTGAAAGTGTTTGTATTTTGCTTTAGCCATTGATCACCCTTATGCATACATGTTTATTTTCGTCTTTTGCATATAAAATCCAATTATTTCGTTCTTAAGTCTTAGCTAATCAACGAATCACATAACTAAACTAGGCCGTGAGTCCTTTGGGAGAACGATACTTGGTCTTACCGAGTTATTACTTGAAACGATTCGGTCATACTTGCCGATTGTAAAACAAGTTTGTGACATCATATTTTGGTGTTCATAAATTTGTCCATCACCATGCAATTCCCAAGTGTATATTTTGAGAAAATGATCTCTCTAGTGGAAGATTTGGTGTACCAGAAAATTATTTTAACCTTTAAGTTTGTCTTCCCACTATCAAACCTCAACCTTTTTACCAAACATTTAAGGTTCCTTCCAAAACTGTAATAAAAGACTGCTGTTAAATGGAATGCGATTAAAAGGAAAAAATAACAGAATATGGATAATGAAAAATACAACATAAATTTCTCATGCTTGCTTCAGAGTGCGTTGAATCCAATAAATACTGCTAATTATTTTATATCAAAATTATAACTATTTCAAGTAAAAAAGAAAAAAGACAAATCATTTAACAAGGAAACCACTAAATAGAATCTGTCCAAATATTGACAGAATCAATTAACAAAACAGTAGCCTATTATGTGGCCAACAAATTTGCAGATAAGGGGCAACATAATATCTCATTAGTGAAGTATAAGAATATTCAAAACTATTCAACATTAGCCAAAACAAAGATTATCCTAAACAACTTACCAAGCTATTGATCAATAACAGAAAACACAAAAATTAAACCAGAGCATATGGATTTGCAATTTTTCGTGAATGGGATCGAAGTGGTTCGTAAGTAGATGACTTTCGAAAACCTAAACTAGAGAGCCAAGATCAAACACAGTCTTACCTTGACGGTCAGTGCGGGAGCGCGCCAGAGTACCTCGAACTCGCTCAACCCACAAATGCCTTGATGCCTCCACCTCGCAGGAGAAGACGAACACAAAACCAAACAAGAAGAGAAGACGAACACAAAGCCAAGCCAAAGAAGACGAACACAAAGCCAAGCAGGAGAAGATTGTGGTGCAGGGTAGGGTTTGGGGGAAATTTTTATGAAGACGGGAAGAAGGTTTTAGGGTTCGAAAGTATACCCCAAATTAGAATAGATGTTCCTAAAATGAATGACCGAAGGCACGTGGGAGGGGATATGGGTTCGTAAGTATTATAAAATTAAAAAAAAAATCATATTTTAGGGACGGTTTTATTAAAACCGTCGGAATTATTCGGGGTTTCTAAAACTCTCAGAAAATAACCCCTCCAAAAATTAATTATTTTTGCAGTGGCAGTATATAGTATTATTTTATTTATTTAAATGTATATGTATATATACATATATTTTATCGTTAAAGTTTCACGTTATTTTTCGTGATTATACTCAGAATAAATTATGTCCATTATTAGTATTTTTTTTATATTTTGTGAAACTTATTTTAATATTCATAAAAGTTAAGTAAACGAGTTTCCAACATTTTTTTTCGATATCATAAAATCACAACAAAAATTCACCAAATATGAACATTATATTATTAGACATAATAACCATAAAAATCATAATAAGATAATAAATAAAGTGTAAGTCAATCAATTTGTCTATAGTAGATGTGTTTATACTTATGCAAAATAATATCAGTAACGCTATTAATTCTAATAAAAAATTGTTACGCATAGATACACAATTTAGTCGAATAATTCATAAAAAAAAATGTGTTTTAGCATGATCTAACGCGAGTTAAAGAAAAAATCAAGACTAAAATTGTGTAACAATCGAGTATATCATAACAAACAAATCATATATAGTTAAGAAACAAGAGAGAACAATTTCAATAATAAGAAAATTTATAAATCTGATATTTACATGTGTACTGTAGGACCACCTCAATCCTACCGAAACAACATGTTTTTCTTTGAATTGTTAGTGTAAAAAATACTAAAATCTTTTAGGAGTACCAACACTTGAGGAGGTCGCTCATTTTCTTCCAGAAACAATAATCATTTGAACTGACAAACCACCCCATATAGACCTCAATGTCAAATAAGTCACAAATCAGGATTTCCAACCTCAATATCAAGTTCATAACTCTCAAGTTTCATCTTCCCATACAAATATTTATGATCAATTGTCTATGTCTTCAACTATGAATGATCCTTTGTGGTATCCCAATAGTGGGGCATCTCACCACATCACAAATGGTGCCTACAAATTTCTCCTCAAAACACCTACACTATTATTGAAAATATCAAACTTGGAAATGGCACAGATCTACATTATTTTTTTTAATCATAGGTCTTATGCAAATTCAATTTTATAATGTTGTATTAATTGTTTCTGTTTAAAAGTATTTTGGTATGGAGTTAGCAGTAAATATGATTTTGACTATTTTTGTAAAATACGATTCTTCTTCTAACAGTACCATTTTGTTTTAATATTTTTGGAGTAAAAATACTAGTACAGTAAAAGGAAAAGACACCGGTTGTTTTTGTTTATAGGCACCAGTTCTGCAACCGAAGCATATACAAACGAGGTAAAAAAGGGTAAGCCTTTTGTCTCGGGTATGGACCGAATCAGAAGAGGGTAGAATTATGCCTCGATTTTTTGGTAACCGAGATAGTAACTTGTTTTTTTTTTCATATTTTAGGCTTTTAGGCCTGTACTGAACCATGCTGTAATTTTGGATTTTTTGTTGTTTAGAAATTTTTAATATATAATGGTAAAAGGAAATTTAACAGTAGAGGAGTTTTTCATAACAATTCAGCAGAGGACTTTAAGCAATTATGCATCATCAGCAAATGCTACATAGCCATCAGCAGTAATTCCCCAATTCATCCAGAAGACCTAGTCGGAGATCCTGGGTCCTCTTCTCCATAGCACACAAACAAAACCAAAAATTAAAACCATATACTTATTGAAAGCAAAAAGAAACTTAAGTTCTATATCACCTTTTACCAAGGTGTTCCCAGGATGAGGATTCCCAAGACATCCAAAGTAGTGTTCACATGCATGAGAGTATGAAAAGACATGAATCACAAACCCATATTATTTTTCAACTACTCTTTTAAATCAGCAATGAACATTAGGATTATGTACAACACCCCAAAGGCCAGCAAATTTCAATGACAAGCCATTGCTGTTAAGAGATACAAACGAAATCATGCCACCGCTGTCAGGCATGGATGAAATGCAGTACCACAAGCTATCCATTGTCGTTTTCTCCCACGCGGCACCACACACCCAAAATCAAAACAATTTTCAAGATCAAAACAGAGACCCAAGATTTCCCAAATGCGTGTCTCCTCACAACAAAACTTGTTCAAAAAAGAAGATTGCCGGTCTAGGGCGGCAGCGGCATTCCATTAAGGGGTGAGATGGTAGCTGCGACTCGCAATGAGGATTTGACGACAAGCGCCGTGGCGGCGACGATGGAGGGCTCGCCGATCTGGTGCGACTTGACGATTTGGGCTTGGCGATCTGGAGCGGTGGATGAAGATGAAGATACTCTCTTTGATTTTAGGGGGAGGAGGCAGAAACCCTAACAGATTTGGCCATTTGGGCTTGGCAGTGGCGGAGGCAGCAGCGGCAGAGGAGGCTATAGCGGCGGAGGCTACAATAGCAACATAAGCGGTGTCGTTAGAGGAAGCATTGCAGGCAGCAGCGGCGGGGCACCAATGGTGCGACGGCGCAGGCAGGAGGCACGACGCCAAGAACGACAACGAGCAGGAGGTAGGCGAGACCACTAGCAGCACAGGCAGAGGAAGAATGGGAGAGCACTGGCAAGGAGTGGCAGTGGTGGACGAAACCACAGAGGGGAGGAAAGAAGAAGCTGTTGGGTTGTGCAAATGAAGCGTGTGTAGGTTAAGATCTGAGAAGTGGAGTGAAGAGCACAATATGGCACCGGTTAAGAGCCAAACCCGAGGTATAAAGTGCTGAAATGTCAGGTGCCTAGCAGGTGCAGTAGGTATATAGGCGAAAAGCCTGACTTGCACAGGTGTATACGCAGCGGTTGCCTGGAAACCCGAGGCAATAGGGCCTTTTCAAAAAGTTGTCAGACAAAATGTGGAGGTATAGGTCTCGGGTCTTCTTCTAACCGAGGCAATATCACCATTCTGTCTTAGGTCAAGGTTTAACTGAGGTATATAACCTTTTATGCTTCGGGTTTTACGTAATCGAAGCATATATGACGCGTTAGAATCTACTTTTTTTACTAGTGAAAATTTATAGTTAATACTATAGTTTTGAATTAGGTTTCAAGATTTTTTATTTTCAAATTTTTCACCATGATAATTTTTAACGAAAATAATTGATAAACCTTTTAAAAACTAGCACATTGTGGTATTTATGTGAATAATTAGTGTTGTTTCCTTAGAATTTATGAGGTTGGGGTAACTTTTTACATTAAGGTAAGGGGGATCTGGGTATGACAGAAAATTAGTTGTTGGTTAGAAGGCGTTAGCCGTACTGGGCCTTACGGACTTCGATAGTTAAGGTGCCGCCCTAGGTTACGCCTCCTACATTATACATACGTACATACGTATACATACGTGTATATCAACTACTAATGTGTGAATCTGCATCAGACAAGTTCATCTTCTGCATCAGACAAGGTCATCTTAGTTTTCAGCTTTTTCATACATATTTTCGATGCTGATAACATTTCCACCAGATAAACTCAATTCAGAAGAAGAAGAAAAGGAGAGAAATACGTATACATACGTGTATATCAACTACAACAAGTTCATCTTAGTTTTCAGCTTTTTCATACATATTTTCGATGCTGATAACATTTCCACCAGTAAACTCAATACAGAAGAAGAAAAGGAGAGAAAGCAAATGATAAAAAGAGAAAATAAATGAACGATGATAAAACAAATAATCTTATTGTAATGGTTTAAAATCAAATATTTGTAAATCAAATTTCTCCACAGATCACATGCAGTTGATAAACTGAACTATCGGCTCTGCTGCATCCAATTAATGCAGATTAATAAATTGTTTTGTTATGCTTTCTGAAATAATTTTGCAGCTACAAAATTCTGTGCAGTTGTTGCAATCACAAAAGAATTTATTTATTTATTTTTTATTTTTTTTATAAATGGAAGGAAATGGTGCCCTACAAAATTGCAGTATATTAATTTACATCTTATCTTTCTAGACATACAGGAATTTTAAACTTATGAAATAATGCCAACTTGATAATGACAAAAAATGAGATGGTACTCCCGAATTTCGATCCTATGCAGTTTCTAGAGAAATGCATGATCCCTTTATTTTATTTACGTGACAAATTAATATTTAGAATACAATTTCATTTTAACTTTATTAGATTATCAAATTCGAAATTTTATGTAAACTCGTAAAAAAACTCGACTCGTAAAGTGTGAGATCTCGAAAATTTAAACATAATTAAAATGTCAAATCTGTACTTATTGCACTGCTGAGTCACCTGTCAGCTTCCTTAAATGCGTCTCGTCACACGTTCAGTGCATTAAAAACACACTCACCGCTGCATGCACGAGCGCCACTTGTCACGTTGGAAGGTTCTGAAGTCAGAGTGAGTGTGCAGGTGTCGGATCGGGAGACGTTCGTCCGCACGAACGTGGATTGAACAAAATGAGTTTTCGAAAAACCCCTCCTCTCACCTGTACCACTCATCTTCTTCCTCAGAACCTCAACTCTTCATCTTCTCCAACTTCTCTCTAGAACCTCTCAAACTTCTCTCTTCTGTAACTCACCGTTTCCTTCTCCGATCACGTTTCAGAACCGTAGGAACGTTCGTCCAGCTGTGATCTTCCTTTTGGACCGAACAGAATTTGGATCGGAACTGGTAAGTTCTCGTCGTCAACCGTTTATCTTTTCTGGTTTCATGCGAACCCTAGTTTTGGTTGAATGCATGGGTTCTAGGTCTGAGTTATTCTGATTTTTGGTGTTTTAGACTAAGTGGAAGTTGTTGAGTGAACCTGGGTGTAGAACGCTGTTAGAGGTCGAACCAAAACCTTGCATTTGGGAGTACACTGCTATCCAGGTAAGGGAAGCTTAATAATTTGATCCATACGTATATGATTGTGTGCGAGCATGATAGAAATAGAATGTATGAGATGTATGATGTGTTTGAGTATGCTTGAACGATCGCTGTTGTGCATGAATGAATATGGTATGCGCTGGCTGATATGCATGAATTGAATACTGGACAATTTTTGTATAGTATGATTTATTAATGTGAGATCTATATAGTATGAGAATTAAATGATGAAACGGAAGTTATAAGATTATGAATCATATGAGAAATGTTAAGCTTAGATGAAGATGAAAATATGAAATATAATGATCCTGTCGTATGATAAAATACGTTCGTCATCGTACGGTCATATACCGTTCGGTTTCTCTGAAAATGATTTAGAGTGAAATTCTTTCATTTGGAAAGGATTCTGTCTTAGAACGAGCATCCCCATTTGAAATGCTATTTGAGCGTTCGTCTTAAGTAGCGCTCGGTCTTACACCTAGCGTTCGTCCTAATAAGCGCTCGGTTTATACCAAGCGTTCGTCTTAAAGTAGCGCTCGGTCTTACACTGAGCGTTCGTCCTAATAGCGCTCGGTCTTATACTTAGCGTTCGTCCTAAGAAGTGTACGGTCTTATACCGAACGCTCGTCAATATCCTTGATTCCAGAACGTACGTAAATAGCGTTCGTCTCAGATTTTTAGTAAATGAATATTCGCTTGCGGTCATTGACTGGCGGTTGATCCTGTTAAATAATTGTCCTCAGAGTACCAAATAGATCGTCTGGTTGTATCTTTATCATTTTGAATTTAGACCAAAGTCTTTAAATTTAAATTATTCAGTAATACTTATATTATATAGCTATGAATCGGTTCATTCAACTGATTCTAGCAAAAGTAACGTTCGTCATGTTCAGCGCGTCAACTTTATTGTTTTGAAAAGAAACCCCACGGTCTCAATCCTGACGTTCGTCCTCGCAGAGGATTGAACGCTCGTCTTTTTATGGAAGTGGAACATAGAATGAAAATGTGAATAAAAGGAAGTATTAAGGTGTGCGAACACTATAAGAAGTGAAATTATGATTTTGGTATTTGAACGAGCGTTCCATGGAGGAACGACTCTGATGTATACTGAATATTAAATTTGGTAAAGTATGACTGTGGATAAGTTAAGACTCGCTGTCCATCCTGATGTTCCGTGAATACTATCTTCATGTAGAGGAAGTATGTCATGTGTGGGAACGGCAGGAGGTCCTTAGTCCATAAGTTAACATGGGCGACGTAAGAACGGACTGACCTCGAGTGGCAGCTGTTTGGTGTATCCCAGTTACTACACCACTCGGGTGCAAGGACGCTTGTAACTACACAGATTCATACAGTCCGGACGGTCGGTCTAGTGTTTGTATACTTATGTTTGGATGATGTTATATGTATTGAAGTTGTGTGTTTGTTTGAATAGAAATGTTGAAGTATGAATTTAAATTACTTAAGCTTACCCTTTCGTTTTTCCTTGTGTTGTCATCTTGTATATGTATGTTCGTCTTGTCCTTGCAATGATCATCCATGTGGATGTGAGCAGATGGTGGTGCGTCCCTTGAAGAAGTGCTAGAAGAAGAAAATTTGGAGGACGCGAATCTGGTAGATGTTGAAGTTAAAGCCGACCCCTAGAGCGCTCGCTCGTGTGTTTTAGTTTCGTTAAGTTTACTTTGTGGACGTTCGGTTATAGTTTTGTAAAGTCGTTCGTCCTTGAACTCTTGTATGTTGAACGTTCGTTATTTATGTATCTTTTGGCCGTTCGGCTTTTAACGCTCGTTCGGTTTTTTTTGTAAGACTGCACTGTTTATTTGCTTAATGTAATTAATTCTGATTATGGTAATTACTATATTTTGGGATGTTACATTAGTGGTATCAGAGCAGTTTTGTTCTCTTAAAGGACGCTGTAGGTTATGAGTGCAGTGTGCTTTTGCGGTGTGCTTATTGTGTGTTTAATGAGTTATTGTTTTAACTCTTTGCACATTACTAACGTTCGTTTTCCTCTGTGTCCAGAGAACGAATGGCGCCTAGACTCCCTCCTCCACCTCAACCTACTGAACCAGATGCATCCAACAACGCTAGGTTGTTGGAGACGGTGATCGATCGTTTACAGCAACAAAACACGACCCTAATGGAAGAAAATGCCACCCTGATGCAACAAAATCAGAGTGCCATGCAAAGTTTGGAAGCCTCGCGAACCAGTTCGGAAACAACTCAAAGGCAGCTAATGGAGATTCTAGCAGCAACCAGGCACACTGCGGGAGCGTCTTCTTTCAACGCTGCCCCGCCTACCGCTGAGTGGAGCTTGAAGAGTTTCCTCCAACACCATCCGGCTAAGTTCAGTGGGAAAGGTCTCCCAGACGAAGCGGATCAGTGGTTGATGAGTCAATATTTTATTGATTTCACTTAGCTTATTGTACCGAATTTAATCAAGGAATTGTGCTTGAATGTACAATATTATCCTATTTTTCCTAATTGTGTTTAATTTGATTGGAAATTCTTATTTTAACTAATTTGAATTATCTGAGCTAATTATTTTGTAAGGAAAAATTTTGAAAATAGAAATTGTGACATTTGGAAGGATAATTATTCACACACTGTGCTATTTAATTGAAAGAAGTTATACTGTATTATTTTGTGTTGAATAAAGAAAAGATGTACCGGAGACTTCAGTTAGAACATGCGCTTTGGCTTGGTTAAAAGAGTAGAAGAGAGAAAATTCAACTCGTTTTCTTTTGGAAGGAAGGCACATGGGCGTTGCATCTTTGAGAGAAGGTGACATCCACATGACATGGGAATGGTGTGAAATTGATTAATTATGGAGAGGATGTGCGTGAAAGTTCCGTTCCTACTTCTACACATAGAAGTTTTTGGTTTTATATTATTTTAACAAAGAGAAGGATGTACACGTATTGAAGGAAAGAAAATATATAATTGGTGTGTACATGCCACGGTTTCACAACAAAGGTGGAGGGACCCTTACTCAATTTTGATTCAAGAAAAGTCTTAAGACAATTTGACTTGGAACAAACCAACAAAGAAACTCACGGCTGCAACATCACAGTGGAAGCATGACATGGAACTACACATTTGTGAAAATGTTCCAACAAAGCATAGACAACACCACCACGTGAAGCTATACTCCATGCTGGTTCAACTTAGGAAATGCACACGGGATGGGGAATTGAAAGTATATGAACTTGATAATATAAAAAAAAAAGAGACTTCATTCCCTTCATGCACATGGTCATGGCCAAACACATTGCTGCTGCATCCAGAATATACCAGTTTCGGTTTTCCCAGCAGCTGCCTTGCATCCAGAAGAGCTCACGGCTACTATAGAGAAAAATGCACACGGAGAGAAGAAAGAAGTGTTGTCAAGGCATGGTTGAAAAGCTCCAAGCACGACTGACTTCATTTGGAAGAAGTGGTGTTTCTATATTAATTAGGTGTGTGGGGTGAAGTCACGTTCAGGTACTGCAGCGGGCTTCACTGGATTCATTTGGATTCATGAAGAGTTATTTTCGTTTAGGAGGAGTTTGATAATGGAGAGTCCACTTCCTTTTGGTACATCCATGAGATGCATTTTAGAGATGATTAATTGGTGAAAAAAACTAAAAGTCAAAAAAAAGTAGGGACCAAAACTTGGAATGAAGAAGTGGGTTTTCTTTTAAATATTGGAAAGTGAAAATTGGACCGTGAAAGGGAGAAGAAGACACAGACATCAATTTAATGAAGGACCCCATCACTCATTTTTGTCATCCTTCCAAGCAAATAAAAGGGTGATGGATTGAAGAACCAAAGGAGGGTGTGGAAGGGGGAGCCGTGAAGAGCTGCAGCAGGGGGCTGGAAAAATCCAGCAAGGGGCTGGACAGTAAAGGGGCTGGAATAGCAGATGGAATCACACTACAACATGGAGTGTTACGGTTAAGATGTTGAGCAGTGTACACCATAGGTTCCAATTTTATTTGCTGTAATCAATTTCAGTTTGATTTAATTTTCTGAATTTCCAAATCTGTTACTGTTTTATTTTGATTCTGTAATTTAATTTCTACTGTTGTATTTTAATGGTGCTGTAATTTAATTTCTGTTGTAATTAAATGTGTGAATTATGTTTTCTACAAATTAATTTCTTTTGTCTTTGCTGTTAATTATTTCACTTTGAATTATTTACTGTAATTTGGTTTTCTATATTTTGGTGCAGTAATTCTGTTTCTGTTTTCATATTTTACAATTTACTGTTTTTCGTATTTTACTGTTTTACTGTATTTCTGTATTCCGTTTTTACTATTTCTGTATTACTGTTATTTAGATTCTACAATTATGTAATTATTGTTTTGCTATTATTAATTACAGTTGTAATTTTATTTTCTAAAATTTACTGATTTACTGTTTTACTGTTTGACTGTTTTCTTTATTTTTGTTTTCTGTATTTTCAATTATGGTACTGCAGTTTTTCTATTTCAGATTTACTGTTTTTGTTGTAAAAATTTACTGCTGTAATTTATTTTCTAATTCTACTATTTTCTGTATTTATTATGTACTGTATTTTAGTTTTTCTGTATTTTCGTTTTCTGTATTTTAGTTTTCTGTTCCAGATTTATTTTTTACTGTTTTACCTTGCTGTATTTTCGTTTTACTGTAGCAAATCGTTTTTACTATTTTAATTTTGTTTTACTATTTTAATTTCGTTTTTACCATTTTCACTATTTTAAATTTTACGGTTTTGTTTTTACTGATGTTTTTACTTCTGTGTTTAATGTTTCATGTTTTATTAACGTTTAATGTTCCCGCGTTAATTTTATATCTTTTACCGTTTGGTTTTTAATGTTTTGAATTTTACTTTATCGTTTTCACATTTACTGTTTTAAAGTTAATTTTCAGTTTAATTTCATTTTACTGCATAAAAACCAAAAACATTCATAAACCCCCCCCCCCCCCCCCCCCCCCCCCCCCCCCCCCCCCCCCCCCCCCCACTTCGTGTAAAAAAAATCTGAGACTAAACCACCAAAATTGGTCCTTGAGAGACGACCTAGGAGTCACATCCTAGTTAATATACTGCATTCATTATTGCACATCAAATTTGTATGGGTCGCGACAGCTCGTATCAAAATTTTGGCGCCGTTGCTGGGGACCAAAGGTTTGGTTTTGGGTCTTTTGTTGTTTTCTGTTATGTGTGTTTTTGTGTACATGTGATATATGTTTTAAGTTTTTGTTTTGTTAATATTTGTTGTTGTGTTTTATCTTGTGTTGTGATGTAATGTTTTGTTTTGTGCATGCATGTCGTATGAGTTTTGTTAATTTAAAAAATAAATATATATTAGTTTTCCCTCCATGTTATGTTTCTGTATATTTCTTTCTATACAATCTTTGTTTGAAGAGGGAGTCCAAGTCTGAGAGAGGTTTTGAACTAGAATAGAGAAAATGACAGATTCTCAAGACTGGATGTATGAGATAGTCAAGAGTCTTCCCAAATTCCATGGGTTGGCACATGAAGATCCATACAGGCACCTCAAGGAGTTTCGTTTGGTGTGTTTATCTATGAGGCATGCTGGTGTTTCAAAGGAGACAGTGTTGATAAAAATGTTTCCCATGTCCCTTCAAGATGAAGCAAGAGACTGGTTCATATACCAGTATCCTTTTAATAGTTGGCAGGAAACACAACAAAAATTCTTCGACAAGTTCTTTCCAGCAGCAAAGGTGAGCAGCATTAGGATGAAGATCACTTCCATTGAGCAGTTTCAAGAAGAAAACTTAGCAGATTATTGGGAGAGGTTTAATATGCTCTGCACAACTTGTCCAAACCACCAAATTCCAGAGCATTTGCTCTTGACTTATTTTTATGAAGGGCTCCTGGACAATGAAAGGATACTTGTGGATGCAGCTATTGGTGGATGTTGGATGGATATAACCCCAACAAAAGCGAGGAAGTTGCTCTGCAAGCTGGCTGGTGAAAGTCCAATTGAGGTAGCAAAGGAAGAACCTGAGCAGCTTGTTCTGGATTCTGACATTGATAGCCTTGAGGATGAAGCTGATAACTTGGAGTTTGGTAAGAAATTTCTCAGTGAGCAAAAACAGGTTTATTCTGAACCTGAGATTCCAATTTTACCAGATTTGCCTACACATTCAAATGCATGTGATTTGACGCACACTGATTCTATAGGGTTTATGACTGATACTGATACAAATTCGATTGACCATTCTAAAATTTTTAATTCAGTGTCAGCCATTGAACCCATTAGTGAGAGTAGCGTCAATATTAATTTTGAAAGAAAAACTATGCAATCTGATGACTTTACAGAGTTAGGATTAAACTTTGATTTAACACAGTTTTCTGAAAATTTTGAATGTGACTGTGAATCTGATTCTTGCTCCATTTGTGTTGAAATTGATTATGCATTACAGCGAGACTCTAAGTTTATTACAGATGCTATTAATTGTGAGTTTGATGACAAGGATGCAGAGTTCAAAAAGAATGCAGGTGCTCACATTAAGGAATGCATGATTAATGAAGAAGAGTATACTGCTACTTCTTTGAGCGAGCCAGAGATAGCTATTCCGGTGTCACACACCAAACAAATGCTAGTGGAAGGAGAGATACTGCTGAAACAAATTGCAAAGAGAAAAATATTGATGAAGCAGTTCTTCCCCAAATTTTCTTTGCTGGATCCTGAGGCGAAGAACATCTCCCTGCTTGTCCAAGTTTGGCAACTGCCACCATAACCAGGGGAGTTTTCCTGTTCATTCTTCCCTTAATTTTCTTGGTTTGCGAATTAGGGGAGAATTCTGATTTTCTTAGTTTATGATTTTTTTTTTGTTTAAAAAAAAAAATAAATAAATAAAATAAAATAAAAAAATAAAAAAAAAAATTTTGTGTTCTCTTTCAGGTGTGTTATTTTGTTAATATATGTATTGTAAATATGTTTTTTTTTGTCTGCTGTTTTTGACATTACGTTTTGTGTGCTTTGATTTTGTGTGTTCGGTATTGGTCTTTTGTTTTGTTAACTTGTATTCTGTTTTATTTATTTATTTAGTTTTTGTTTAAAAAAAAAAAAAAAAAAAAAAAAAAAAAACAACGCAAGTGCAGAATTAACATGTAATGGCAGAGAGGTATATAGTTTGAACAAAGACTTCATTTGAGTGCATTTATTGAAAAAACCTTACACCGAAAGCATTCTGTCTTACATTGATAATAAATATAAAATACATAAAAACATAATAAAGATATTCAGGGTTCGATCATTTCTGATCGTTAAGTATTACAGACCATAAAAAAAACATAAAAAAAAAAACATAAAAACATAAAAAAAAAAAAAATTAAGTGTTCAGATTACATGCCTTGTTCAAATTCTGGCCACACTCGGCCAGCTAAAACAAAAAAAAAAAAAAAAAAAAAACATTAAAACTTCAACGAAAGAATTCCCGAGCTGGTTGTGGCGGTCTAAGGGAGAGCTCCGTCGAGGGAGCTCTGGTTCGGAATGTGAGAATCATGGGTGGCTGGATTTGTCGTACGTCTCTGTCGTCGTCGATGATGATCGGGACTGGGAACAAATCCAGCAGCCTTGGTGCCCTCATTACCACCCAGCCATTTTCTTTCAAAAAAAAAAAAAATCTTGTTAATAATAATAATAATAAAAAAAAAAATTCAATAAAAATTGAGATCTGATGAGAGTTCTTACCGTACATATACAGCGGCAGTTGTGAAAACTGAGTGCCAGTGGGGTCTATCTCCGCTTGCCAGCGCCTGACCCGATTGCCGTGATTGTTGAACCAGCAGTGCACGTTGTATTCGCTGGCATCTCCGTAGGTCCTTAGTCGAGACGTGATCTCGATGACTTGCGCTCGGCTTGGATGAGTGACCCCATAGTTGAAGATGTTGGTCATCATCTTGACTTGATCATCTGTTGGGCGCCACCGCTGACTCGTGTATCTCTCGATTTCCATCTCACTCATCATATTTTCTAAAAAAATATATATAAAAATAAAAAGAACAAAAACATAAAAAAAAAACATAAAAAAAAAATATATAAAATAAAAGGAAAAACAAGAAGCATAAAAAAAAAAAAAAAATTAGATTAGTTCTGTGTTTTCTTTATTTGTTCTTGTTTTCTTTTAGATTTATTTTGCCCAGTCTGTATTTGATGTTTCAGTGTTTGGTCTCAGATCTGTTTCACGGTCCTTGCAAAGGGTCCTAAACGGATCTACGTCCAAATGTCCTGTTGTCCTTATTGTTCTTGTATATTATGTTTCTGTGTTTATTTTGTTTTAAGTGGGGTACGTGGCGTTGTTCTACCCGATTGTCTCTGCCATACCTTCAAACGAAGGGAGATTAACGTCTGGTTTCCAGCCGATATACCCCTTAAATTTTATGACAATTGTGTTTTATGTGTTTAAGTGTTTTAAGTTTCAGAAAGAAAAAAAAAATTGAAAAGGAGAAGATAGAAGCAGGTAAAGGGAGAGGTAGAGCAGGAAAGAAAGAAGCAAGACAGAGCTGAAATATAAAGGAAAGCAGGGCAGAAGAAAAAAAAAAGAGGGAAAGCTTAAAAGGAAAATAATCGGGGGAGAGGGTGAGAAAAGCTGAGAAAGCGCAAGAGAAGGCAAAAAGAAATGAAGAACGAAGTGCATAACGTAAATAAATTACAAGAAAACAGAAAGAAAGGGAGATCCAGGAGCAGAGGACTTACCTGGAGTAGTAGGCTGGCAGAGAAGCTCCTCGGGGTTCTTAGACTCTTCAGATGGCACCGGGGCAGAGGCTCCGCAGAGATCCCAGACGCTCAAGTTGAGAGTGAAAGGAGAGCGAAGAGAGGAGTAGAGAGATAAGAGAGGAGTAGAGAGAGAGAGAGAGCAGGGAATCAGAAATGTCGCTCTGACGCCAAGATTGGCCTATTTATAGGCAAATTGTTTCCACTGTAGCAACAGTTCCGGTCGTTGCCACCGAGACTGTTGTCACAGTACCGGTATCCTTTTCAAAAAAAAAAAAAAATTAAATTAATTAGCATCTACTGATGGGTGCTAGGTGATTTCGACATCTGCTGATGGATGTCACTGATAACATCTACTGATGGATGTTACTTTTCTTTCTCTCCCTTTTTCATACTTTTATTGCACTTGTCCATGATATGTTTCATGTTTTGATTGATGATGTATGCTTATAACACATTGAGGACAATGTGTAATTTAAGTGTGGTCTATTGGGAGAGATTCTGATTTTTCTTTGTTTTGTGTGAAATTTTTTCTGATTTAAGTTGTTTTTAGTGTGTTTTGTGTGCAATAAATTTTACATTTTTTTTCTCTTGATTTCTGGATTTTATTTAAATTTAAGTTGTAGACTTATCTTTCACTTCATTTGACTGATACTTATGGTATGAAATCTATGTTTTTTCTTTGCTTGGAAAGATGATTATACGTTTGAGAGGTTGATTTGATTGTGACGAATACCCTATGTGAGATTTGAGCCACTTAATTTTCTTTCTTGTGTGTGATATGTCTCTTGATTGCTTGCACATATGCCTTGGCTTGATTCTTTTTGATATACTTGATTTATATGCATTTTTGGAAGTGATAAAGGCATTTTTGTTCTTGAGCCTCTTTAGCCAAATAAGCCTACCTTGTTATTATCCTTTGATAACCCCTTTGAGCCTATACTGTATATATTTCTTTGTGTTGAAGCTCATACACTGATCCTAAGTGAAAAACAAATGATTACCTTAACCTTAGGAAAGTCTGGAGCTATAGAAGTATTTTGTGAATAAGTGTGGTCTCCTTGGGAATTCTGATGAATTGGCTAGTTGGTTCCTCATCATGTTTTGAAATGAAAATTTATATCCTGTTGTGTGATAAAAAAATAAAAAAATAAAAAAAAGACAGGATAAAAAAAAATGATGAGAAAAAGAGAAAATAAATTGAAAAATAATTTTGTGAATAATGGAGTCGAGAAGAGGATTGAATTAGAGGTTTGGGTGAGATTTCACTGTGTTTACATTTTTTCCCTAGTGCACCTCTATTTTTTCTGAGCTATAGCTACTTATCCAAATTTATCCTCCCCTGTCCTTGGCCCCATTACAACCCAGTAAAGACCTTTTGATCTGAATATGCATATGATTTAAGTATTGATAATTAGAAGCTTGCCAAGTCTACTTGTGTTTGTTTTCTTGAGTACATCGAGCTGATATTATTATTTACCCTAGACACTTGAGAGAAACACTGTGAGTGCATCTGTGAGGTTTTGTTATTTTTAAATCACCTCTTAAGCTGATTAATCATTTTGCTATGTATTGAATTGCTTGGATGATTTCTGTAAGTATGTGCTTTTCTTGACTGTGTTGGATATTGTCTATTTCTTTTCTCTGTCCAGACTTCTTGAGAACTTTGTAAATTCTGTTTAATTTTTTCGTGAGTCTTTATTTTTCTGTCTGCTGAGTTTGTGTCACCTTCCTAAAAGTCCTTTGAACTATTCCCTGATTTGCGTCTTGATTTTGCCCAGGAGTGCAAAAGACTAAGTGTGGTCTATTTTGATGAGTCAATATTTTATTGATTTCACTTAGCTTATTGTACCGAATTTAATCAAGGAATTGTGCTTGAATGTACAATATTATCCTATTTTTCCTAATTGTGTTTAATTTGATTGGAAATTCTTATTTTAACTAATTTGAATTATCTGAGCTAATTATTTTGTAAGGAAAAATTTTGAAAATAGAAATTGTGACATTTGGAAGGATAATTATTCACACACTGTGCTATTTAATTGAAAGAAGTTATACTGTATTATTTTGTGTTGAATAAAGAAAAGATGTACCGGAGACTTCAGTTAGAACATGCGCTTTGGCTTGGTTAAAAGAGTAGAAGAGAGAAAATTCAACTCGTTTTCTTTTGGAAGGAAGGCACATGGGCGTTGCATCTTTGAGAGAAGGTGACATCCACATGACATGGGAATGGTGTGAAATTGATTAATTATGGAGAGGATGTGCGTGAAAGTTCCGTTCCTACTTCTACACATAGAAGTTTTTGGTTTTATATTATTTTAACAAAGAGAAGGATGTACACGTATTGAAGGAAAGAAAATATATAATTGGTGTGTACATGCCACGGTTTCACAACAAAGGTGGAGGGACCCTTACTCAATTTTGATTCAAGAAAAGTCTTAAGACAATTTGACTTGGAACAAACCAACAAAGAAACTCACGGCTGCAACATCACAGTGGAAGCATGACATGGAACTACACATTTGTGAAAATGTTCCAACAAAGCATAGACAACACCACCACGTGAAGCTATACTCCATGCTGGTTCAACTTAGGAAATGCACACGGGATGGGGAATTGAAAGTATATGAACTTGATAATATAAAAAAAAAAGAGACTTCATTCCCTTCATGCACATGGTCATGGCCAAACACATTGCTGCTGCATCCAGAATATACCAGTTTCGGTTTTCCCAGCAGCTGCCTTGCATCCAGAAGAGCTCACGGCTACTATAGAGAAAAATGCACACGGAGAGAAGAAAGAAGTGTTGTCAAGGCATGGTTGAAAAGCTCCAAGCACGACTGACTTCATTTGGAAGAAGTGGTGTTTCTATATTAATTAGGTGTGTGGGGTGAAGTCACGTTCAGGTACTGCAGCGGGCTTCACTGGATTCATTTGGATTCATGAAGAGTTATTTTCGTTTAGGAGGAGTTTGATAATGGAGAGTCCACTTCCTTTTGGTACATCCATGAGATGCATTTTAGAGATGATTAATTGGTGAAAAAAACTAAAAGTCAAAAAAAAGTAGGGACCAAAACTTGGAATGAAGAAGTGGGTTTTCTTTTAAATATTGGAAAGTGAAAATTGGACCGTGAAAGGGAGAAGAAGACACAGACATCAATTTAATGAAGGACCCCATCACTCATTTTTGTCATCCTTCCAAGCAAATAAAAGGGTGATGGATTGAAGAACCAAAGGAGGGTGTGGAAGGGGGAGCCGTGAAGAGCTGCAGCAGGGGGCTGGAAAAATCCAGCAAGGGGCTGGACAGTAAAGGGGCTGGAATAGCAGATGGAATCACACTACAACATGGAGTGTTACGGTTAAGATGTTGAGCAGTGTACACCATAGGTTCCAATTTTATTTGCTGTAATCAATTTCAGTTTGATTTAATTTTCTGAATTTCCAAATCTGTTACTGTTTTATTTTGATTCTGTAATTTAATTTCTACTGTTGTATTTTAATGGTGCTGTAATTTAATTTCTGTTGTAATTAAATGTGTGAATTATGTTTTCTACAAATTAATTTCTTTTGTCTTTGCTGTTAATTATTTCACTTTGAATTATTTACTGTAATTTGGTTTTCTATATTTTGGTGCAGTAATTCTGTTTCTGTTTTCATATTTTACAATTTACTGTTTTTCGTATTTTACTGTTTTACTGTATTTCTGTATTCCGTTTTTACTATTTCTGTATTACTGTTATTTAGATTCTACAATTATGTAATTATTGTTTTGCTATTATTAATTACAGTTGTAATTTTATTTTCTAAAATTTACTGATTTACTGTTTTACTGTTTGACTGTTTTCTTTATTTTTGTTTTCTGTATTTTCAATTATGGTACTGCAGTTTTTCTATTTCAGATTTACTGTTTTTGTTGTAAAAATTTACTGCTGTAATTTATTTTCTAATTCTACTATTTTCTGTATTTATTATGTACTGTATTTTAGTTTTTCTGTATTTTCGTTTTCTGTATTTTAGTTTTCTGTTCCAGATTTATTTTTTACTGTTTTACCTTGCTGTATTTTCGTTTTACTGTAGCAAATCGTTTTTACTATTTTAATTTTGTTTTACTATTTTAATTTCGTTTTTACCATTTTCACTATTTTAAATTTTACGGTTTTGTTTTTACTGATGTTTTTACTTCTGTGTTTAATGTTTCATGTTTTATTAACGTTTAATGTTCCCGCGTTAATTTTATATCTTTTACCGTTTGGTTTTTAATGTTTTGAATTTTACTTTATCGTTTTCACATTTACTGTTTTAAAGTTAATTTTCAGTTTAATTTCATTTTACTGCATAAAAACCAAAAACATTCATAAACCCCCCCCCCCCCCCCCCCCCCACTTCGTGTAAAAAAAATCTGAGACTAAACCACCAAAATTGGTCCTTGAGAGACGACCTAGGAGTCACATCCTAGTTAATATACTGCATTCATTATTGCACATCAAATTTGTATGGGTCGCGACAGCTCGTATCAGTGGTTAAGGGATATAGAGAAGATCTTCAATGCCAAGAGGTGTCCAGATGAGAATAGATTAGCGTACGCAGAATATTTGTTGACGGGAGAAGCGAGTCATTGGTGGACGAGCGCGAGAGCCATTCTAGCGGACGCGCAACAGCCGATCACTTGGGAAGTGTTTAGAACTAAGTTTTATGAAGAATACTTCCCGGACAGCGTTCGGTTTGCGAAGGAGGTGGAATTTCTACAACTGGTTCAAGGGGGTATGTCTGTTTCCGAATACACCAATAAGTTCAAGCACCTCGTCAGATTCAATACTATGGCCACGAGTGAAGTGTGGCAGTGTAGAAAATTTGAGAACGGATTGCGGAGTGACCTGAAAGTACTGATTTCCAGTTTGTGTATCCGAACGTTCCCTGCTATGGTTGAGAGAGCCAAAGTATTGGAGAGGAACATGGCAGAAGTGGAACGGCAAAAGAAGCAGCAGCAAGCGAGTAGGGGACCGATAGTGTCCAGGGGAGGTACTGTCCAGAGGAGACCTCCTTACGCTCATCCAAACCAGTCTTCTCAAACGAACGGATCTCAAGCAGTGGTTCCTGTCGGACAGTCTGGACAGGGAAGTGTGGTTTGCTACCAGTGTGGAGGGCCACATTATAGGTCTTCATGCCCTCAGTTGGTGGGAGTAAAGCACTGTAATCGTTGTGGAAGAAACGGGCACTCGGATCATGAGTGCAATATGAGTGGGCGTGCGGTGATGAGGCCACCCAATGCTGGAAGAAATCAGCCAAGAGGAGGACGAGCCCAAGCAAGCGGGCGAGTGTATGCTATAACGAGCGCTGAGGCAGCGAGCTCAGGTAACCTTATAATTGGTGAATGCATGCTGTTTGGTAGATCGTGTTGTGCCTTATATGATTCGGGGGCAACGCACTCCTTCATCTCGAAGGCGTGTGTTGAAAAGCTGGGATTAGAAGTAAGCGAGATGCAGTTTGATCTGGTGGTGTCTACCCCAGCAGCTGGTGAGGTTAGGACGTCCACTATGTGCGTCAAGTGTCCTATAGAAGTGGAGGGACGTAAGTTTAAGGTTAGCCTCATCTGCTTACCTCTTCAAGGTTTGGAGGTGATCTTAGGAATGGATTGGTTGGCTGCCAATCGCATTCTTATTGATTGTGGAGCGAAGGAATTAATTTTTCCTGGTGAAGAAGAAGAAGTTCTTTCAGTGACGCTCGGTCAGCTGAAAGAAGACATTATGGAAGGCGCCAGCTGTTTCCTGATTATGACTCAAGAGGATCAGGAATCCAAGGGAATGGTAGAAGAACGATCGTCCACCAGAAGCGGTACTGGACGATCGGTTGTGGATGAGTTCGCGGACGTTTTTCCGGAAGAGATTCCTGGACTTCCCCCTCAGCGTGAAGTGGAGTTCACCATTGATTTGGTGACGACAGCGACTCCTATCTCGGTTCAGCCATATCGAATGTCGCCTGCGGAGTTAGCTGAACTCAAGGAGAAGATTGAAGAGTTGATAGAGAAGAAATTCATTAGGCCGAGCGTATCACCTTGGGGAGCGCCCGTGCTGTTAGTAAGGAAGAAGGATGGCAGCTCTCGGTTATGTATAGACTACAGACAATTAAATAAGCTGACCATCAAGAACAAGTACCCATTGCCTAGGATTGATGACTTGCTGGATTAATTACATGGGGCTGCTGTGTTCTCGAAGATTGATTTGAGATCCGGATATCATCAAATCAGGGTTAAGGAAGACGACATCCAGAAGACGGCATTCAGGTCTCGTTATGGGCATTATGAGTATGTGGTGATGCCTTTTGGAGTAACGAACGCTCCAGCAGTGTTCATTGAGTATATGAACCGCATATTCAGGCCCTATTTGGATAAGTTTGTGGTCGTCTTCATAGATGATATTCTCATCTATTCCAAGACCGAAGGCGAGCATGAAGAGCATCTTAGACTTGTACTTGGAGTGTTGCGGGAGAAGGAGTTATATGCCAAGTTGTCTAAGTGCGAATTCTAGATGAAGGAGATTCAGTTTTTGGGTCATGTAGTGTCGGCTGGAGGCATCTCTGTGGATCCAGCGAAAGTGCGAGCGGTACTGGAATGGGAGAGTCCGCGTTCGGTCACTGAGGTGCGTAGTTTTGTTGGACTGGCGGGCTACTACAGACGTTTCATTGAAGGCTTTGCTAAGATAGTGGCGCCGCTAACTCACTTGACCCGAAAAGATCAGCCGTTCGCTTGGACCGATCGTTGTGAGGCCAGTTTCCAAGAGTTGAAGGTGAAATTGACGAGCGCTCCAGTGTTAGTTATTCCGGACACGTCTAAACCGTTCGAGGTATACTGCGACGCTTCTCACCAAGGTCTGGGATTTGTTTTGATGCAAGAAAAGCGAGCGGTAGCTTATGCGTCTCGTCAGTTGAGGATTCACGAAAGGAATTACCCAACGCACGACCTGGAATTGGCAGCGGTCGTTTTTGCGCTGAAGATTTGGAGGCATTTCTTGTACGGATCCACGTTCCAAGTTTTCAGTGATCACAAGAGTCTCAAGTACCTCTTTGATCAGAAGGAGTTGAATATGAGGCAGAGGAGGTGGCTTGAGTTCTTGAAGGATTATGATTTCGAGCTACTCTATCATCTAGGAAAGGCGAACGTGGTAGCGGATGCTCTAAGCAGAAAAGTGGTGCATGTGTCGTCCATGATGGTGCGCGAGCTGAGTTTAGTGGAGAGTTTCAGAGATCTAAGGTTACAGTTTGAGTTAGAACCGAGCAGCATCAAGTGCTGTAACCTTAGAATATCTAGCGATGTGTTTGATCGGATTAGAATGAAGCAACGTGAGGATGAAGAGCTGGTGAAAATTTTAAGCGCGCTCGGTACGGATCAAGCTAAGGGGTTCAATACGGGAACGGACGACATGTTGCGTTACATGGGTAGAACGTGCGTTCCGAATGATGGCGAGCTGAAGAGAATTATTCTGGAGGAAGGTCATCACAGCCGTCTTAGCATGCACCCTGGCATGACTAAGATGTATCAAGACCTCCGGAAATCATTTTGGTGGCCTGGAATGAAGAGTGATGTCGCTCGTTTTGTGGCATCATGTCTAACCTGTCAACGAGCGAAGGCGGAGTATCAAAGACCTGGCGGTTTACTTCAACAGCTGGAAATTCCCGAATGGAAGTGGGATAGCATATCCATGGACTTCGTGACTCATCTACCACGCACGGTCAGGAATCATGATTCAATCTGGGTGATCGTGGATAGGCTAACGAAGAGCGCCCACTTCCTGGCCGTAAACTTGAAGATGTCGATGACCAACTTGGCTAAGTTGTATATCCAGGAGATCGTTCGTCTGCATGGAGTACCTTCGAGCATAATTTCTGACCGAGACACGAGGTTCACATCTCGGTTTTGGCAATCCTTACAAGGCGAATTGGGAAGCAGACTGCAGATGAGTTCAGCGTATCATCCTCAAACGGACGGCCAGTCTGAACGAACCATCCAGACGCTGGAAGATTTACTGAGGACGTGCGTCCTAGATCACTTAGGCGCATGGGATGAGGTTCTGCCGCTAGTGGAGTTCACGTATAACAACAGTTTCCAGGCGAGCATTGGAATGGCACCGTTTGAAGCACTCTATGGGAGGAAATGCCGAACGCCACTTTGTTGGTTCAAGGAAGGAGAGAACGTGCTAACTGGACCTGAGCTTATCCAGCAAACGGCCGAGAAAGTCAAGCAAATCCAGGAGAGGTTGAAGATGTCTTTGAGCAGGCAGAAGTCTTACGCTGATAAGAGGAGAAGACCGTTGGAGTTCACTGCAGGAGATCATGTGTTCCTTCGACTCAATCCAATCACTGGTGTAGGACGAGCCGTTCGTCCAAAGAAGCTGTCTCCCAAATTCATTGGACCATATCAGATTATGAGGAAGGTAGGACCAGTAGCGTACGAGCTTGCATTGCCGCCCCAGCTATCAAACCTTCACCCCGTTTTCCACGTTTCTCAACTTCGGAAGTATATAGCGAATCCATCACATGTACTGGAGTTGGAAGACATTCAGCTTCGTCCAGACCGAACGTTGGAATTGCATCCAGTTCGTATAGAAGATAGCCGCACCAAGTATTACAAAGGCAAGGACGTTCGTTTGGTGAAGATGGTGTGGGACGCTAAGACTGGTGATTCAACGTGGGAGGTTGAGAGCGCCATGAAGGACTTATACCCTAATCTATTTCCGGGTGAGTCTTTAATTTTCGAGGTCGAAAATTTTTGTAGATAGGTGGAATGTGAGATCTCGAAAATTAAAACCATAATTAAATGTCAAATCTGTAATTATTGCACTGCTGAGTCACCTGGCTGCTTCCATAAATGCACCGCGCCACACGTTCAGTGCATTAAAAACGCACTAAACGCTGCATGCACGAGCGCCACTTGTCACGTTGGAAGCTTCTGAAGTCAGAGTGGGTGTGCAGGTGTCGGCTTGGGAGACGTTCGTCCGCACGAACGTGGATTGAACAAAATGATTTTTCGAAAAACCCTTCCACTCACCTGTACCACTCATCTTCTTCCTCAGAATCCAACTCTTCTTTTTCTCTAACTTCTCTCTAGAACCAGTCCACCTTCTCTCTACTGTAACTCACCATTTCCTTCTCCGATCACGTTTCAGAACCGTAGAAACGTTCCTGGAGACGTGAGCGTCTTTCTGATCCGAACAGAATTTGGAACCGGAACTGGTAAGTCCTCATTTCTAAGCGTTCGTCTTTTTGGTTTCATGCGAACCCTAGTTTTGGTTGCATGCATGGGTTCTAGGTCTGAGTTATTCTGATTTCTGGTGTTTTAGAGTAAGTGGAAATTATTGAGCGAAACCTGAGGGTAGGACGTTGTTAGAGGAAGCGCTAAATCTTGCTTTTTGGGAGTACACTGCTATCCAGGTAAGGGAAGCTTAATAATTTGGTTCATACGTATATGATTGTGTGCGAGCATGATAGAAATAGAATGTATGAGATGTATGCTGTGTTTGAGTATGCCTGAACGATCACTGTTATGCAGGAATGAATATGGTATGTGCTGGTTGATACGTATGAATTAGATAATGGATGATATTTGTATATAATGATTTATTAATGTGAATTCTATATAGTATGGGAATTAAATGATGAATCGGAAATTATAAGATCATGAATCGTATGAGAAAGGTTAAGTTTAGATGAAGATGCAAATCTGAAATATAATGATCCTGTCATATGATAAAATACGTTCGTCATCGTACGGTCATATACTGTTCGGTTTCTCTGAAAATGATTTAGAGTGGAATTCTTTCATTTGGAAAGAATTCTGTCCTAGAACGAGCGTCCCCATTTGAAATGCTATATCTAAGCGTTCGTCCTAAAGAGCGCTCGGTTTATACCAAGCGTTCGTCTTAAGTAGCGCTCGGTCTTACACTGAGCGTTCGTCCTAATAGCGCTCGGTCTTACACTGAGCGTTCGTCTTAATAGCGCTCGGTCTTATATTTAGCGTTCGTCCTAAGAAGTGTACGGTCTTATACCGAACGCTCGTCCATATCTTTGATTTCAGAACGTACGTAAATAGCGTTCGTCTCAAATTTTCAGTAAATGAATATTCGCTTGCGGTCATTGACTGGCGGTCGATCCTGTTAAACAATTGTCCACAGAGTACTACATAAATCGTCTGGTTGTATCTTTATCCTTTTGAATTTAGTCTAAAGTCTTTAAATTTAAATTATTCTGAAACATTTATATTATATCACTGAGTCGGTTTATTCAACTGATTCTAGCAAAAGTAACGTTCGTCATGTTCAAAGCGTTAACCTTATTATTTTGAAAAGAAACCCCACGGTCTCACTCTTGATGTTCGTCCTCGTTGTGTAGAGGATTGAACGCTCGTCTTTTTATGGAAGTGGAACATAGAATGAAAATGTAAATAAAAGGAAGCATTAAGGTGTGCGAACCCTATAATAAGTGAAATTATGATATTGGTATTTGAACGAGCGTTCCATGGAGGGACGACTCTGATATATGTATTGAATATTAAATTTGGTAAAGTATGACTGTGGATAAGTTAAGACTCGCTGTCCATCCTGATGTTCCGTGAATACTATCTTCATGTAGAGGAAGTATGTCATGTGTGGGAACGGCAGGAGGTCCTTAGTCCATAAGTTAACATGGGCGACGTAAGAACGGACTGACCTCGAGTGGCAGCTGTTTGGTGTATCCCAGTTACTACATCACTCGGGTGCAAGGACGCTTGTAACTACACAGATCATACAGTCCGGACGGTCGGTCTCTATATATATATATATATATATATATATATATATATATATATATATAAATATATGTTGGATGATGATTTATGTTGAGTGTGTTGAATGATTTGAATTGTTAAGTATATATGTTGAAGTATGAATTAAATTACTTAAGCTTACCCTTTCATTTTCCTTGTGTTGTCGCCTTGTATATGTACGTTCGTCCTGTCCTTGCAATGATCATCCGTGTGGATGTGAGCAGATGGAGGTGCGTCACTTGAAGATGTACTAGAAGAAGAAAATTTGGAGGACGCTAACCTGGTGGATGTGGAAGTTAAAGCCGAGCCTTAGAGCGCTCACATGTGTATTTAGTTTTGTTACATTTAATTGTGGACGTTTGGTTATAGTTTTGTAAGACCGTTCGTCTCTGAACTCTTGCTTGTATCGCGTTCGTTTTTATTTCTGTATGTTTATGCCGTTCGGCTTTTAACGCTCGTTCGGTTTTTGTAAGACTGCACTGTTTTATTAGCTTAATGTAATTAATTCTGATTATGGTAATTACTATATTTTGGGATGTTACAATTTTCAATGAATTTTATTTTTTAATAATGTTTTTATAAAATAAAAATATCTTTTTAATTTGGGTCTCCTATCAATAAGTTTTGTAATTATGAATAAATTTACTTATAAATTAAAAATATTGGTTTATTTAAGAAATGATTAAATACGTTTTTAATCCCTCAGATATCATGTGATTTTAGGTTTATTCTCTCTTTTAAACTTTGGTACACTTTAATCTTTGTCTTTAAGAAAATTATAATTTTTTTTCTTCCAAAACCAACGCCATTAAAATTAGGTTGTGGTGGCTAACGTTTGGCCATGCTGTAAACTTAGAAACTCTCCCTCTCTCTATAATCAGTTCTTTTCTTTCTCCCTCTGCCACCAAACCTCCTCTCTCCTCCTCCCACTGGAAAAAGTGTCGCTACAACGACGTCTCATAAAAAACAGAGTCCCTACCTAACCCACAGACTTGCGGACCCACGAACTCAAGGTTATGCAATTGTCGCAACATGTTCTTCCTCATTCTCCTTCTTCCTCGTAAACCCTTGGCTCTGCCATCTCTTCCCCTTCCTCTAAGCCCCAAACCCTAGTTTGCAGCTTCGTACACTGCTCCAACCTCTTCCCTTCATCTACGCACTAAAAAAAAACAATGGCCATAAAAAACAAGAATAGCCCAAGACAGAATGACTATAGAAATGTATGCAATAGCTCAATCAACAATGGTCATAAATCTTGAAGATTTGGGTGTGATAATGATATAGGAGGTTTGATGTCCACCAGGATGGTTATCCCCTCTCCTGCTCAAATTAAATCATAACGTAAATAGCATAATCCTGAAATCAAAGTTGTTTGAGCGTGAGAAGGAATCTTGCCTCTGAAATTTGAGGGGTTCAGTGTCAATTGGTGAATTCCAGCCTCCATTATCTCAAAAATGAATAACCTGTGTAATCATTTCATGAAGGAACGGGTAAAGCCCCACCAATTTTGACTATAGTAGAGAGTTTCTAAACTAACTCCATCAATTTCTAATAATTTTTTATAATGAGTATCGTAAGACAAATAATAGTGTATATATTTTGTTCGAGAAGTTATAGTTATGATATTTATTTCTCTATTTCTGATCTGATTGGAATTTGCATTCCATGTTTAGTTATTATTCTATGTATGGACATGTTGAGAAGCTAGCCAGGGAGATAGAAAAAGGTGTTGCTTTAGTGGAGGGAGTTGAAGCAAAACTGTGGCAAGTTTGTAAACCTTTTTCACCAGAGTAGATAACGTAGTTGCTTTCATTATTTTAGGTCTCAAAATTATAGGTCAAAATGTATCATTAGTGTCATTAAATTATTTTTTCTGCAAAATAGAAAAGGATGACAAAATCTCAAGGAAAGTCGTAAACTGATGGAAACTTTCAAAACAAGTAGGTAAAATCAGATAATTAAAGTTGTTAGAAGATCAGTTTATGTCACGTCCCATTTATTTTCCTGATGAGTCACCACTCTGCTTCCATTAATGCTCCGTGCCACGCGTCCAGTGCATTAAAAATCCACCACCGAGCCATGCATGCGCGCCACTTGTCAAAGTGGAAGTTTCTGAAGTGAATGGTGGGGTGCAGGTGTCAACCAGAGAGACGTTCGTTCGTCTGGAAGTGGGATTTGATCAAAAGTAAAATTTTTGGAAGAGCTCCCACTCTCTATGCGCACCTTCTCCCCTTCCAAACTCAGAATCTCCATTTCTCCTCCTTCTCTCTTGAACCCTTCTCCTTCTCTCTTCTGCAGCTTACCACCCTTTTCTCCGTTCACGTTTCAGCACCGTAGGAACGTTCCCTGCACCACGAGCTTCATTTTAAGCCGAACAACTTCCGGTTCTGGTAAGTTTCACTTGGACGCTCGTTTCTGGAGTTCCTGTAAACTGTATTCAGCTGCATGCAATGGTGTAGACTAAGCCCTTCATTTTCTTTTGGTTAGTTTAGTTGGAGAGCTTAAGAGAAACGTTGAGAGAGCTTCTTTTAGACGAATCAAGATCCACTCATTTAGGACGATCACTACTGAATCCGGGTAAGGGAAGCTTATTAGATTTAATTCATATGATTTTCTGTACTGCATGTGCGTTTATGTGATGTTTGAAGTATGATTTATGATATTGGACTTTTGGTATATGAATATGATTCTGAAATGATGTATGAAAGTGATGCAATGTTCTATGGTTTGATTAAATTGAAAATGAGCTGTATGATGAGATGATGTATGAAAAAGTATGGATTTTGTACTATGATATGAGAAATTTAATGTATAAAAGTTTATAATGAAAAATGTATTTACTGTAAGATGAATCTGAATATGAAATTTTATGTTAAAGAACGATCGTTATCGAAATGGTCTTTGACCGTTCGTTATTCTCAGTGTCATCTTTGAAATAGCTGAACCCTTTCATTTGGAAAGAATTCTAATCGAGTACGAACGCCCTCTTATATTAGCCTTGCATTTGAGCGTTCGGCCAAACGTAAATATCCTGAGTATTGTGTGAGAAATTGAGAAGCCTGAGACTATATTCAAACACTTAATCATATTGTTCAAAATCTAACTTCAACATTCTAATTTATGAAAAATCCTATTTCAAATATCTTGAATCAGCGATGGGTCTCGACCCAAAGCGTACGTCCTAAGTGGCGCTCGGTCTTAGACCGAACGCTCGTCCTAAAAGTGTAAATGATAAGTAGCGCTCGGTCCTATACCGAACGCTCGTTCTTTCCGTAAATTGCAACGAGCTATAATAGCGTTCGTCCTGACTTGAAATAGCGTTCGTCCATAAATTTAAATAGCGTTCGTCCTGAATTGAAATAGCGTTCGTCCATAAATTTCAATAGCGTTCGTCCATAAATTTAAATAGCGCTCGTCGAATAGATCTAGTAACGTTCGTCCAAGACTTCAGTGACGTTCGTTCAAAACTTCATTAAATGCCTATTTTCGCGCTCGGTCATTGACTGGCGGTTGATCTCCTGAATTACCTCGTGTCCAGTTTATTTATCTAAACCAGTTTGTGACGTATCTATCCATTGGATTCGTTCCAGAGTTATTGAACTTAAATTATTCTAAGTATTTTCCAGATCGTACTAGATTCAGTTCATCTAACTGAGTCAAGTTAATATGAAGTCCGTCTAATAACCTGTATTGGTTTTATTCCACTCGTGAACGAACCTTCTTGGTATTGTATTAATGTTCGTCCTCTATTACAAAGAGGGCTGGACGTTCGTTCTTTTATGAAAGTGGAACTAAGAATGAAAGTGTGAATAAGAGGAAAGATTAAGATGTGTGAATGGTGTAAGAGATGAAATTATGATTGTTGAATTTGAACGAGCGTTCCAGGGAGGAACGACTCTTGAATGGAAATTGAGATTTGTAAAGTATGAATGTGGTAAGCTTAGCTGGCGGGTCATCCTGATATTCCGTGAGTGCTCGTTCTCAAGTAGAGAGGAGTATGTCATGTGTGGGAATGGCAGGAGGTCTTAGTCCATAACTGTAACTTGGACAGAACGGACTAACCTCAGGTGGCTGCTGACGAGTATTCCAGCTATCCCACCTGGGTGCACGGACGTCGTAGCTACACAAAATTCATACAGTCCAGACGGTCGGTCTAGTATCAGGATTTTGATTGAGTTAATGGATGAATTGAATGTATGTGTTGTGATTCATTTGATGTATCTGATATGTATGAAATGTATGTTTGACTTGAATTAAATTCAATAAGCTTATCCTTGCGTTTCCTTTGTGTTGTCTGTATATGTGTATCCGTCTTGTCCTTGCGATGATCATCCGTGTGGATGTGAGCAGAAGGAGAGGCTTCACTGGAGCAAACGCTTGAAGAGGAAATCATAGCTGAGGAGAATCTTGTAGAAGTAGAAGTGAAGGCCGAACAGTAGCACGTTCGGTTTTTAGTTAGTGTATTCAGGATAGCGGGCCGCTTGTGAGCGAGCGCCCTTTTGCTTGATGTAAATACTTGGACGTTCGGTATTTTATTTTGTAAACCGTTCGTCCTCATCGTTTTGTAAACGCTCGTAACTTATGTATGCATGTAAGGCCGTTCGGCCATTCGCGAATTTAATCCCTCTTATTTTAAGACTGTTTTGCCATATTAATACATGTGATTATTCTAAGTATATAGTTGATGACTGTATAATTTTGGGATGTTACAGTTTACTTCCACCAAATTGTTGATCACAAGTTTGGATATTTGTATGAAGTAATTAAAGTGTGAACCTATTGATGGATTTAGGATGGAAAAGCTGGACCTAGAGTTAAGAAGCTGCCAAGCAAAATCCATTAGGACTGTGGTCTCATTTGCAGGGGCATTAATAATGACTTTGTACAAAGGTTTTGTTTTGACAAGTAATGTCATGCCAACCAATTTATTTCTCTCATCTCACTTGCTATACAGGTAAATAGGTTCTAATATAAATATTACAAGTTTCCAGTATACATTTTATTTCTGAAATATTGTGCAAAGATTTAATAAGTTTAGTTGTTTTCATCTTTAAAATTCTTTTTGCAGTGTCACTTTGTCCTCCTCACACGTAACAAAAATGAGTCTTTTGATACAGACATGGAGAATTAACGATTACCTAGAGGAGCTAATTTTAATAAACATTGCTACCAGTTTCTTTATAAACCGATTGGATACACATTTGGCGCTGACATGTTTGAGTTGGAGAAGTTGAAAGGTGGATCTCAATGAAGCTCAAGGGATCTCAATGACTCTACAACCATTATCGTTTTCTCAAATAAAATAATATCTTCAAATACAAGTGTGAGAATAAATCAATATTTCATGTTCAATATAGTTGTTTCCATTTTTCATATTGTATCTTGTATCCCCTATTGTGGTTATATGAGTATTTTTCTCAGTTCATCCAATGACAGATAAAAACTACCAAGAAACTTCATTCCTCATGGTGTTTCACTCAAGTATTATAGATTTTGGCCAATGGCGACAAACTCTCATAGGATGACTCAATAAATAGAGGATATCGGCGGCGAGAGAGTGGTCGATGGAGAGAAGGTCCTTTGCTTGTTTGAGCGATGAGGTTTCAGGATTTTGAAATAGCAAGGAATGGATGAAGAAGGTTTATGTAATATTGGGAAAATGAGGAAGAAGAAGACGAAAGGATTGATATTCGAATTGGATTGAAGCAAAAACTCGGCGGGCTGAATCTAAATCACAACCACCCATTGATTGCAACAATGAGGAATAACGTTGCGATCAGTGTCGTGGCTCCACCACTGGTAACCACCGTCGTGGAGGTTCAAGACCAAAAGGGTCGCATTCATACCATTGATTCCTCTACCGTCAAGACCTTCCTTGTTTCCAACCGGAAGAATAGAAACGTGACACAACTAAAATAAAACCTGACATCAAATGTGACCAGACGTTAACCAGCTCAACCTAATTTTAACGGTATTGGTTTTAAAGTACGAAAATTTATAGTTTCCTTAAGGATAAGGATCAAAGAGTATCAAAGTTTGAAAGAGACTAAAATTACTTGATAATTGAGGGACTAAAAACATATTTAACTTTTTAAGAAATTTTGTAATTTGTTTTTGAATTTTAATCTATCAATCTCACTTCAAATTTAAAACTTCAAATTTCATTTCAATGAGAAAGTTCACATATGAAATTTGTAAGCTAGATATTGATGTTGAAATGAAATTTGAAGTTTTAAATTTGAAGTTATAAATATATTATAGTAAAATCATCTTTTAAGGATTATCAGTATTAAAAAGTTGTATATATATCGTAGTAACATTTGCATAAATTCAATAAAACAAAGTTCTTGAGAACCATCTTATATTTATCCAGAATTAACATTTTATTTAATTTTTTTCTAAATTTGACTCACTATTATGAAATGATTATACGAGTATGAGAAAGTAAAAGTGGTTGTGATGGATTAGTAGCACTAGATGAGTTAAAAGTTATCTTTTGGGATGAGAATGACATTAAAAGAAGATATATTTGAGTTGGAAAGTGTTGGAGAAGTATTTCACGGGAATGTATAGCAGATAAATTTGATTACAGACGAGACAACGCGAGAGAATAAGAGTCGCTAGGATCAATAAATTCCTGTGTGGGATTGAGACATGGACAAAGTAAACGCCTTCCCAAGACAAACAAACAACATTATTTGACGTACTAAATTGACTTCATAATCCTAACACCAGCCTTCTCCAAAAACAACCACAATTAGGTACAAACTTAACCTACGCAATTTTCATGCATGTCTTTGCCTTTCCCAACATTCAATTCACAGCTAACCCGAAATGGCCACTCTAACTCTTGGTTAAGCAAAACTGTACCACTGTGAGGACCACCCTGATTAAGTACACACCAACACATATATGAGCAAACAGAATTGACAAACCCAAAAAAATCAGTCAAATCACAAGTCAAACCTCATCTCCTGAATGAACGAGAAATTACTACGACACCAAACCATGGATGATGAGAGATTAATTTTATCACGTAAAGGTTGACAAGAGAGTGTGAAATTTTTTGTTGAACGAAGCTTTGGAGAGTTCAGTTTGAGAGTAACTAAAAGGGAACCAAGGGTCAAGAGTTTCAAGAAAGATCTCACTGAGACGCAAAAAGGGGGTGAGAGCAAGAAACCACAACCAGGAACCAGTCTCGGGAAAAACACCCCAGAATCAAATCAGAATCATGGAAAAGGGTAGTTTGGAGAATTAACCCCTCTCTTTCTCTCTGCACAGGAAATTAACCCCTCTCTCTTTCGCCACCTTTATGCTTTCGCCTTTATCTCCACCCAAACAGTACCACACACTCACCTTCCACTCCTCACTTTCCAAACCATGGATCCGGACGCATTCACAGCCAGCCTATTCAAGTGGGACCCACGCACCGTCCTCCCCGCCGCACCGCCCTCCCGGCCCCCGCCGCCGCTCCTAGACTATGCTGTCGCCCCTCCCTCAGTCGCCCCGTCTTACCACCCCGCGAGGGCGGTGCCCCGCGAGCTCGGAGGCCTCGAGGAGCTTTTCCAGGCCTACGGCATCCGCTACTACACGGCTGCCAAGATCGCCGAGCTCGGGTTCACGGTGAGCACGCTGGTGGACATGAAAGACGAGGAGCTCGACGACATGATGAACAGCCTCTCCCAGATTTTCCGCTGGGATCTCCTCGTCGGTGAACGCTACGGCATCAAAGCCGCCGTCAGAGCCGAACGACGTCGCATCGACGACGAGGACATCAAACGCCGCACTGGCAACCTCCTCTCCACCGACACCACCACCACCACCACCAACGCCCTCGATGCCCTCTCTCAAGAAGGTACACCATACCGAATGCTCGTTCTATACCTAATTAGCCCTTGTTGTATGTGAAGTAACTGTGTCATCGTTTATAGTTAGTAGTATTATGACAGTGATAATTATTACGCGGTACTACGTTGGGCAGCTCTATCGTTTGGCTAGTTAAATTTGAAACAAAAGTCTCACTAGCTAATTTATTCTACTGTTATATTAAACTACTGTTCTATGTTACAACATAAAAGTCAGCAGGTACTAGCAGTGCTACAGCTAAAAGGCTGAATAATTTGCCATTCCATGAGCGTACATGGTGGAGTAGAAAAAACATGCGTTAAGAATGAATCTAAATAGAGAAGAAACATGTGTACATGTGTGTGGGTGTGTGTGTGATATAAGGAATGATGAAGAAGGGCATTGAGATTGATATTATTGTAGGTTTGTCGGAGGAGCCAGTGGTGCAACGAGAGAAGGAGGCGGTGGGGAGCGGGGGAGGGAGCACGTGGGAGGTGGTTGCGTTGGAGGAGAGGAGGAAGCAGCAGAGGAGGCGGAGAACGAAGATGAAGGAGCAGGAGGAGAAGGAGGAGGTAGAGGATGAGGAGGGAGAAGAGAACGAGGAGGGTAACAACAACAGTGGTGGAGGTTGTGAGAGGCAGAGGGAGCACCCGTTCATCGTGACGGAGCCTGGGGAGGTTGCACGTGGGAAGAAGAATGGGTTGGACTATCTGTTTCACCTCTACGAGCAGTGCCGCGAGTTCTTGATGCAGGTCCAGGCCATCGCGAAGGACCGCGGTGAAAAATGCCCCACCAAGGTATTCTTGTCATGAGTCCTGCATCACTCACTCACTCAGCCGTGCCTTTGTTCTGATCACTCTGACTCTGCCACTCACTTGCGTTGTTGTGTAGTTCCGTTTGAATAATGTTGTGTTGCCGTGACGTTGGCGCGGAACACGTGACAAGTCAGGGAGTCTCGTGAGGGGTCCATCTTCCTTTAAAACTGGAATTTTGTCTCCGTACAAGCCAAGTGAATTATCCAGTTACAACTCCTATACTTGCTTCCCTACCACACCACAAGCACCCGCAAGTCAAAGTCTTGCATTTGCCCCCCATTTCCCCTTTCACCCACTGGATCCTCGCACGCCCTCATAACAATCCCTATCCCCCCGTATCTATCATTTCTCATTCTGTTCATTAATTTCATTCATCTCCTCGCCCACCCCAATCATTATTATATTAATATCATTACACCTTCAACCCTACTTTTCTACTTACACTAATTTTCATTACACAACATAATTTACCATATACGTATACTAAGTAGAACTATACATGGGAATGCAGGTGACAAATCAGGTGTTTAGGTACGCGAAGAAAGCTGGAGCGAGCTACATCAACAAGCCAAAGATGCGACACTACGTCCACTGCTATGCCTTGCACTGTCTGGACGAGGAGGTGTCGAACGAGCTTCGTAGGGCGTTCAAGGAGAGAGGAGAGAACGTTGGAGCGTGGAGACAAGCATGTTACAAGCCCCTTGTGGCCATCGCAGCGCGTCAAGGTTGGGATATTGATGCCATATTCAACGCCCACCCTCGTCTTTCCATTTGGTACGTTCCCACCAAGCTCCGTCAGCTTTGTCACGCCGAGAGAAACACAGCCGCCGCTTCCAGCTCTGTCTCTGTCGGCAGTGCTCACCTTCCCTTCTAGATATGCATGTATTGCTGCTTCAGTAACTGCCATAGTTAGTAATAGATATATTTAGTTACTATTATTATTATTATATGAGTAGAACCTCCCAGCCACGTTATGAAATGAACAACATATGTATAGCAACGGAGGACTTTTTTTAGCAACCAAAAAATGCGTATCTCGATTACCTATCTTTCATAAATCATTTACTTCCTTTGTAATTTAGTACTTCTTCATCGTTTGTATGTTTGTGGTCTTTTTCTTCCTTTCTTTATGCTGGTATTACATTGTTCCATTTGAGAATTTAGAGTTAATTTACTTTGATCAAATCGTGGTTTTACGATTTTTTCTCGTATTGGGTTCATAAAAATTTGGCCCCAGTTTTGTTCTTCAATTATATAGTTAACTAATCCAAATATTTGTGTCAATTGATGGATGAAATTTTATATATAAAAATCACGGATAATGTTAGATAATTCAAGTAATCAGTTTTGTGTAGTTTGTTTGTTATACAGTTTACCCTATAAATAGTCTATGAGATGTAAATATGTTAGACCATACTGCAAATAAAGAGAATAAAACTTTCTGTGTAATTTCTCTTTGAGTTTCTTCTACCAGTCCACTCTTTTTCAACCAATGGTATCTTGAGCTTTCTATTTAATTCGTTAACGAATGGTATCTAGAGCTTTTTATTTGCTTTCCTTAGAAATCCTTCTATAAAAATAACAAAGTTTGTGAAAAAATTTAAACTCTCTTGTGACAGTTTTTCAAAATTTTGTGAAAACTTTTTCCTTTTCACTTCACAAAAGTATGAGTCACTCTAGTATTCAAGGAAGTATCAAACATGGTTATGATACTATGCATTTAAGCGAAGAGCTTTAAAGAAACAAAGTCGAGCTTCACCAAGCACGACAAGAAATCAATGAGCTTAGGCAATTAATTACTGAAATCAAAGTTAACTAGAAAGACAAAGAGAAAACTGAGTCCTTACATAGGAAAAGCAAAGATCTTGGAGATTATCGCTCACCTCCTAGTGAACCAGAAGTTTATAGTAGTCCTCATAATATTGACCACTATCAACAATCTCTTAGGAGACATCAAAGACATAGAGAACATCATAGGGGAACCCAAGATTGACATTCCTCCTTTCTATGGAAAAGATGATATAAAGGAATATTTTGAGTGGGAAATGAAGGTTGAACAATTTTTTGACTGCCATAATATACATGAAGAAAGAAAAGTAACCTTGGCCACTTTGAGTTTTCAAGGTCATGCTTCATATTGGTGGCCAACTTTAATAAGAGATAAAAGATTGCGAAATGAACCTGTAATCAGGTATTAGAATGAACTTAGGGCAACCTTAAGGAGAAGACATGTCCCAACTTATTATGATAATGGATAAGCTTCATAGACTCCAACTTGCTTGTGAGTGTGTTTGATGTGTTTAAATGAAAGACAAAGTTGATTCATCTGACATTGTGATGGTAGAGTGCAAGAGTATCACCTCACTATACACCTTTGAGTTTGAGTGAAACACTTTTGAGTGCTTGAGTGAAACACTATCTCTGGTGAGGAATAGTTCCATGCACATAGGGTAACATTCTGTCTGCTTGGTGATCACTCATAAGGTTGTTGCATCTGTTGTGTATGTCTTGATTATGTGAGCACCATAGTTGAAGCTTGATCGACTAAAACATCATTATATCTTGACTAATCTTTCTATGATGAGCAGACATGAGTGATTTACTTGTCTAGAGGAAAATGCTTTTTGATGTGCTTGACCATTGTAGTATGATTATTTTGTTTAAGCCAAGTTACATTTTGCTTGAGGACGAAAAAACAAAGTTTCAAGTTTGGGGTTGTGATAACGGTTGAATATACCGTTATCTGTGATACAATTTTGATACAAAATCAATCCTTTTTGACTTAGCAGCTTGCTTGAACTCATGGTTTTAGTTTAGTTTTGTAAATAAGTGAGTAGAGGATATAATTAATGATTTTATCACTAAATTCCCTTGATTTTGTAGGTTATTGGAATGATTTAAAAGAGGAGTAAAGTACCAAGGAGTTGGAAGGCAGAAAAAGAGAAAAAGACGTAGCGTAGAAAAGTCAAGTTGAAATTGAGCGCTAGAAAGGGGCCCTAAGCGTCAGCCAGTCAAGGCTGAGCACTAGAAAGGGGCCCTGAGCACCAGTCTCATGTATCGCACAAAGCTTGGGCGCCCTTTTAGGGGCGCTGAGCGCTAGTTGTCTCGCAAGCTCGCTTGGGCGCCCTAAGTAGGGGTGCTATGCGTTGGCGACGTTGGCCCATGATCCAATTCAGTTGTATATATGGACTTGGACGTCCTACAGGGAGTATCTTTTGATATAATTGACACAAATTCATATTTTTTCAGCTGAATTATTGGGATACAAGATATAGGGATAGAACGCTTGGTTATCTTAAGCTTTTAATCGTAATGCATAATTAATTATTAGGGATACAAGACATTGTGATCTAGTAATTAAGGATAGGCTTTCTTCGCTGAGACATCGGGTTTTGAGTAATTTAGAAAGTGATATTAACATTAATGAAGAAGATGAATTCTTATATGCATGAGAGTAAATTAGGTGAAGTCTAAACCCTGACAACATTTTCATCTCATAATTTCAATATCATTCATTCATCTTTGTGTTTTTCTTCAATTGATCAAAAGTGCATTCATATTTACTTTCTTGTTTTTTGCATTCAAAACCCTAAATTGTTCTTCAAAGTCTTAATTAGTTAAGTAATTACATGATTGTTTAGTATCGTGAGTCTCTTGGGAAACGATACTTGGTCTTACCATTTATTATTACTTGATACGATTCGGTACACTAGCCGAGGTTTTATTTTCATTTAAAATTAACATCGCGGAAACAACAAAAGTTTAAGTGTTTTACAACATAAAGTTCAAACCTTACAAATATCAAATCCATTATTCAAAAACATAAAAATAACTTTAAAACATGATAAATTCCCCATAGCTATCCCCATATCTCTTGTCGTGCTACTCCATCCCTGCCTTATCTACAATACCATCTACTCCCGTACAAGTATGATTATTGCAGGTGGAACCACAACCACAAAAGGAAAAAGTGAATAACTAAGAACATAACATAGCTGATGAACAAATCTTCAATCCCCGAAAACAGAGTCAAAAACTTGTTAACCCTCGGCAAGTGTAACCGAATCGTATCAAGTAATAAACCTGGTAAGACCAAGTATCGTTCTCCCAAAGGACTCACGGCTTAGACAGTTGTGTGATTTTGTTGATTAATTAAGACTTGTGAACAAATTGTTGTAAGTTTCAAATGCAAAAGACTAAAAAGTAAATATGTATGCATGTATTGATCAATGGGCAAGAAGAAACAAAACACGTGATTTGAATTATATGAATGAATATGTTGTTGGGGTTTATCAATTTCATCCTATCCACTCTCTTGTATTCAGGAATTCATCATTCTTTTCATTAATATTAATGCCACTTTCTAAATTACCTTAAACCCGATGTCTCGGTGAAGAAAGCCTATCCTTAATTATGAGTTCATACAATTCCTAGCATCCCTAATAATTAATTCTGAAGCACAGAAGCTTAAAGGAAACCAACCATCATACTCCTATGTCTAGGTTTGTAATATACTGTTGGGAGAGATTCCCCAGATCTAGATTTCCCCGTATGTGTCCATATCGACAAAACCAATAATCATGACATCGAATGAGTTAAACAATGCATGCTTTGAGCAAAGAGGAAAAACCCTAACTATTAATGAAAGAAAACATGTATCATAAAAATGATCTTGAAGAACAAATTCCATACAAGAGAGTTTCTAAGGATTTACATTGATTTCCCAACAACAAAATAAGTTTAGTTCACCATATTCATGGAAGAACTAGATGAACAATGGAATGAATGAATGGAAGAGATAGAAAAACCCGAGAAAGAGAAGAGGAGAGTTGTCACCATCTCCAATTCTACCCCCAAGGGGTGAAAAGTGTGTTTCTGCTTCGTTCCAGCCAAAGATACAAACCCTAGGACGTCCTAAAGCTTATATAGTATTCTAAAAAATACAGAAAAGTACGCCAAAGCCCAGAAAAGTGCCGCTCAGCGGTAGTAGCGTGTGATCATTTCTTTCCCTTAGCGACATTTCTCCCCTCAGCGGTGCCAACGGGTCTTTGAGAGTGTCGCTCAGCGGTAATTGGCGCTGAGCGGTACTTGCGGTTTCTCTTCTTTTGCACTTTTCGTGTCCTTTTCTGATTTCATCTCTATCCCACTTGACTTCTTTCATCAATTTCATCTCAAAACCTGCAAAAACAAGGAAATCAAGCATAAAACCTGTCCAACTCTCTTATTTCCAACAATTCAACAAAATCATGAGTTCAAGCTAATTTCTAACTCATAAGTAATTGAAGTCAATTTTAAGTATAAAAATAACAATTTTTCAACTGTTATCAATAGCATATAATTTCAATGTCAAAACATCATAACATAGACTATTGTTAAGACCTCAGCAAGTGTACCGAATCGTATCAACTAATAATAAATGGTAAGACCAATTATCGTTTCCCAAGAGACTCACGACAGTAAACAGTTATGTAATCGCTTAACCAATTAAGACATAAGAACAATTTTTGGGGTTTTTGAATGCAAATGCAATAAAAATAAACATGAATTCAAATTTAATCAATTGAGACTAAACACAAGGGTGAATGGATGATATTGAAAATATGAGAATTGTGGGGGTTTAGATTTCACCTAATCACTCTCATGCATATAAGAATTCATTTTCTTCATTAATGTTAATGTCACTTTCTAATTTACCTTAAACCCGATGTCTCGGTGAGGAAAGCCTACTCTTAATTTCTAGATCACAATGTCTTGTATCCCCAGCAATTAGTTATGCATTACATTCGCACAAAAGCTTAAAGGCAACCAACCCTCCTATCCCTATGTCTAGGTAATATTGCTTTTGGGAGAATTTCCCCAGTTCTAGATTTTCTCATATGTGTCCATATCGACAAAATCAATAATCATGCAATTGAATGAGTTAAACAAAGCATGCATAGAGTGTAGACGAAAAACCCTAACAATTAATGAAGTAAAGCATTTATAAAATAAATCAATTCAATACATGAGTGTTTAGAGGTTACATCTTCCCCAACAACAAATACAGTTTAGTTCACCATAATCATGGAGAAACTAGATGAACAATGGAATGAAAGAGATAGAAAAACCCTAGAAATTGAAGAGGAGACTCCCACATCCCCAAATCTGCCTCCAGAGGAGCAAAATGTGTGTTTATGTGCTTATGCCATCAAGAGATACATTCCCTAGGACGTCCAAGTCCTTAAATAGACCAAAAAAATAACAAAAAATAGGTCCAAGCCCACTAAATAATAGAAAACGGGTCCAAGCCCACTTCGTTGGCGCTCAACGCCCTAAGTGGGGCGCCCAGGCGAAAAACGACACTCAAACTGGCGCTCAACGCTACTTTTTCTGCACATTGGTTGACTTTTCTGCACTCTGGTTGACTTTTCTATACTCTAGTTGACTTTTCTGCATTCTGGTTGACTTTTCTTCATTCCAACTATTTGGTATTTTAACTCTTCTTTCAAATCATTCAAGGGAATTTAGTGATAAAATCATCAAGTATAACCTCAACTCTCTTATTCACAAAGCTAAAGCAAAAACATGAGTTCAAGCTAGTTTCTAAATCATAAAGGGTGTTTTTAATATCAAAATTAAGTATAAAAATAATGGTATTTCAACCATTATCAACTATCCTAGTTGTAACCTTACAATACATCACAATATTCAACTCATAACCCAGATCATCACCACCCATACTGTCATAGTCATAACATTACAAGACACCACAATATTCAAACAATGACTCAAATCATTCTCACAAGCTTCTCTTGTTTCCTTGAATTTTGTCGTACGAAACCTGTTTCACAAAACAGGGCGATTCGAGTCGTCTTCCATCGCAACTTCTGTTAAGACCTCGTCAAGTGTACCGAATCGTATCAAGTAATAATAATTTGTAAGACCAAGTATCGTTTCCCAAGAGACTCACGACACTAAATAGTCATGTAATTACTTAACTAATTAAGACTTTTAAGAATAATTTAGGGTTTTGAATGCAAGAACACGAAATTAAATATGAATGCACTTTGGATGAATTGAAGAAAAACATAAAGGTGAATGAATGATATTGAAATTATGAGATGGGTATGTTGTTGGGGTTTAGATTTCACCTAGTTTACTCTCAGCTTTATATATTGTTGGAGATTCTTCCAGGCACATTATTAGCTACAAAATAAAGGGAATTTAGTGATAAAATCATAAAGTATAACCTCTACTCACTTATTCGCAAAACTAAAGCAAAAACATGAGTTCAAGTAAGTTTCTAAGTCAAAAAGGATGCGTTTAATATCAAAATTAAATCACAAATAACGGTATTTTCAATCGTTATCATGGGCGCCCTTCCTGGGGCGTTGAGCGCCACTCCTCTCGCAAGCTCGCTTGGGCACCCTAAGTAGTGGTACTGAGCGGTGTCAACGTTGGCCCATGATCCAATTCAACTGTATATAAGGACTTGGACGTCCTAGATGGAGTATCTTTTGACAGAATTGACATAAATTCAGACTTTTCCAACTCTCTGGAGACAGAAGTGGATGCGAAAGCTCTCCTCTTCGGTTTTTAAGGTTTATCTTTCATTCCCATTCCATTCTTCATCTAGTTTCTCCATGACAAGGGGGAACTAAATTCAATTAGTTGTTGGGGGATGATGTAACCATGTGAACTCTCATGTATTTGAATTGGTTTTAATTGATATTTGCTTCTTTCATTAATTGTTAGGGTTATTCTTCTTTGCTCTATGCTTGTTATGTTTAACTCATTCATGACATGATTATTGGTTTTCATGATATGGACACACACGGGAAAACCTAGATCTGGGGAATTTTCCCAAGGGAACTGTTGCCTAGACATAGGGATAGAACACTTGGATATCTTAAGCTTCTAATTGTAATGCATAATTAATTATTAGGGATAGAAGAAATTGTGATCTAGTAATTAAGGATAGGGTTTTCTTCGCCGAGACATCGGGTTTTAAGTAATTTAGAAAGTGATATTAACATTAATGAAGAAGATGAATTCATAAATGCATGAGAGGAAACTTGGTGAAATCTAAACCCCAGCAACATATTCATCTTCTATTTTCAATATCATCCATTCATCTTTGTGTTTAGCCTCAATTGATCAAATTGCATTCATGTTTATTTTTATTGCATTTGCATTCAAAGCCCCTAAATTGTTCTGCAAAAGTCTTAATTAGTTGAGTAATCACATAATTGTTTAGTGCCGTGAGTCCTTTGGGAAACAATACTTGGTCTTACCATTTTATTATTACTTGATACGATTCGGTACACTTGCCGACATTCTAACAAGTTTTTGGCGCCGTTAACGGGGACTCGTGGTTTAAACTATTCTATTTGTGTGATTCTTAACCGATTAGACTTTATCTTTAATTTTATCTTTTTGTTTTATTTTTTTTATCTTTTTATTTTAAATTTTAAATTTTTATCTTTTCTATCTCTTTATCTTTAAGCTTATCTTTTCTATCTTTTTGTGCTAATTGGGTGCTCTAGTGTTTTGTTCTCTAGTTTATGCAGGGTACAATTCAGACTAGAAGCACAAAAGTTTTTGAACCTCGTCTTGAAGGTTTGGACGTGAGTAGAAGAAAGAGGAGAACCAGAATGTCTAGAGAACTTTTCCCTTCTCCTAATACTCTTTTAAAACCATCACCTCAAAGATCTAACCATGAGACAGAAAATATGGCTGAAGAGCATAATCGTAGACGTACCCTAGTAGAATATACAACAGTCATTGGCCCTCATCATTTTAATAACATTTCAAGGCCGAGGGTTAATGCTGCTAACATGGAGATGAAACCTGTGTTGATTCAATTGGTGAAGAGAAACCAATTTAATGAATTGTCACATGAAAATCCATATGAGCATTTGACCACATTCAATGAAATATGCAACACTGTGAAGATCAATGGTGTGCCACATGAAGCTATTAGACTTAGCTTGTTCCCTTTCTCTTTGGGGGGTGATAACGGTTGAAAATACTGTTATTTGTGATTCAATTTTGATATTAAATCAACCCTTTGTTACTTAGAAGCTTGCTTGAACTCATGTTTTTAGTTTAGTTTTATGAATAAGTGACTAGAGGATATACTGATGAGTCAATATTTTATTCACTTCACTTAGTTTATTGTACTAGAATTAATCGGGGAATTGTGCTTAAATGTCCGGTATTTTCCCATTTTTTCTAATTGTGCTTAATTTGATCAGAAATTCTTATTTTAATTAATTTGAATGATTTAAGCTAATTATTTGCATTATTAATTGTAGGGAAAATTTTGGAAATACAATTTGAAACATTTGGAGGACAATAAAAAAATAAAGTGTTGATTTTATTGCAACATGCAAAGGAGGTGCAAATTTCATTTTAGGAGTTGCACATGGAGATGGACTTTCTAAAAAAAAAAAAATCAAAGCACGGTCCATATGAGCATTTGACCACATTCAATGAAATATGCAACACTGTGAAGATCAATGGTGTGCCACATGAAGCTATTAGACTTAGCTTGTTCCCTTTCTCTTTGGGGGGTGATAACGGTTGAAAATACTGTTATTTGTGATTCAATTTTGATATTAAATCAACCCTTTGTTACTTAGAAGCTTGCTTGAACTCATGTTTTTAGTTTAGTTTTATGAATAAGTGACTAGAGGATATACTTAAGGATTTTATCATTAAATTCCCTTAATTTTGTAGGTTATTGATATGATTTGGAAGAAGAGCAAAAGTACCAAGGAGTTGGAACCTAGAAAGGACAGAAAAAGCACCAGACCGAACAATATGATGGAGGAGAAACCAGACCTGAACGGTTAAGAATCCAGACCGAACAGTTAAGAAGACAGACCGAACGGTAAAGAACACAGGGAAGAAAAACCGAACGGTTAATAAGACAGACCGAACAGTGTGAAGGTTGTGGGACTAGGCCGAACAGGGCAACGATGGCCGAACGGTTGGAAAAAAGATAGACAAACCAAACAATTTGTGAAAGGAGAAGCCGAGTGATGTGGTAGAAGATTGGCCGAATGGTTAAAGAGTCAGGACGATCAGTCAACAAAGTGAAACCGATCGGTCCAGTACATGTGATGAGTACCATTCTGCACCGCATCACGCCCAGGCGCCCTTTCAGGGGCGCTGAGCGCCAGTTTTGACCCGTACCACGCCTGGGCGCCCCACTTAGGGCGCTGAGCGCCAGTTTCGTGGGCTTGGATCTTTTTTCTGTTATTTTTATGTTCTATTTAAGGACTTGGACGTCCTAGGGATTGTATCTTTTGATGACTTTAGCACAGAAACACATTTTTCACCCATTGGGGGTAGATTTTGGGGATGTCACAACTCTCCTTTTCCTTGAGGGTAGATTTGGGGATGTGACAACTCTCCTCTTCTTTTTCTAAGGTTTTTCTATCTCTTTCATTCTTTCATTATTCATGTAGTTTCTCCATGATGATGGGGAACTAAACTCTGTTTGTTGTTGCAGAATGATGTAACCTCTTGAACTCTCATGTATTTTGAATTGATTCTTAATTATTTATGCTTCTTTCATTAATTGTTAGGGTAATTCTTCTTCGCGTATTGCTTGTTGTGTTTAACTCATTCATTAGCATGATGTATGATTTGTATGAGTACCGGAAGGTATCTTACAATTCATGTTCTGGAGAATTATTCCTTGAAGCAGTATCGCTCACGAATGAGGGTATGAGTTTTGGTTGTCTTAAGCTTTTGATCTTCAGAATTAATTATTAGGAATGCTAGGAATCGTATGAACTAATAATTAAGGATAGGCTTTCTTCGCCGAGGAATCGAGTTTTAAGTATTTTAGATAGTGACATTGATATTAATGAAGAAGTAGAATTCGTATATACATGAGAGTAAATTAGGTGAAATCTAAACTCCAAAACATATTAATCTCATATTATCAATTTCATCCATCCATTCTAGTGTTTAGCCTCAATTAATCAAATTGTGTTCATGTTTATTTTTATTGCATTTGCATTGAAAACCCCCAAAAATTGTTCTTAAGTCTTAATTGGTTAACCAATTACATAACTGTTTAGTGCTGTGAGTCCTTTGGGATACGATACTTGGTCTTACCATTTTATATTACTTGATACGATTTAGTACACTTGTCGGAGTCCTAACAAGTTTTTGGCGTCATTGCCGGGGACTTGTGGTTTAAACTATTCTATTTGTGTGATTCTTAACCGATTAGACTTTATCTTTATTTTTATCTTTTTATCTTTTTATCTTTTTATCTTTTTATCTTTTTATCTTTTTATCTTTTTATATTTTTATATTTTTATCTTTTTATCTTTTTATCTTTTTATCTTTTATCTTTTTATCTTTTTATCTTTTTATCTTTTTATCTTTTTATCTTTTTATCTTTTTATCTTTTTATCTTTTTATCTTTTTATCTTTCTATCTTTTTATCTTTCTATCTTTTCATCTTTTTATCTTTTTATCTTTTTATCGTTTTATCTTTTCATCTTTTTGTGCTAATTGGGTGCTCTAGTGCAGTGTTCTTTAGTGTCTGCAGGATTAAATCCAAAAGTTTGTACTAGGAGCACAAGATGATCAAGAGAAGAAGGTTGAAGAAGGTCGCAGGGCGCCTGGCTGCCCCTTTAAGGGCCCTAAGAGCACGATGTCACGCATCACCGCTTGGACGCCCCACTAAGGGCACTAAGCGCCAGCCTTCAAGTGTCATGTTCACCAAGACTTTGTGCATGAAGTGGTTAAATATATCAAAGAGAATGAAGTTATTGAGATTGAGTCTCCTTATTCAAGGAGGGTAAACATGGTGAACAGGAAGATGCTACAGATAAGTTGGTGTGATGAAAGCAAAAGGAACACCAACATGATGGATGCAGACTGTGCTTAATGGTGTCAAGCTCGTGACGTTAAACAAACGCTTATTGGGAGGTAACCCAATTTCTAATTTTTCTTTTTAAATTGATTATTTGTGTGGTTTGGATTTGATTTTGTGTTGTAGTAATGACCACATCTACTGATTGATGTTGGACAACATCTATTGAGGAATGCTATAGGAGGACTCAGATGACAACATCTACTAATGGATGCTGCTATGATGAGGGTGATGAATGATAGCGTCTATTGATGGAGGCTATGTGATGAGGCTGTCGCGGCCCATACAAATTTGATGTGCATTAAAGAATGCAGTATAGTGCTAGGAAGTGTGATAGGTGTAAACTTTACTTGTTTTTGTTGCTTAAATTGTTGTGCTTTTGAGTAAATTTTAGTGTTAATTCTCATGAAAAGTATATATTTATTGATATAAATATAATTTTGACTGTTTAAATGTTTTTTTGATGCTTTTGTTGTTTATTTTGATGAAAAATAAGGATTGGATACCATCAAAGACTTGGACCAGGCTCAGTGGCGCTGTTCTACAAAGAGTTCGCGCCCGGGCGTGAGAAAATGGGCGCCGGGCGTGCTTTTACAGAAAGTTTCACGCCCGGGCGCGAGAAAAAGGGCGCCCGGGCGCAAATTTACAGAGAGGTTCGCGCCCGGGGGCGAGAAAAGGGGCGCCGGGTGCGACTTAGAAGGATGCGCGGACGCTCATCATAAAAGTTGATTCTCTTTAAAAGCTGATTTGAACGGAGTTGCAGAACCAGAGATCTGGACGGAGAGGAGACCAGGGGAGACGCTGCAGCAGCTGCTCCAAGGGCTTCCATGGTGGAAAATCACCAATTTCCACCATCCAATCCATCATTTCTCTCTTCTATGATGTATATGTGTAGCTAAAACTCCATTTCACTGGGGTTGAGAGTAAATTTCTGAACTTCTATGTAATTTTTCTATTAATGCATGAACTTGTTTGAATTATGTGTTCTATCCTTATTATTCATGCTTTTGATGGGAATCTGAGCTATTTGAACGGTTAAATCATTGGGAAATGTATGAGACCACGGACCTAGGATAGAACTACTAAAGGATTTCGAGTCCTAGACATAGGAGGGAATTTTTAGTCATCTGTGACATTGTGTTTAAGGCAAATCTGATAACTGAATTAGCTAAGGGATTAGTAATTTAGTTTGAGTGATTATGAACTGTCATCTGAGGGATCAGGGACTGCATGCGCCTAGAATGTCGATGCTTAATTTTGAGGAATTGTGTTAGTAGAAGATTACCGGAGTGATGAACTTGAATTTCAACCCCAGTGAACTTTAATTCATCTGTTTTTACCACTTTAATTTCATCTGTATGCAAATCTTACTTGTGTTGTAAAATTAATCGCTAAATTAGTAAACTTTAATCAATCTGTGAATCAAAACAAATCTCTTGGGAAAACGATTTCTGGACTTACCGGTTTATTACTTGTACGATTCGGTACGCTTGCCGAGGTCTCAACAAGTTTTTGGCGCCGTTGCCGGGGATTTGTTTTTGTTTTCGTTGATTGTGTTTTGTTTATCTGGTTTAGTTGATTTTAGTTATCTTTTGTTTAAGTGTTTATTGTGATTGTATTTGAATTCTTGTGCATAATTGTTATCATCTGTAGAAATTGTGTCTTTTTGGATTGTTTCTTTTTAGTTTGTGTTTTGTATGAGAAGCAGAGAACAGGTTGAAAATCTACTTTTTGATCCAAAAATTGAAAGAACTGCTCGAAGGAACAACAGCAGAAGGAGAAGACAAAGTAGAGAATCCAGAGAAGCCTCTGCTATTTCTGAAGAAATTCTGGACTCATCATCTGGTCAAAGAAAAGAAGAAATGGAAGATAATCGCACTGGAGAAGGTTCTGGGCAAGGAAGGCGTACTCTTGTAGATTATAACACTTTCTCAGGACCTCTGCACTTCAACAGTATTGCAAGACCAGTGGTGAATGCTGCTAACATGGAGATGAAGCCAGCTCTTATTCATCTGGTGCAGAACAATCAGTTTCATGGATTATCCCATGAGAATCCATACACTCACTTAGCTACTTTCATGGAGATCTGTAATACAGTGAGGATTCACCAGGTTCCAGATGAAGCAATCCGACTCAGCTTATTTCCATTATCATTGGCTGGTAATGCAAAAATGTGGCTGAATTCCTTTCCAGAGAATAGTCTGACAGTTTGGGATGATGTGGTTGCCAAATTCCTGAACAAGTTCTTCCCTCAGTCCAAAGTCAATAAGGGAAAGCAGGAGATCTCTTCTTTCCAACAAGATGCTGATGAAACTTTAGGTCAAGCATGGGACAGATTCAAAGGCCTACTGAGAAAAACCCCTACTCATGGATTTGATGAGCCTACAATGTTAAATCTGTTTCTTGGAGGGCTGAAATCTCAAACAAAGTTAATGTTAGATGCATCAGCTGGAGGTAGTATCAGATGGAAGACGCCTGAAGAAGCACATGATCTGATTGAAAATATGGCTGCAAATGATAATGAAGTTCAGAGTGAGAGAGCTCAATTTCAACAAAAAGGTGTTCTTCAACTTCAAACTCAAGATGCTTTACTAGCTCAGAACAAGATTATGACTCAACAACTTGAGACATTAATGAAGAAGTTATCTCAGCTACCTAAAGAACTGTAGAATGTTTCTCAATTTCAACATCAGATGGTTTAGAGTTGTCAATTGTGCGGAGGAAATCATAATAATGGTCAATGTGTAGTGCAAAACATGTCTCATGAAGAAGTACACTATATGGGAAATCAAGGTCTTTAGACGAATTATGATCAACGTCAGAGTTTTAATCAAGGATGGAGACCTCATCCGAGTATGGGACAAGCTGTTCCTTTCAATAGACCACCTCCACAGAACTTTCAGCAACAACCTTCTCTGACAGAAAGAACTTCAAAACTGGAAGAAACTCTTCAGCAGTTTATGCAGGTATCAATTTCCAACCATAAAAGTACAGAAGCCTCACTTAGGAATTTGGAGATTCAGGTGGGTCAATTAGCTAAGAAGTTGGAAGAAAAACCATAGAAGGACTTTGGGGCAAACACTGAAGTAAATCCAAAGGAAGACTGCAATCTTATTACTACAGGGTCAGGAAGAATTATGAAAGAAAGAGAGATTGAGAAAAAAGTGAGTGAAGAAAAAGATGAGATGAGTAAACAGGGAGATGAAGAAGAAGAGAAAGAGGATAGAGAAAGTGAAAGAGTGAGAGAGGGAGAGAAAAAGAAAGAACAAATGTATGAGAAACCTCTTCCATATCCAAAGGTTTTCTCTAGAAACGAGAAGGAAAAACGGTTCAGGAGTTTCATTGATATTTTCAAGAAGTTGGAAATCAAGATGCCCTTCTTAGAAGCACTGAAACAAATACCTGCTTACTCGAAATTCATGAAAGATGTGCTCACGAAGAAGAAAAAGTATATTGAGGAAGAAACTATAGAAGTACAGGGCCAGTGCAATGCTATCATTCAGAAGTTGCTTCCTCCAAAGTTTAAAGATCCAGGTAGTTTTACAATTCCATGCATCATTGGTAAACTGGCTATTGGGAATGCATTAATTGATCTTGGAGCCAGCATCAATCTTATGCCTCTGTCAATGTTTAAGAAGATTGAAGAATTAGAGTTGAAGCCCACACGCATGACTCTACAATTAGCAGACAGATCGATCAAATATCCGCAGGGAGTAGTAGAAGATGTTCTGGTAAAGGTAGATAAATTCTTATTTCTAGTGGATTTTGTTGTCATGGAAATGAAAGAAGATATAGAAATTCCTCTGATTCTGGGAAGGCCATTCATGAAGACTGCTCGAGTGTTGATTGATGTTGATGAGGGAAAGCTCAAAGTGAGAGTTGAGGATGAAGAAGTAAATTTCAATGTCTTTGAAGCAATGTCTCACCCAAATGATGAAGATACATGCTTTCAAATTGATGAACTTGAGGAAGTCTGCATGATTGCACAGAAGACGATGCATATATCCTCACCTCTTAATCTGGATGTTTTAAAGGAGATTCCATCTGAGGAAGAAGAGAAAAGAGAACAGAAGTTGCACTTGAAGTTGCTACCTTCACTTTTGAATGATGTCAAACCCTTGGATCAACCACAGAGTGCTTCTTAGTGTCAAGCTAAAGACGTTAAACAAGCGCTTACTGGGAGGCAACCCAGCTTTCTAACTTTATCTATTTATGTTTTCAGTTCTTTTGATTGTGAGGATTGAATCTGTTTGGTTGTGTGGATTGAATTATGTTTCTGCAATGATTTGATTGTGAATTGTGTGTTTGAAGTTTGAATTTGAATTTGGAATTCTGTCCATGATAACTGCCATGATATTGAGATTGTTATTGAAAAATCTGAGTTTTAGAACTTGTGTTATGATTATATATGATTTGTTCTTGAATCCGATTGATTGTGACCCAGAAGTTGAATATTTGAGAGTACTGAGACAGCTTTGAAAGCAAGTGAGAAGTTGTTATTGCTATGAAATTGGTTTTTGCATAATTCTTATTATTACAAATGCATTCTGGTTTAGAAATGAGAAAGGCAGTTGTTTGTTTTTGAAATTAACTACTTGGCCAGATGACTACCCATATGTGAATATTCATCCATTGTTATCCTGTTTGAGCCTTATATTTATTTTTGTGAACCCTCAGCTTATTACAGAACAATCTACCTTATCCAACACTCTAGAAGAAGAGAACAAGAAACATATTTGTCAAGAGATAGGTAGAAATTAAGTTTGGGGGAAATCATAATCAGTTGAATCTTAAACTGAAAAAAAAAATGTATTGTATCATGTAAATATGATAAAGTATCAAAGTTAGAGAAAAATTCAGAAAATGTGTTATGTGATGAATGAAGAGGTAGTTGATGAATAAAGTTTCAATGTTGCTATGTTCTTGTTCTCCTCTTCTTTAGTGTTGTTTTGTTTCCCTGTAAAACCATGTTTCTTCAAGCCAAGCCAAGTTATAACCTGAGAAAGTCCTTTTGATTTAAATCAGAATGTGGGAATTGTGTATGAGATGACTTGCAAAAGTTGATGAAGTAGTTTATGACACTCTGAGTGTTAATTAGAGTGTAAACACTTGCAGGTGGAGGTAAACACTGATTAAGCATATTTGTTTTATTTTTTTTCTGGTTGTCTTATCATTTTGGATTCAAGAACTTGTCAATATAGAAGTTATAACATTTGATCTGAATATTTTGGAGGTGAAGGTACAATCTTTACTCTTGTGACAGATATTATGTGATGGAATACTAACTGCTTTGTTGGGTTCGTTTTTCTATTGTTTTTGTTTATTTTCATGAGGACATGAAAATATATAAGTTTGGGGGAGTTTGATAGGTGTAAACTTTACTTGTTTTTGTTGCTTAAATTGTTGTGCTTTTGAGTAAATTTTAGTGTTAATTCTCATGAAAAGTATATATTTATTGATATAAATATAATTTTGACTGCTTAAATGTTTTTTTGATGCTTTTGTTGTTTATTTTGATGAAAAATAAGGATTGGATACCATCAAAGACTTGGACCAGGCTCAGTGGCGCTGTTCTCCAGAGAGTTTGCGCCCGGGCGTGAGAAAATGGGCGCCGGGCGCGCTTTTACAGAAAGTTTCACGCCCGGGTGCGAGAAAAGGGGCGCCCGGGCGTGAATTTACAGAGAGGTTCGCGCCCGGGCGTGAATTTACAGAGAGGTTCGCGCCCGGGCGCGAGAAAAGGGGCGCCGGGCGCGACTTAGAAGGATGCGCGGACGCTCGTCGCCAAGTGAGCAGACGCTCGTCACATAGCGAGCGCACGCTCGTTTCATAGCGAGCGGACGCTCGTTGACAGAGAACGAACGACCATCGAACAGAGCGCAGAGGACGCTCATCCAGCGCAGCAGAGGACGCTTGTCCAGCAAGTGGACGCTCAACGGAGAACGCTCGCCCAGCTGGCAGAGGACGCTCGTACAGACCCTTGTCGATAAGAGAGGACGCTCCTCCAGCGCGCAGAGGACGCTCATCAAGCGCGCAGAAGAGGGCGCTCGTCCAGAAGAGGACGCTCGTCCACGCTCGTCCAGAAAATTGGACGCTCGTCCAGAAAATGGCCCCGTGACTCAATTATTGAACCCTTCTCTTTAAAAGCTGATTCAGAGGAGTTGCAGAACCAGAGATCTGGACGGAGAGGAGACCAGGGGAGACGCTGCAGCAGCTGCTCCAAGGGCTTCCATGGTGGAAAATCACCAATTTCCACCATCCAATCCATCATTTCTCTCTTCTATGATGTATATGTGTAGCTAAAACTCCATTTCACTGGGGTTGAGAGTAAATTTCTGAACTTCTATGTAATTTTTCTATTAATGCATGAACTTGTTTGAATTATGTGTTCTATCCTTATTATTCATGCTTTTGATGGGAATCTGAGCTATTTGAACGGTTAAATCATTGGGAAATGTATGAGACCGCGGACCTAGGATAGAACTACTAAAGGATTTCGAGTCCTAGACATAGGAGGGAAATTTTAGTCATCTGTGACATTGTGTTTAAGGCAAATCTGATAACTGAATTAGCTAAGGGATTAGTAATTTAGTTTGAGTGATTATGAACTGTCATCTGAGGGATCAGGGACTGCATGCGCCTAGAATGTCGATGCATAATTTTGAGGAATTGTGTTAGTAGAAGATTACCGGAGTGATGAACTTGAATTTCAACCCCAGTGAACTTTAATTCATCTGTTTTTACCACTTTAATTTCATCTGTATGCAAATCTTACTTGTGTTGTAAAATTAATCGCTAAATTAGTAAACTTTAATCAATCTATGAATCAAAACAAATCTCTTGGGAAAACGATTTCTGGACTTTCCGGTTTATTACTTGTACAATTCGGTACGCTTGCCGAGGTCTCAACAAAGTGACTCCTAGGTCGTCTCTCAAAGACCAAACTGTGGTTCGAGAATTAGGTCAACACGAAGTGGAGGGATTTGAAAGTGTTTTTGTGATTAGAAATGAACTAAATTGAAATTGGAAATTAAACACAACCGAACGTAAAAGCATTAAAGTAAGTGAAAATATTAAACTCAACCACCCTAAAGTGTATGAACTAATTAAAGCATAAATGAAGCTTGGAAGAAAATGCATTTAACATTATGGAATTCAACGCAGCAGAAGTACAATTCAACGAATGCAATTAACCTATTAAAATGCAACTATTGAACTAAAGAATTGAATTGCTCATTGAAGACATAACAACGCATATCATTCACGGACATAACACTTAAAAATAAGGAAAAGGTTTCTTCGACAACGCCAATTTGACAACGAATTAACAACGACACGTGGCGTTCTCTGATTTGCTGTTGTAATTGGGAATTTGAAAAGGAGAAAATCTGATTTGGAGGGCAGTTTCAGAATAAGCAGTTTCGTGCAGTTGGCGCCTAAGAGAGCCATTCACTTTCCCGAAACTGTGCGTCCACCATTCTAAACTCTGGGCAGGGCAAAAAAGACGGTCTTTAGGAAAACCTTGGAAAGTGAGTCCTTCGCAATCGTCTTTGCAACTATTGAAGTCCGGCATTGAAGTGGTTTGTCTCCGTCGGCCATTGAAGTGTTGGTTGGAAGTGTATTGAACGGGCAAGCGTTGTCAGATTTTGTCGAAAGGAGTGGTTTTTTGGGTGTGGCAGTAATGTACAAAGTTGGTTGTGTTCACTGTTAATGGGAAGGTATTTTGTATGCCCTTGTTCGCTTTCGCCATTTATGTATGTGGTTGTTTGGTTTTCCCTTTTTTATTGTGAGTTAGATTGTGTATGGTATGTTTGATGGCTGAGTTCAGGATTGGTGACTCCATGGTATGGCTACTTGCGTTTTCGAAGGAGTTTGAGTAATAGTAAGTTTATCAGCCTTTGCTATTGTAGGTGAATATTTTACAGACGCTATTATTAGAGTTCAAAATGGAATCCTCTAATAACAATGTAAGTAACAATGTAAGTAGACCGTAAACATGAATGCTTTCTTTGTTGTTTTTGTGATGTGAATTGATTGTTATGATTTGGAAACTGTTTTATAGTGGCGCCTTCGAGCTTGGATAGATACATCGTACATTGCCAACATGAACTCGTTACTGGCAGCGACACATAAGATGCGCATTTTACAAACTCCGTTTAAGTGGTGTTTAGAAATTGTAGATCCTTTAGAGGTGAACCTAAAATTGTTGAAAAAGATGGTTCGTCGATGGGTTCCCCACCATCAATCGTTTAGAGTTAGCCAACATCTGGTGCCTTTCAATGTGCAGGATGTGTTCATGACTTTAGGGTTAGGAGTAGGGGGTTTGGATGTTCCTTTTGATGAATCAGTTGTGGGTAAAGTTGGTGAATCCTTTAATTCAAAATGTACGAAATTGAAAGACCTCATAGATATGTTCAATGTGCTTGTAGGTAATGATGATAGTGAGGTAGATGTGGTGTGTCGCTTGTATGTATTAGTTTGTTTTGTGGTGTTCTTTTTTCCTAGGAAGGCAAGATATGTGTCGAACATGCCTTGTTTAGTCTTAGATGACTTAGACAGTTTGTCTACTTATGATTGGAGTAGTGCTGTACATAAATATCTTGTAGATAGTCTAAATAGATGTAATAAGAAACTACTTTTTGGATGGATTGCTGATTCATTGAGCATAAGTGGGAATGCTGTTGTTTTGCAGGTATGATTTATATTGGTTGTTTGTTGTATTAAGTCAATCCATAGTAATAACTGTTGTGATTAGTTTGATTGTTTTAACTGTAGCTTTGGGCGTATGAACGGCTTGGTTTGCATGATGATTGTTCTGCCAAGGAATTTTCGCGCGTTAGGCGATTTTCTTCGTTAAATTATACAACAAAAAAAATAGATGTTATGTTTAGGATTGCCAAGGTAAGTAACTTTGTTATGAACTTATGTTGTTATTTTTTATGATTTTTGCTGTTCTTATGTGATTGTTGTATATTTATTGTCATTGTCAAAGGTACAATTTGATTGGTACCTCAGTGAGAATGATTGTTTAAATCTCATCATACGTCGTGCTTTCAATTTGGATGAGGGATTGAGGCGTGAAGGTTCCAAGCGTGAAGAAAAACCAGCTGAAAATGAATATGATGAAAATTGGCTATTAGCCACTTTGGAAAAACTGAGAACAAACAACGCCAGGATAAGAAAAGTCAGAGATGAAATTGCGGCTGTTAGGAAGGTACTTGGTGATCGTCTAAAGTATCGAAAGGTGGAACAATCTCCTTCATTTCATGAACAACCTGCAGATGAAAAAGATGAAGAACCTGCAGATGAAGAAGATGAACAAGCTGCAGATGACAAACCTGCTTCTACAACTGTTGAAGAAGAAGAACGAGTACCCCTTCACCATGCAGAACTTTTGACTGACATTGGCGATGGTGTTCATCATGGCGAAGGAGATGTAGTTGTACAACCATTTTGTTCAGGTCCTGAAGGTGTTGGTCATGTTGAAGGTGAGGGTAATGAAGGAGGTGCACATGTAGATGAAGAAAATGAAGAAGCTGGAGATGAAGAAAATGAAGAACCTGCAGATGAAGAACCAGCTTCTACAATGGTTGTACAAGAAGAAGGAGTAGCTGGTGATCATCCAATAGTTGTCATTGACGTTGGCGATGGTGTTGATGATGGTGAAGGAGAAGTGGATGTAGAACCCTTGAATGTACTGCCTTTGTGTTCTTTTGTTGGTGATCCAAAAACAGTGGTGGATTTGGATATGTTGTATGATAACAGTTGAAAAACTGTTATTTTCATGCTTAAAATTGATATTAAAAGCAACCTTTAGACTTAGAAACTAGCTTGAAATCAATGCTTTTATCTATATTTTCAGAAATAAGAGAGCTGGACAGGTTTATGCTTGATTTGAGTGTTTTTGTGCAGGTTTTGAGGTGAATTTAGTGAAAGAAGTGAAGAAGGAGAGAAGTGGAATCATAAAAGGAAGCAAAGAGTGCAAAAAGAGAAGTCGAAGGCACCGCTCAGCGGCATTTTACCGCTGAGCGGCACTCAGGAGGTTGCGGGAGTCACGCTGAGGGGCAAAATGGCCGCTGAGGGGAAGAAACGTGACGCGCACTCACCGCTGAGCGGTATTTACCGCTGAGCGGCACTTTTTGGGCTTGGGCCTTTGTAATCTTTTGTAACTCTAGAATAGTATATAAGGACTTGCACGTCCTAGGGTTAGACATCTTTGGCAGAATGAAGGCAAACACTCTCTCTTCCACCCCTTTGAAGGAGGATCTTGGATGCTCAGGCTACCTCTTCACCTTTATTGGGTTTATTCTTTCATTCTTTCATTATTGTTCATCTAGGTTCACCATGAATATGGTGAACTAAACCTTGTATGTTTGTTGGGGAATCAATGTAATCTCTTGAAGCTCTCATATATGGAATTTATGCTTGCATCTTAATCTAAGACTTATGCTTTCTTTCATCATTAGTTAGGGTTTTTCCTCTTTGCTCAATGCGTGCATTGTTTAACTCATTCTATTGCATGATTATTGGTTTTGTCGATACGGACACGTACGGGGAAGTCTAGATCCGGGGAATTTCTCCCAATATTATACTGACAATATTATATTGGTTGTCGTTAAGCTCCTGCACTTATGAACTAATCATTAGGAATGCTAGGAATTGTATGAACTATTTGATTAGGGAGAAGCCATCTAGAATGGTACTTTAGAGAGTGGCATTAACAATGATGATTTGAATGTTGAATTCCTAAAATGTATGAGAGTGGATGAGATGAAATTGACCCCCAACAACATATTCATTCATATAATCCATTGAAAGTGTTTATCTTTAGTCTTTGCCATTGATCAATTCATGCATACATGTTTAGTTTTCGTCTTGCATAATATAATCCAATTATTTCGTTTGTAAGTCTTAGCTAATCAACAAACCACACAACTAAACTAGGCCGTGAGTCCTTTGGGAAGAACGATACTTGGTCTTACCAAGTTTATTACTTGAACGATTCGGTCATACTTGCCGATTGTGAAACAAGTTTGTGACATCATATTTTGGTGCTCATAAATTTGTCCATCATTGTACCACGCAGTTACGCGAAGAGACATTCCACGGAGGTTTGTCAATAATAATTTTTTATAAGTTGTTGTTATCGGTAGTTGAATTTATGGTCAATGATATTGGTAGCTGATTTAATGATGTTTTTTCAGGTACGTCTCTGAAATTATGTATCAACTGTTGAGCACAAGTGAATGTAGCTCTTTAGGGCCAAGGCAATGTGTAGACAACATGGTAATTATACAGTTGACTTTAATTACTGTTGTCATTCTATTTAGAAAGTTCATAAATTTGATGTTCAAGTTCTTAATTGTTGTGTAGGCTTTAATTTTTGCAGCAACAATGTTCATGTACTTTGAAAAAAGGTTGACTAGAGTCATAAAGAGGATTGTATTCAGTCCTATGTTTGGGGTAAATGGTTTAAGTAGATGTTGTTGTTTTTTGGTAGGCTAGAATTTAACATTGACATGGTTGTTTAATGATGTTTTAATGTGAAATTGAAGACCCATGTCCTGCACGACTATAGGAAACGACCAGTGATTCAACATGTGTGGCAACTTCTTGACTACCAGCCATATTTTCGATACGATCTGGTTCGACTTCAGGCCTTATTGTTTGCTGATTGGGTGAGTAAGATGTACTTTGTAAGGAGATACTTGGTTTTTAATGTGGGTTACTATTTTGACATATTCCAAACAATCTGTAGGTGTTCATCCCAATTGTAAGTGATGGTCATTGGTGGTGTTATGCACTGAAGGTCTGCACTTTTCAGTTTTATGTCATAGACTCACTTGCCAATGGTATCAAAGGACGTTGTCGGATTGATAGAAGCATTGTAAGGTTTACCTTGATTAAAAATTTGTTTGGAAAATGAGTGCTGAAATCGTACTTTGTTTAAAGTCAGTGTTTTCTTTATTGTAACCGTACAGGCTCAAAATATTCAACGCTTTTGGGGTTTGTTGACGGATAAACTTGAAGAATCTAAGTGTCCTTTGTTAGTTCAGAAAGCCAACATCCCAGTCCAACCAAACACGTAATTTTATTTTACCAATGTGTTCAAAAATTTTGTGATTCCATTGACAAAATTAATGCATGTGTTTTTTAATTTGAACAGATACGGTTGTGGTGTAATCATGATGAAAGCTATTGAAATTTGGGATGGAGAGGAGAAATATGATGGGAAAAGCATGCCTGATTATACAAATGTATGTTAAATTATGAATTTGTCAATAATACATTATTAGACCCATGACATTGGTTATGAATTCCAATATGTTAATTTCAGGAAGAGTTGGCTGTGTTTAGGAAAAAGTTTGTATGTGACTGGATCCTGGACGAGGACAACGTGCGAAGATCGGAGACGCTGCAACATTTTGGATTACTGTAGCATTAGAAATGTGTCCTTCGTTTAGATTCTTCATGACTAGTAAAAGAATATACATTGTAGACAATTATACAATTGGAAGTGTATTACTTGGATTTATGTACATGTCAACTTGTTCGAGTAATAATGAATACAGGTGAACTATTCGTAATATTCATTTTGGTTGTGTTTGTTTTTAGTTGGAGTGAGTTTATTCATTACCGTAAGTTCATCGCTGCTCCCCTATTTTCATTGAACAACTCCCCATTTAGTAGGTCGGATTAATTTGTTCCATTTCATTGAGACAGCATGAGGTGGTAGGTCGTTTTTTTGGCAACTTGTACCTCTGGCTGTAGTTATAAGGCAATGGGAAGGCAGGGGTGGGAAGGCAGTATTGGCCTTCTGTAATCGATAACAGTGACGCGTACCGAAAGTGCGTGGCTGGTCCCCTCTTATGACTGAGTTGCTCCCCACTTATGGGCTGGACCTAAGTACTTTGGCTTCATTGACACAACATGACCTGGTTGCTGTTTTTCTTGGAAACGTGTACCTGTGGATGTAGTCATAAGGGAATGGGACAGGATTAGGGTGGCCCGAACATTGTCTTTTGATGACTGCATGAAGGAACTGGGTAAGGCAGGGGTGGGAAGGCAGTATTGGGGTAATGTAATCGATTACAGTGACGCTGTAATCGCTTACGATTGACATGTACCGAAAGTGCGTGGCTGGTCCCCTGTTTTGAATGAGTTGCTCCCCACTTATGGGCTGGACCTAAGTACTTTGGCTTCCTTGACACAGCATGAAGGAACTGGCTAAGGCAGGGGTGGGAAGGCAGTATTGGGGTTATGTAATCGATTACAGTGACGTTGTAATCGCTTACGATTGAAATGTACCGAAAGTGCGTGGCTGGTCCCCTGTTTTGATTGACTTGCTCCCCACTTATGGGCTGCACCTAAGTACTTTGGCTTCCTTGACACAACATGAATCAGTTGCTGTTTTTCTTGGAAACGTGTACGTCTGGATGTAGTGATAAGGGAATGGGACAGGACTAGGGTGGCCCCAACATTGTCTTTTGATGACTGCTTGAAGGAACTGGGTAAGGCAGGGGTGGGAAGGCAGTATTGGGGTTATGTAATCGATTACAGTGACGCTGTAATCGCTTACGATTGACATGTACCGAAAGTGCGTGGCTGGTCCCCTGTTTTGAATGACTTGCTCCCTACTTATAGGCTGGACCTAAGTACTTTGGCTTCCTTGACACAGCATGAAGGAACTGGCTAAGGCAGGGGTGGGAAGGCAGTATTGGGGTTATGTAATCGATTACAGTGACGCTGTAATCGCTTACGATTGAAATGTACCGAAAGTGCGTGGCTGGTCCCCTGTTTTGAATGACTTGCTCCCCACTTATGGGCTGCACCTAAGTACTTTGGCTTCCTTGACACAACATAAATGAGTTGCTGTTTTTCTTGGAAACGTGTACGTCTGGATGTAGTGATAAGGGAATGGGACAGGACTAGGGTGGCCCCAACATTGTCTTTTGATGACTGCTTGAAGGAACTGGGTAAGGCAGGGGTGGGAAGGCAGTATTGGGGTTATGTAATCGATTACAGTGACGCTATAATCGCTTACGATTGACATGTACCGAAAGTGCGTGGCTGGTCCCCTGTTTTGAATGAGTTGCTCCCCACTTATGGGCTGGACCTAAGTACTTTGGCTTCCTTGACACAGCATGAAGGAACTGGCTAAGGCAGGGGTGGGAAGGCAGTATTGGGGTTATGTAATCGATTACAGTGACGCTGTAATCGCTTACGATTGAAATGTACCGAAAGTGCGTGGCTGGTCTCCTGTTTTGAATGACTTGCTCCCCACTTATGGGCTGCACCTAAGTACTTTGGCTTCCTTGACACAGCATGAATGAGTTGTTGTTTTTCTTGGAAACGTGTACGTCTGGATGTAGTGATAAGGGAATGGGACAAGACTAGGGTGGCCCCAACATTGTTTTTTGATGACTGCTTGAAGGAACTGGGTAAGGCAGCGGTGGGAAGGCAGTATTGGGCTTCTGTAGTCGATTACAGTGACGCTGTAATCGCTTACGATTGACATGTATCGAAAGTGCGTGGCTGGTCCCGTGTTTTGAATGACTTGCTCCCCACTTATGGGCTGGAGCTAAGTACTTTGGCTTCCTTGACACAGCATGAATCAGTTGCTGTTTTTCTTGGAAACGTGTACGTCTGGATGTAGTGATAAGGGAATGGGACAGGACTAGGGTGGCCCCAACATTGTCTTTTGATGACTGCTTGAAGGAATTGGGTAAGGCAGGGGTAGGAAGGCAGTATTGGGCTTTTGTAATCGATTACAGTGACGCTGTAATCGCTTACGATTGACATGTACTGAAAGTGCGTGGCTGGTCCCCTGTTATGACTTAGTTGCTCCCCACTTCTGTAATCGATTTTGTTTGAATTTTTATTAATTTCATGAATTTATTCAACAACATTTATTCATTATCATTTAATGTTGTTGTGACTTTGAAGCGTCATAATGAAGCAGTGTGGTGTATACCTTTTCCCGCTCTCCCATGCATTTGGAAATCTTTTATCTTAATTAATCAGAGTTGCATTTAATGTGGGGAAATGGGATGTGACTGCAACACTCCATGTCTTGCCACCTGCTACGTAGTCTATGACAATGCATTAAATGCTCCTTCCTTAAACACTATAATTCTTACCTTGTGCATAACTTCTGCTCCATCATGTACTTTGCATTAAATGATCCTACCTTAATCCCTACCATGTGCATTACTGGTGCTTTTTCTTCCCCATTTGGAAGTCCACTTTCATTTGTCTTTCTTCGAACTTTGTTAAACTACACATTAAAGGCAATGTTTCCAGGTTGGTAAGAAGCAGATCAAGATCATTAAAGAAGGAGTAAATTTCTTCCAACACCTTGTCTGTAAGTATACATGGTTATAACGTCCTTTATATATTTTGTCATTCGTCCTTTTCAGTAGGGGAAACCCTCGTTATTGGTCGTCTTTCTTACATAACCATGTATATAACACGTCTGAGTTAAATAAAACAACATCAGACACTTCATTAACACTGTTAGTGATGTCTGTACTGTAATAAGTTTGTTTATATATTGTAACAAAACTGCTTTATTATTTTCAATTGTATTCATTAACCAATGTTTGTAGGGAATAAATTATTTTGATGGCCACTTATCCCAACAACGTCAATGTGCTTGGACAAACCATTGACGATGATGACAATTGTATAGAGTTGGTTCCTACTTTAAACATGTGTTTTGACACAATGGACGAAGCAAAGAAATTTTATTCCAATTACGGGAGAAGATGTGGTTTTGGAGTCCGAACCAGAACTTCTAAAAAGGATGACAACAACGAATTGTACTACCTCAGATTGGTTTGTTCTAGGGAAGGTAAATATGTTTCCACCCTTCGTCTAGAGGTGAAAACTCTGCCTAGTCAGACTAATCAATGTCCTGCTGGAATAACCATTGCACGAAAAGAGGGGAAATGGTTTGTAAGGACTATCGTTGTAGAGCACAGTCATGCCCTGTGTCCACAAACCTCAAATCTAATCTGTTCTAATAGACAATTGAACATGCATGCCAAACACACTTTGGGGGTGAATGATGATGTCGGTGTACGTATTAATAAGAGTTTCCTTAGCATGGTTAGTGAAGCTGGTGGATATGAAAACATGGAATTTGTGGAGCGGGATGCAAGGAACTTCATTGGTCAACGTAGACGGTCACTGTGTAAGGAGGGTGATGGACAAGCATTGCTACATCACTTTTCAAAAATGAGACAGCTCAATAATGAATTCTTCTACGAGATACAAATGGATCAATATAATAGAATTACTAGTGTATTTTGGGCAGATCCTCGTAGCCGAGCTGCATGTGAAGAATTTGGTGATGTCGTCTCTTTTGACACCACCTACTTGACAAACAAGTATGACATGCCATTTGCTCCATTTGTAGGAGTTAACCATCATGGAAAATCCATTCTACTTGGTTGTGGATTGCTCTCATCTGAGGACACTTTGTCATTTGTATGGTTGATGAGTCAATATTTTCTCAATTTCACTTAGTTTATTGTGCTAGAATTAATCAGGGAATTGTGCTTAATTGTCCAATATTTTCTCATTTTTACTAATTGTGCTTAATTTGACCAAAAATTCTAATTTTAATTAATTTTGATTATTTGAGCAAATTATTTGCATTATTAATTGCAGGGAAAAGGTTGGAAATACAATTTGAAACATTTGGAGGTCAAAAGAAAATGCCACATCAATATACTTTAAACTAAAATGAGTGAGAGAGGTGTGGATTTATTTCTTTTGGGGGTGCACATGAAGAAGTAGCTCACGGCCCAGCAGCAGCAACACCTGTCCAAGGATGGTCAAGCAAGGACACAGCAGCCCAACAGAAAAGAAAGAGGTCCAGCACGTTGAGTGGTGTGCACGGTGAAGAGAGAATGTTGGCTTGCTATTGGAGGGGTGACGTCCATCAAAAGCACGCGTCCAGGAGCTCTAGCGGCAATTGAGAAAGGAGACCATGCGTCCAAGTTCAACACGCATCCAGCAGCTCCAGCAATTGGAATTGGGTTTGGCTTCCAGCACATTCAACCACGTGAAGCAAGGCATCCAGCTTGGGAGGTGTCACGTTGCAGGTCCAGCAACGTGAAGGAGAGTCCAGGAAGCGTTGGGAGAAAGGGGCAGCAGGCCCAACTATCTTCATTCACGCTTCCAGCAACACGGTCCAGCTTGGGAGGTCTTCGTCCAGCAAGCAGCATCCAGCTTCACCACGGCCCACCACACGTCCACGCTCACGATCCAAACAGCTCCGGTCCAGTAGAAGCCTTCAAGTCCAGCAGCTTGGAGGGAGCGTGCAGCTTTCTAGGAGCATCTCGGTCCAACACAAGCAGCCTGGAGAGCAAACAGATGGCAGCAGGGGCCCATGGAAATTAAGTGGAGTGCTGATTTTATTTGGTGATGGAAGTGGAGTCAAAGAAGGCACACACGGACATCATTCCCCGGCAGCGGCGCCATTTTGATGAAAGGGTCGCACCTCCCACAAAAGTTGTGCATATTAGAATGCAGTATAGACTAGGAAGTGACTCCTAGTCTATACTGCATTCTTTTATGCAATCAACTTTTGTGTGAGGTGCGACCCTTTCATCAAAATGGCGCCGTTGCCGGGGACCAACGGTTCAGTCTTAGGTTTTTGTTGTGTTAGTGTGTGTTGTGTTTTGTCTTACATTGTGATGTGATGTTCTGTTTTGTGTGTGCGTGTCGCATGTTCAATTGTGTTGTGTTTTGTGTGTTTCGTAATTTTTAGCATTTCCTTTCTACCTTTCCTCTTCTCTTTCCATGTCTACCTATTTTGATTTTGTGAATACTGCTTATTCTGCCAATGCCTCTGATTACGATTCTCCTTCTGCATGTTACTCTGATTGTGATTCATATTCTGCTGATTTTTATGCTGAGAACAATATGACTCATCCTCCAACTTCTGAGAGTTCTCTTCGGGAGCCAGTTTCACTTAATGAGGATGATGTTCATTGCGTTCTCACTTCTGGACTGATAAATTTGCTGCCTAAGTTTCATGGTTTTACAGGAGAATGCCCACATAGACATTTGGAGGAGTTCCACATCATGTGCTCTTCAGTGAAACCTTCACATGTCCCTGATGATCACATTTTCTTGAGGGCATTTCCGCATTCATTACAAGGAGTAGCAAGGGATTGGCTTTATTGTCTTCCTTCAGGGTGTATCACTTCTTGGGAAGATCTTAAGCGATTGTTCTTGGATGAATTCTTCCCTGCTCAGTATGGTTACAACAAATATCTTGGATGGAATGACCCTACTTTGGGATGGTACAATGCTCCACAACATCAATATCAAGAACCACCATTCCAGAGTACTTTCCTGCCTCCACTTGTCCAGCAATATCAGAGTCAGCAATATGATGCTTCTGCCGAAACAGCTCCTCAGCCTTCTATTTCTGAGCCTACATTGCAGGAGTTGTTGGAGCAGTTGACCATGCAGAACCTGTAGTTTCAGCAAGAGACCAGAGCGTCCATTCAGAGCTTGAATGACCAGATAGGGCAGATGGCTACTCAATTAAATCAGGAACAGTCTCAAGATTCAGAGTTACCATTTCAGACTGTGCTGATTCCTGATGATGTTAGTGTCATCCACATAGAAGATGGGGAGCAGAGTTATGAGCTTACTACTGCGCCACATACTTTCCCACCTTCAGATGGTCCTACTCTTGCACCTGAGGAGAGTGATGAGTATTTTGAGGAGCAGGCAGAAATAAGCAGTAACCCTGAACCAGGTAAACCACCTTCATCTTCCCACACCTTAGCAATCTTCAAGGAAGAGGAGGTAAGCATACCTCAATTTGATTATGTTGTTGATTATGTTGTTGAGAGGTATGCTGATGATTATATTGTTGTTGAGTCTGATTTTAATTTTCCCTCTATGCATGATGAGAACCAATTATTGTTGTCGCATCCGAATGTTTATTCTCCATGCATTGAACATGAATCTGAGTCTGTAGTTGATATTGCTTGTGATTTTGAAATTGATTCATGTTCTGAGGATGTATCTGAGGTTCAGTCTGATAAATTGGGATTGGGTGTTATACCCCTGCATGAAATTTCTGTAGAGCCACATTGCACTAACCCTATTGCAGGAGGTACAAATGAATTTGATCAACAAACACCCACAGTGGAAAATAAAGGTGCTAACACTGACAAAAGCTTCAAGATCAATAGGCACCAGCTGAACCTGCTCATCAACAATCTTTGCTTCTTAGATCCAGCTGTGGATGATATCTCCCTGCTAGATCAAATCTGGAGGATGAAGCAATTCTTCCTCAAAACTTCCTTGCTGGATACTGTGGTGGAAGACATCTCCCTGCAAGTCCAAAATTGGCAACTGCCACCATGATCAGGGGAGTTTTCTTTCTCTCTTCCCCCCCTTTCCCTACTTTTGTTGCACTTGTCCATGATCTGTTCAATGTTCTGATTTTTGATCTTATACTTATGACACATTGAGGACACTGTGTAGTTTAAGTGTGGTCTATTGGGGGAGATTTTTATTTTTCTTTGTTAGTTTTTGTTTTCTTTGTTAATTTTTTTTTTCTTTTCTAGGTAGTTTTTGTCGTGTCTTGTGTACAGTTTTACATGTTTCTCTTGATTTCTGGACTTTGTTTAGGTTGTAGATGTGTCTTTCACTTCATTAATACTCTGATATGTTTGAAATCCTTGCTTTTCTCTGCTTGGGAAGATGATCATGATGTTTTAGAGTTGAATTGATTGCGACACAAATGCCTTGTGTGAGAATTTGAGCCACTTTATGTTCTTTCTTATGTGTGATATGTCTCTTGATTGCTTGCACATATGCCTTGGCTTGACTCTTGTTGATAATTCTTGATTGATATGCATGTTTGGAAGTGATAAAGGCAGTTTTGTTCTTGAGCCTCTCTAGCCAAATAAGCCTACCTTGTTCTAATCCTTTGAAAACCCTTTTTGAGCCTACACTTTCCCCCATTTCTTTGTTTTGAATGCTCATACACTAGCCCTAAGTGAAAAACCATGATTACCTTAACCTTAGGGAATTTTGGAGCTTTGGAAGTGTTTTGGGAACAAGTGTGGTCTTCTTGGGGATTCTGATAAATTGGCTAGTTGGTTCCTCTTCTTGTTTTGTTTTTAGAAATATGATTTATATCTTGTCTCTTATAGTTGTGTGCTAAAGAGAGAAAAGAAAAGAGATAGGATGAAAAAAAAAAAGTGCAAAAAAAAAAAAATGAGAAAAATAAAAAAAAATTTGTGAATAATGGAGTCAAGAAGAGGAGGGAATTAGAGGTTGTGGGTATGATTTGACTGTGTTTACACTTGTTCCCCATTGCTCCTCTATTTCTTTTGGTTTGTAACTTTCATCCATAATTATCCTCCCTTGTCCTTGACCCCATTACATCCATAAAAGACCTTTTGATTTGAACATGCATATATTTTGAGCATTGATATAAGAGGCTTGCCAAGTCTGTTTGTGTTTGTTTTCTTGAGTGCATTGAGTTGACATTTCTTACCTTAGACACTTGAGAGAAACACTAATAGTGCATCTGTGAGGTTTTGTTACTTTTGATTCACCTCTTGAGCTGATTGATCATTTTGCCATATCTTGAATTGCTTGGATGATTTCATGAGTATCTGCTTTCTCTGATTCATTCTGTGTTGGAATTGTCTACTTCTTTTCTCTGTCCAGATTTCTTGAGGACTGTGTAAATTCTGTTTGTTTCCTTGCGAGTCTTTGTTTTCTGTGTGCTAAGTTTGTGTCATACCCTAGATGTCCTTTGAACTGTTCCCTGATCTGCATCTTGATTTTGCCCAGGAGTGCAAAAGACTAAGTGTGGTCTATTTTGATGAGTCAATATTTTCTCAATTTCACTTAGTTTATTGTGCTAGAATTAATCGGGGAATTGTGCTTAATTGTCCAGTATTTTCTCATTTTTACTAATTGTGCTTAATTTGACCAAAAATTCTAATTTTAATTAATTTTGATTATTTGAGCAAATTATTTGCATTATTAATTGCAGGGAAAAGGTTGGAAATACAATTTGAAACATTTGGAGGTCAAAAGAAAATGCCACATCAATATACTTTAAACTAAAATGAGTGAGAGAGGTGTGGATTTATTTCTTTTGGGGGTGCACATGAAGAAGTAGCTCACGGCCCAGCAGCAGCAACACCTGTCCAAGGATGGTCAAGCAAGGACACAGCAGCCCAACAGAAAAGAAAGAGGTCCAGCACGTTGAGTGGTGTGCACGGTGAAGAGAGAATGTTGGCTTGCTATTGGAGGGGTGACGTCCATCAAAAGCACGCGTCCAGGAGCTCTAGCGGCAATTGAGAAAGGAGACCATGCGTCCAAGTTCAACACGCATCCAGCAGCTCCAGCAATTTGAATTGGGTTTGGCTTCCAGCACATTCAACCACGTGAAGCAAGGCATCCAGCTTGGGAGGTGTCACGTTGCAGGTCCAGCAACGTGAAGGAGAGTCCAGGAAGCGTTGGGAGAAAGGGGCAGCAGGCCCAACTATCTTCATTCACGCTTCCAGCAACACGGTCCAGCTTGGGAGGTCTTCGTCCAGCAAGCAACATCCAGCTTCACCACGGCCCACCACACGTCCACGCTCACGATCCAAACAGCTCCGGTCCAGTAGAAGCCTTCAAGTCTAGCAGCTTGGAGGGAGCGTGCAGCTTTCTAGGAGCATCTCGGTCCAACACAAGCAGCTTGGAGAGCAAACAGATGGCAGCAGGGGCCCATGGAAATTAAGTGGAGTGCTGATTTTATTTGGTGATGGAAGTGGAGTCAAAGAAGGCACACACGGACATCATTTTCCGAGCAGCGGTGCACGCAGAAAATACACAGTCCAGAAGCAAGCAGGTCCAGCAGCTGTGAAGACGTGGTGCTTGAGAGTTTGGAGGTGCACGAAGAAGCAGCCCAGTAGCACACATCCAAGGGCTTCACGGGGAAGTTGGTCCAGAGGAATGGGAGAGAAGAGGGCGTGCGTAGGAGCCGCGAGGAGGTTACTATTTTATTGGCTTTTGAACACTATTGAGAGGGAGTTCCAGTAGGGTAGTGTAGGACAGTGAGAGGATGGGGGGCTACGGCTGAAGGAGGCCAGCCGCCACACTCTCATACTTTGTTTTCTTTTTCTCGGGCTTTTGAACACTTTCTCTTTGAATGGAATGAAAGGCTGGAACGTTTTATTCTTGAAGTTTATCATTGAATGAAGCTTTGGTTTAGCACTTTGCATTATTGAAGTTTTATTTTATTCTAGCTCTCATTGTTTTTCCATTTGAACACTTGGAAGCAACAGCACGTTGGTGGAGGAAGTAGGTGGTGTGCGGAAACGGGGAGAAGGGAAGAAGCAACAACACATGATTTCAAATGGAGAGAAGAAATGAATTTACTTTCTTTTAAAAGCCACGGTCAAGCTACTTGATGAAATTTTGCTGGGAGAAGTGAAGCGCGGTGCCCCTTGCCACATATTATATCATAGTATATTCACCTTTCATTTTGGAAAAAGGAGGCAATTGTTCAGGGAATGAAGAAGAAGTGCCCACGTCTGCAGCGTCCAGAGAATGGGTTTTCGTTCATATTTTTTATATATTATATATTATTAAAATTTTGCTTTATTGTGATGATATTCATTTAAAGCTGCTGCAACGTGCATTTCAAGTTAGCTAAGTTATGATATTCTCATTTCCAACCAAAGTGCAATTTACAAGCTTTATTTCAATGTGCATTTAATTTTTTTAGCTCATCATTGCATTTTAATAGTTTTGGATTCCTTTTTCTTATTTCTCTAATGCATTTAAATTAGCTTTGGCTTTAGGAATGTTTAATTTACTGTTATCATGTTGTCTGTTCTGTTCAGTTTATTTATCTTCTTGCATTTCCAATTTCCTCACTTATTTTAGAAACCGTTCGGTATTCACGCTTTGTTAATTTATTTCACTGTTTTCAATTATGTTTGGTTGTATTTAATATCCAGTTTTAATTTAGTTCAATTGCATTCACAAACCTTTCGCAAACCCCCCACTACGTGTTTGATCTGAGACTGAACCCAATTTGGTCCTTGAGAGACGACCTAGGAGTCACTTCCTAGTCTATACTGCATTCTTTTATGCAATCAACTTTTGTGTGAGGTGCGACCCTCTCATCAATGGTTATTCAAATGTTGGCTAAGATGCATGGGAAACAAGGCGCCTTCCAGTATTGTAACCGATCAATGTAAGGCGATGGCTAATGCAATTCAAGATGTCTTCCCTAAAACAAAGCATAGGTGGTGTTTGTGGCACATCATGAAAAAGGTTCCTGAAAAATTTCAAGGGTATAACAATTATGTTGGGATCAAGTGTGATATAAAATCGCTTCTCTATGACTCTAGTAATGCAGCAGACTTTGAAAATGGCTGGAATCGACTACTTATCACACATACCTTACAAAATAATGAATGGCTATGTAATCTGTATGAAGAGAGACAAAAATGGGTCCCTTGTTACTTGAAGAATCATTTTTGGGCTGGTATGTCCACAACTCAAAGAAGTGAGGGAATGAATGCTTTCTTTGATGGATTTATCAATTCCAGTACCACACTTCAACAGTTTGTAGTGCAGTACGATAATGCTCTTAAATTCAAGGCCCAAAAAGAAATTGAAGCTGACTTCTCCTCTCTTAATACCAATATTGCATGTGGGTCTCAATCACCAATTGAGAGACAATTTCAAGTTCAGTACACACATGCAAAATTTGAGGAAGTACAAATGGAGTTTCGGTCCAGGATGAATTGTTTCATCAAGAACACGGTGAAGGACTGTATTTTCAACAAGTACACAATAAAAGAAGAGTACATGTCGGATGGGAATTGTGACGCAAAATATTACGTCGTTGAATTTGATCCTGTTACAAACGATACAAGGTGCTCTTGCCTACTGTTTGAGTTTAGAGGCATCATATGTCGCCATTCGTTATTGGTTCTGGGGCAGGAAGATGTACAGAATGTCCCCTCCAAATATGTTCTTCGTCGTTGGAGCAAACTTGTTCGAAGAAAGCACACACTTATTAGAGCATCTTATAGTCAAGTGCATCAGGAACCGAAGATGCAAAGATATCAATCGTTGTGTAAGCGGTTCTATGACATAGCTGAGGCTGCGTGTGAATCTAAAAGTGCTTCTAATGACTTGGAGAAAGAATTGGAATGTTTAGCTCAAAAATTGGGTTTCACTCCATCACTGAAAAATAACATCATAAGTGAGGAAGGACAACTAAGGTATGAGAATCCTTTGACCGATAATCCATCCAACCATACATGTGGAAGCACTGATGTACTTGTTCGAAGTCCAGTCGCGGTTAAGCGAAAAGGCAGACCAAGAACTAATAGATTGAAGTCAGCTGTTGAAAAAAGAACTAAAAAATCAAAATCGGCTCGAACAAAACATTCTTCAACAACATCTGTTCAACCAGCGGTGAGTACTTCAAATATTGTAATAGTAGTATTATTGATTACTTTTCTTACATGTTTGTAATATGTGTTCCTCTATGCAATCAGGAAACCACAACAAGTACTGTTGCAGAACTGCATCACCGCGTGGAACATACAACCCAAAGCAATGAAGTTTCCCAACTATCTGAAGTTCCTCCAATTGGATTTATCCAATTGTTATCTGCTGTTCATAACAATTTCCATAATTCATAGTGTTGATATATATGGGTTTCGGATGATATGGTTGTACATCATCTGTTACTGGAATGATGTCCATAACCTCCAAAGGTAAAACCTTCAATATCAAAGAAAGCACATGCAAAGCAGTAGTAATCGAATACAAATTTTATGTAATCGATTACATCACTGTTTTTGACATTTAATTTGGGTCCTGACGGTTCATATCAAAAATTTTTCTGTTACACAGGACAATGCGCTCACAGTTACTGTTGTCACCCGACAGTTACTGCTGTCACCCACTACCACAATTTCATATTAAATACAAGTGTAACCTACTTCAGTCCTTTGATAACCCTCTACCACATACCATTTAACCTCCTACCCCCTTTGGAAAGCGTAGTAACCGAAATGGTAGATCGGGCTCACAAGAAAATCAGGGCTTCTTCTTCGACAGGGGGGCCTCGAAATCGGCCACCGCCATCCCCACCAGTCTCTCCACCCCTTACGAGTAATGAACTGTTCTCCAACGACGAGCAATATGAAAGGTTCTCTACACATTTCTTTGAGCGTCCAATCCTGCAAGGGAAGTATCTAGATGTTGAATTTTTTGGTGATGGTACATTCGAATTCTTCGACATCTTGACAAAAGCTGGGCTAAATGATTTTGTCGCTTGTAGACGCCACTACTACCCTGAATTAGTCCGTGTTTTCTATAGCAATATGCGGGTTTCCGATTCCGGAGTAATAAGAACTGAGGTCAAAAAGGTGAAAATCACAATCAAACCTTCACTTTTTCATAAACTAACTTCCATCCCTTCTGTTGGTGCTCCTTTTGAAGGAAATGTTGTTGACGACTGGAAAGATCAATACAATTCTGTAAGTGCTAGGCAATTGATCTGCAAACCAGGTTCAAACATACAAGGTAGAATACTGGCCGGCACTATGAAGTTTCAAACTAGGATACTACATTATGTACTTTGTCGTATATTAGTTCCTCGATCAACGAATGTTGCACAGGCAACAGAGGAGGACATTATGTTGTTATGGGCACTAATGAATTCTGTTCAGATTAATTGGGGGCATGTAATTCGAAACAGGATGAAAAGGGCTACCAAGGACAATGCCCAACTACCATATCCCCATCTAATAACCACATTCATGGAACACTTTGGTGTGCCTACAGAAACTGATCCTTTTACCCAAGTTAAGAACAAACAGAGGATTGGTTTGGAAGTTCTATCATCATTTGGTTATCACAAAACTCATGAAGGAATTTGGGTACCCAAAGTTGACGTTGGGAATATACAAGAACAAGTAGGGATTGAACAAGATGTGGAAGTTGGTAATGAAGAACATGAAGTCGGAGAACCCTCTCACAATCCACAACCAACCTCTTCTCAGACATTGACTGAAGTCATCAATCAAATACAACAACTCCGCACTTTCGTGGAACACAGATTTGACACAATTGAAAATCGTGTTGGAGTCCTTCACGAAGAAGTCATTCAATTCCGCAATCAACTTGAGAGACAACCACCTGCTTAGATAACATTTATTTCTATTTTGTTATGTCCCTTTTAATTTCAAAACTTTTTCTCTGATGTAATGTTGTTAAGTCATTTTCATAATGTACGTGGTTTTTATTATTGTTATCAAGTACTGCAACAACTTCTTACGTCACTGAATACGTTATTAGTGTTATCAAACACTAAAAAAAACTACTGGGGAGTTATTCAACCTTATTTGGGTAGACCAGGCATACTTTTCGTACAGAATGAGATTGTTGTAGTATTAATCGATTACGAGTCCTTATTAATCGATTACACCACCCTTAATTTGTCCAAGGTTTCCCTGCCACCAACTCTGACCCTGGCAAACACTAAAAAAAACTACTGGGAGTTATTCAACCTTATGTGGGTAGACCAGGCATACTTTTGGAACAGTATGAGATTGTTGTAGTATTAATCGATTACGAGTCCTTATTAATCGATTACACCACCCTTAATTTGTCCAAGGTTTCCCTGCCACCAACTCTGACCTTGGCAAACACTAAAAAAAACTACTGGGGAGTTATTCAACCTTATTTGGGTAGACCAAACATACTTTTCGTACAGAATGAGATTGTTGTAGTATTAATCGATTACGAGTCCCATATAATCGATTACACCACCCTTAATTTGTCCAAGGTTTCCCTGCCACCAACTCTGACCCTAGCAAACACTAAAAAAACTACTGGGGAGTTATTCAACCTTATGTGGGTAGACCAGGCATACTTTTGGTACAGAATGAGATTGTTGTAGTATTAATCGATTACGAGTCCCATTTAATCGATTACACCATCCTTAATTTGTCCAAGGTTTCCCTGCCACCAACACTGAACCTGACAAACACTAAAAAAAACTACTGGGGAGCTATTCAACCTTTTGTGGGTAGACCAGGCATACTTTTGGTACAGAATGAGATTGTTGTAGTATTAATCGATTACGAGTCCTTATTAATCGATTACACCAACCTTAATTTGTCCAAGGTTTCCCTGCCACCAACTCTGACCCTGGCAAACACTGAAAAAAACTACTGGGGAGTTATTCAACCTTATGTGGGTAGACCAGGCATACTTTTGGTACAGAATGAGATTGTTGTAGTATTAATCGATTACGAGTCCGTATTAATCGATTACACCAACCTTAATTTGTCCAAGGTTTCCCTGCCACCAACTCTGACCCTGGCAAACACTAAACCAAACTACTGGGGAGTTATTCAACCTTATGTGGGTAGACCAGGCATACTTTTGGTACACAATGAGATTGTTGTAGTATTAATCGATTACGAGTCCCATTTAATCGATTACACCACCCTTAATTTGTCCCAGGTTTCCCTGCCACCAACACTGAACCTGGGAACACCTTCGTTTCGTCTTCCAAACACATACATCTCGAACGGTTTGAAATATGGTTCACAAAAGGTTGCACAATGACCAAGAGGGTGCGCCCCTATTGAGAACACTGAAAAAACACCAGCAAACACTACTGGGGAGTTATTTACCCATTTCTGGGTACCGCGGACATAGTTTTCGTAAAAATTCCGTTTTCTGTACTAGTAATCGATTATAACGCCCCTGTAATCGATTACAGCTTCCTCATACCTGGACATTTCATATAAGTACCACAATTTCAATTTCCCACTACAACCAAAAAACAAATGGAATTAATATAACATTGAAAACTGAAACAACCACTTTCTTTATCAACAATACTAAAGAAAATTGTTCCAAATACAACTATCCATAAGTAAACATCATCCTAATACTGGAATAATCAGAAATTACATTAATCAATCAAGTTTCGGACTATATCCGGTGTACGGAGTTCTACAAACTTGGCTTTTGTAACGTTTTCTACGTACTCTTTCCTTCATAACGGTTTCATGGCTGTAAACTCCTCCCTCACAGTCAAAGTTATTGTAAAAATCATGTTGGTTACACGGTGTACTGTCACCACCTTCATCTTTATTATTTCCTTGAAGCAGCTCAGCCTGCAATCTAGATAACTCTTCTTCAAGTTCTTCAATTACACCATCTTGTTCCTCTAAAGAATCATTAATACCTTTTATCAGTTTCATATTGATTGTTGATTTGTCTTGTTTATTCAATTCCTCTCCATTTGAATTAACTGATGCTTTGACACATGTTTCACTATGTTCTGTCCTTGATGCACCATAATCATCAAGCATCTGCAATTTCATCACAATTACCATTAAATCAAACATTCATTCAAAGAAATGTAATAAAACAATAAACTACATACCACACCCGTCTCCATTGCACGTTTAATGAACTTGTCACCTACATTTATATTCATCCAATGCAAAAATCTTGGATATTTATGTACACAAACATTCGAAGGAATGAAACGATCACAAAACCATACCTGAAATACATCATATACGTCATAATTAGTCATCTCAATTAACAAACAGCAAACAATCCATGGAACAAATTTACCTGGAACACGTATACACAACCATCCACATAAACAGTGGTTGCACCTTTTCCTCTATTCCACGCTGTACAAGCTTTGCACAGACTGCTAAGTAGATAATGGTACACTATGCGAGCCCAACAAAAAGTTCCCAGATCACTGATTCTATCAACAATTTCAAACAAAATTGGGAATATTGTTCTGCTGCGATTAGGAAACAGTACGTCACTAATTGCTACCAAAATGTACAACCTACAAACATCTATTGAAGGCAACTTTTTGTGTTGCTTTGTAACATCCCAAAATATAGTAATTACCATAAATTAGAATTAATTACAATTAACAGTTAAAACATGCAGTTTTACACTAAACATTAAATTTCAAAACCGAACGTGCTTACATACAGAGATAAAATACCATACAGCAGTATTTCAAAGTTTAAAGACGAACGGTTTTACAAACTTTAACCGAACGTTCAAAAGTTAATAGAAAATAAAAGCTACAACTAACGAGCACTCTAGGGCTCGGCTTTAACCTCTACTTCGACCAGATTGGCGTCCTCCAAATTTTCTTCTTCTAGAGTTTCTTCAACTAACGCCTCTCCGACTGCTCACATCCACACGGATGATCATTGCATAGACAAGACGAACGTTCATGGACGAACGACAACACAAGGAAATAACACAGGGTAAGCTTATTGAATTTAATTCACAAGTAATTCATACAAGTAGCATTTTAACATTCATAAAATATCACAACGTAGAAAATCAGCTCAAACTCTCATAAGACAGACCGTCCGGACTGTAGGAATCCATGTACCTACAGGCGTTCGTGCACCCGGGTGATGTGATAACTGTAAACATTCAACAGCTGCCACCCGAGGTTAGCCCTATCAGTCCAAAGTACTCATTAGGACTAGAACCTCCTGCCGTTCCCACACATGACCTACTCCCCTCTACTTGAGGACGAGCACTCACGGAACATCAGGATGAACTGCCATCAGCAGATTTACCATGGTCATACTACACAACTTCTCATATTCAAATCATAGAGACGTTCCTCCTTGGAACGCTCGTTCAAATTCCATAATCATAATTTCATCTCATATACCGTTCGCACATTATACAATTCCCTCTAAATCACATTTTCATTCTTAGTTCCACTTTCATAAAAAGACGAGCGTTCAGCCCCCTTCATAATGAGGACGAACGTTAACATGATACCGAGAGATACTCGTTTCTGAAAGAAAGAAAACGAACGTCTTTCCAAGGACGGACGTTAAGACCATTTGAATCAATTAAATGGACTAACTCTAGAGCGATTCAACTGATACTTAGAATAATTTAAATTCAAGAACTTTAGATCGAATCCAAATGAATAAAGGTATCGCAAGACTTTTAGATATTGATAACGGATACGAATTTATAAAAGATATTAACCGTCAGTCAATGACCGAACGCGGTAATGAATATTTATTTACTGTTTGGACGAACGCTATTTTCATACGTTGGGAATTCAAGTGTAAGGACGAGCGTTCGGTATAAGACCGCGCGCTACCCATAACGAACGCTCTGGGTCGAGACCCATTGCTGAGGCGGGATATTAATAGAAAGAGAAATTTATAAGATAATCATAGTGAAGGGAATTATTTAGGAATGACTAAGTATATAAGGTGGAATTTTTCTAAGCTTCTCACTTTCTCGCATAACTCTCAGTGCACCTACGTTTGGCCGAACGCTCAAACGTAAGACTAATAGAAGAGGGCGTTCGTCCTAGATCAGTATTCTTTCCAAATGAAAGAATTCTGTTTTCATGTAAAGTACAAAATACCGAACGGTCAAAGACCGTTCGATAACGAACGTTCATTTTCATAGTATTTCATATTTCCAGTCTCAATTACAGTAACTCATTTTTCAGTATAAACCTTCATACATTTAACTACTCATATCATAGCACATTTCATAAATTTCATATATCATCTCATCATCCAGATCATACATCAAGGATCAAAAATACAAATTTCATACTTTATAATTTCATATAATTCCTACAGCACAACACATACACATGAATTAAACTTAATAAGCTTCCCTTACCTGGATCAGTAGTGAACGAACGTCCTAACGCGAAATCCCGGATCCACCCAACTATCACTTCTATCCTCAGACCACTCAACTTCTTGCAAACTAAAACAAATTCCAGAATCAAAACTTGATTCAGATAAAGAGAATGCATATAACCAGATTTGGTTTTGCATGAACCCTAATAATGAACAGCTAAGGGATGAACTTACCAGAATTCAAAACTTGAACTTGTTCGGTTTGATGGAAAGCTTATGACGTCTGGATTGATTCTACGGTCTCTGAAATTGGATCGGAGAAGAAGAAGGTAAGTTATGGTAGAGAGAAGATGGAGGTTTTAGAGAGAAGGCAGAGAATTTGGAAATCAAAGGTTTAGGGAGGAAGACGAAGCATGCAGAGAAGTGGGAGAGTGTTTTTCAGAAAAGTAATTTCTCTCCCCACGTAGGACGAACGTCCATTCACCTGCTGCCACTTGGATTCCACTAACGTTTTCGAATGTTCCAAAGTGACACTTGGCAACTGCATGCAGAATGAGTGTGAGTGCGTTTTAATGGCACTGCACGTGTGACGAGGGTGCATTAAATGGTGAGTTTCTTAATAAAATTTCTGGACAGGATTTTAGAGCATTAATGACGTGATTTGACAGGTGGAGGTGGTTTAAATTTTTGAGACCTTACATTCTCCCTAACTAAAAAAAATTCTCGTCCTCGAAAATTAAAACTTACCAGGGAACAGGTGAGGGTACAAGTCCTTCATGGCTTCTTCTATTTCCCAGGTAGTGTCGCCCGTCTTCTCATCCCAAACTATCTTCACTAGACGAACGACTTTTCCCTTGTAATACTTAGTACGAACGTCTTCAACACGAACTGGCTTCATTTCGAACGTTCGGTCTTGACGAAGACGAACGTCCTCGAGCTCCAATATGTGCGAGGGATTTGCTATGTATTTCCGGAGTTGGGAAACGTGAAATACCGAATGAAGATTGGACAATTGAGGAGGCAAGGCTAGCTCGTACGCTACTGGGCCAATCTTCCTTAGTATTTGATAGGGTCCGACAAACTTCGGGGATAACTTCTTTGGTCGCATAGCTCTGCCGACTTCTGTGGTTGGATTAAGCCTAAGGAATACGTGATCGTCAGATTGAAACTCTAACGGTCTCCTCCTCTTGTCTGCATAGGATTTCTGTCTGCTCCTTGACGTCTTCAATCTCTCTTGGATTAACTTCACCTTTTCCGTCGTTTGTTGTATGAGTTCGGGTCCAGTCAATACGTTCTCTCCTTCTTGAAACCAGCAAAGTGGTGTGCGACACTTACGTCCATAAAGAGCTTCGAAAGGAGCCATTCCAATGTTGGACTGGAAGCTGTTGTTGTAAGTGAACTCTACTAACGGCAGTACCTCATCCCAGGCGCCCATGTGATCTAGGACGCACGTCCTCAATAAGTCCTCGAGCGTCTGGATGGTCCTCTCAGATTGACCGTCCGTCTACGGATGATACGCTGAACTCATCTGTAACCTGCTCCCCAATTCACCTTGCAGAGATTGCCAGAACCGAGAAGTGAATCTCGTGTCTCGATCAGAAATTATGCTTGAAGGCACTCCATGTAGACGAACGATCTCTCGGATGTAAAGCTTTGCCAAGTTAGTCATTGACATCTTCAAGTTAACGGCCAAGAAGTGAGCGCTCTTAGTTAACCTATCCACGATCACCCAAATTGAGTCATGGTTTCTGACTGTACGTGGTAGGTGAGTCACAAAATCCATGGAGATGTTGTCCCACTTCCACTCTGGAATCTCCAGCTGCTGCAACAAACCGCCTGGTCTTTGGTATTCAGCTTTCGCTCGCTGACAAGTTAAGCATGACGCCACAAAGCGAGCGACATCACTCTTCATCCCAGGCCACTAAAACGACTTCCTGAGGTCTTGATACATCTTAGTCATGCCAGGGTGCATGCTAAGACGGCTGTGATGTCCTTCCTCCAGGATAATTCTCTTTAGTTCGCCATCATTCGGGACGCACGTCCTATCCATATAACGTAGAAGACCGTCCGTCCCGGTGTTGAAATGCTTAGCCTTATCTGTACCGAGCACGTTTAAGATCAACACCAAATCTTCATCCTCCCTTTGCTTCATCCTGATCCGGTCGAACACATCACTTGCTATTCTGAGGGTGCAACATTTAATACTGTTCGGCTCCAACTCGAACTGCAACCTTAGGTCTCTAAAGCTCTCCACCAGATTGAGTTCCCTCACCATCATAACTGAAACATGAACCGACTTCCTGCTTAGTGCGTCCGCCACTACGTTAGCTTTCCCCGGATGGTAGAGTAACTCAAACTCATAATCCTTTAGAAACTCAAGCCACCTCCTCTGCCTCATGTTTAACTCCTTTTGATCGAAGAGGTACTTGAGACTCTTGTGATCGCTGAAAATCTGAAAGGTAGCTCCGTACAGATGATGTCTCCAAATTTTCAAAGCAAAAACGACCGCTGCCAGCTCCAGGTCGTGTGTCGGATAGTTCCTCTCGTGAATTTTCAATTGTTGAGAAGCGTACGCCACTACTCGTCTCTCTTGCATCAGCACACAGCCCAAACCTTGATGAGAGGCATCATAGTAGACTTCAAATGGTTTGGCAGTGTCCGGAATCACTAAAACCAGAGCGCTCGTCAACTTCCGCTTAAGCTCCTGAAAACTCTCTTCACACCGATCGGTCCAATCGAACGGGTGATCCTTGCGCGTGAGCTATGTTAGTGGTGCTACTATCTTGGAAAAACCTTCAATAAAACGCCTATAGTAGCCTGCAAGACCAACGAAGCTCCGCACTTCTGTAACCGAACGCGGACTCGCCCACTCCAAAACCACTCGTACTTTTGTCGGGTCCACAGAGATTCCTTCGGCTGACACAACATGTCCCAAGAACTGCACGCTCTTCATCCAAAATTCACACTTTGACAACTTGGCGTACAGTTCCTTCTCCTTCAACACGCCAAGCACGACCCGCAAATGTCCCTCATGCTCTTCATGGCTCTTGGAGTAAATCAGGATATCATCAATGAAGACCACTACGAACTTGTCCAGGTAGGGTCGGAATATCCGGTTCATGTAGTCCATGAAGATTGCTGGCGCGTTCGTCACCCCGAACGACATTACCACATACTCATAATGTCCATAACGAGACCTAAAGGCCGTCTTCTGAATGTCCCCTTCTTTCACCCGAATCTGATGATAGCCCGAGCGTAAGTCTATCTTTGAGAATACGCTCGCTCCCTACAACTGATCCAGTAGGTCGTCAATCCGCGGAAGTGGATACTTGTTCTTGATAGTAAGCTTATTAAGCTGCCGGTAGTCAATGCAAAGTCTGGAGCTGCCATCCTTCTTCTTTACTAACAACACAGGAGCTCCCCAAGGCGATACGCTCGGCCTGATAAACTGCTTGTCCATTAATTCTTCAATCTGCTTCTTGAGCTCAACCAATTCAGCAGGCGACATTCTATATGGTTGAACCGATATTGGCGCTGCTGTCGTCACCAGGTCGATCGTAAATTCAACCTCACGAACAGGAGGCAGTCCAGGTATCTCGTCTGGAAAGACTTCAGGAAACTCTTCAATTACCGATCGTCCTCCATTCGACTCATCTTGTGACGATCGTCCCCACTTCACTCCTACCAATTCTTCATCTGAATGCGTCATTATCTGGAAACAGTAGGTGCCCTCTACTATATCCTCCTTCAGTTGACCGAGCGTAACTGAGAACTCCTCTTCTCCTTCATCTGGAAAGACTAACTCTTTCTTACCACAATCTATGAGAATGTGATTGGTAGCCAACCAATCCATCCCCAAAATTACCTCTAAACCTTGAAGAGGCAAGCAGATGAGATTAACTTTGAATCTACGTCCCTCAACTTCTATAGGACATCTAAAACAACCCGTAGATGTTCTAATCCCACTAGCCGCTGGGGTTGACACCACCAAGTCAAACTGTAATTCACTCTCCACTAACCCCAGCTTTTCAACGCACGCCTTCGAGATGAAGGAATGAGTTGCCCCCGAATCATATAACACGCAACAAGGTTTTCCAAACAGCAAACAATTACCGATGATGAGTGTACCTGAACTAGCAGCTTCAGCACCCGTGATAGCATACACTCGTCCAACTGCCTGCGCACGTCCCCCTCTCCCTTGCTGTGTTCTTCCAGCGTTCGGCGGTCTTGCTACCGCACGGCCTCCCATGTTACACTCTTGATCCGAGTGTCCGCTCCTTCTGCACTTAGTGCAGTATTTTCCACCATTCAGTTGAGGACAAGCCCACCTAAAGTGCGGTCCTCCACACTGGAAACATGTCAAACTCCTTGGCTGTCCAGATTGGCCGATAGTAGCCAAGGCTTGGGATCCACCCGAGGGTTGGTTTGGACGAACGTACGGGGGTCTTCTCACAGTAGAGGTATTCCTTGATAAAACCGACCCCCTGCTCAACTGTTGCTTCTTTTGTTGCTCGGCCTCAGCCACATTCTTCTCTAACACTTTAGCCCTCTCAACCATAGCAGGGAATGACCTAATGCATAAGCTAGATATCAATACCTTCAAGTCGCTCCTCAGCCCGTTTTCAAACTTCCTGCATTGCCATTCTTCGCTCGTAGCCATGGTGTTAAAACGGACCAGATGCTTGAATCTATTAGTATACTCCGAGACGGACATTCCCCTTTGTACCAACTGTAGAAACTCCACTTCTTTAGCAAAACGTACGCTGTCCGGGAAATATTATTCGTAAAATTTTGCTCTGAAAACTGTCCAAGTTACGGGACTCTGAGCGTCCGTCAAGATTGCTTTCATGCTCGTCCACCAGTGACTTGCTTCACCAGTCAGCAAGTATTCAGTAAAGGCTAATCGGTTGTCATCCGGACACCTCTTAGCGTTGTAGATCCGCTCCATATCTCTGAGCCACTGATCCGCTTCATCCGGAAGACCTTTTCCACTGAACTTGGCCGGATGGTGTTGGAGAAAGCTTTCTAAACTCCATTCAGTAGTAGGCTGGGCAGCGTTGGAAGAGGACGCTCCTGCCGCGCACCTAGTAGCAGCCAGTATTTCCATCAACTGCCGCTGAGTCGTCTCAGAGTTGGCTCGAGAGGCTTCCAAACTTTGCATGGCGTTCTGATTCTGCTGCATCAGAGTAGCGTTCTGCTCCATCAACGTATTATTCTGTTGCTGCAGTCTATCAATTATCGTCTCCAACAACCTAGTGCTATTGGACGTATCAGGCTCGTTAGGTTGAGGTGGCGGAGGGAGTCTAGGTGCCATTTGTTCTCTGGACACAGAGAAAACGAACGTTAGTAATGTTCAAAGAATTGAGAAAATAACTCATTTAAACACATATTAAGCACACAGCAAAAACACAGTGCACTCATAACCTACAGTGTCCTTTAAGAGATTAAAACTGCTCTGATACCACTAATGTAACATCCCAAAATATAGTAATTACCATAAATTAGAATTAATTACAATTAACAGTTAAAACATGCAGTTTTACACTAAACATAAAATTTCAAAACTGAACGTGCTTACATACAGAGATAAAATACCATACAGCAGTATTTCAAAGTTTAAAGACGAACGGTTTTACAAACTTTAACCGAACGTTCAAAAGTTAACAGAAAATAAAAGCTACAACTAACGAGCACTCTAGGGCTCTGCTTTAACCTCTACTTCGACCAGATTGGCCTCCTCCAAATTTTCTTCTTCCAGAGTTTCTTCAAGTAACGCCTCTCCGACTGCTCACATCCACACGGATGATCATTGCATAGACAAGACGAACGTTCATGGACGAACGACAACACAAGGAAATAACACAGGGTAAGCTTATTGAATTTAATTCAAAAGTAATTCATACAAGTAGCATTTTAACATTCATAAAATATCACAACGTAGAAAATCAGCTCAAACTCTCATAAGACAGACCGTCTGGACTGTATGAATCCATGTACCTACAGGCGTTCGTGCACCCGGGTGATGTGATAACTGTAAACATTCAACAGCTGCCACCCGAGGTTAGCCCTATCAGTCCAAAGTACTCATTAGAACTAGGACCTCCTGTCGTTCCCACACATGACCTACTCCCCTCTACTTGAGGACGAGCACTCACGGAACATCAGGATGAACTGCCATCAGCAGATTTACCATGGTCATACTACACAACTTCTCATATTCAAATCATAGAGACGTTCCTCCTTGGAACGCTCGTTCAAATTCCATAATCATAATTTCATCTCATATACCGTTCGCACATTATACAATTCCCTCTAAATCACATTTTCATTCTTAGTTCCACTTTCATAAAAAGACGAGCGTTCAGCCCCCTTCATAATGAGGACAAACGTTAACATGATACCGAGAGATACTCGTTTCTGAAAGAAAGAAAACAAACGTCTTTCCAAGGACGGACGTTAAGACCATTTGAATCAATTAAATGGACTGACTCTAGAGCGATTCAACTGATACTTAGAATAATTTAAATTCAAGAACTTTAGATCGAATCCAAATGAATAAAGGTATCGCAAGACTTTTAGATATTGATAACGGATACGAATTTATGAAAGATATTAACCGTCAGTCAATGACCGAACGCGGTAATGAATATTTATTTACTGTTTGGACGAACGCTATTTTCATACGTTGGGAATTCAAGTGTAAGGACGAGCGTTCGGTATAAGACCGAGCGCTACCCATAACGAACGCTCTGGGTCGAGACCCATTGCTGAGGCGGGATATTAATAGAAAGAGAAATTTATAAGATAATCATAGTGAAGGGAATTATTTAGGAATGACTAAGTATATAAGGTGGAATTTTTCTAAGCTTCTCACTTTCTCGCATAACTCTCAGTGCACCTACGTTTGGCCGAACGCTCAAACGTAAGACTAATAGAAGAGGGCGTTCGTCCTAGATCAGTATTCTTTCCAAATGAAAGAATTTTGTTTTCAAGTAAAGTACAAAATACCGAACGGTCAAAGACAGTTCGATAACGAACGTTCATTTTCATAGTATTTCATATTTCCAGTCTCAATTACAGTAACTCATTTTTCAGTATAAACCTTCATACATTTAACTACTCATATCATAGCACATTTCATAAATTTCATATATCATCTCATCATCCAGATCATACATCAAGGATCAAAAATACAAATTTCATACTTTATAATTTCATTTAATTCCTACAGCACAACACATACACATGAATTAAACTTAATAAGCTTCCCTTACCTGGATCAGTAGTGAACGAACGTCCTAACGCGAAATCCCGGATCCACCCAACTATCACTTCTATCCTCAGACCACTCAACTTCTTGCAAACTAAAACAAATTCCAGAATCAAAACTTGATTCAGATAAAGAGAATGCATATAACCAGATTTGGTTTTGCATGAACCCTAATAATGAACAGCTAAGGGACGAACTTACTAGAATTCAAAACTTGAACTTGTTCGGTTTCATGGAAAGCTTATGACGTCTGGATTGCTTCTACGGTCTCTGAAATTGGATCGGAGAAGAAGAAGGTAAGTTATGGTAGAGAGAAGATGGAGGTTCTAGAGAGAAGGCAGAAAATTTGGAAATCAAAGGTTTAGGGAGGAAGACGAAGCATGCAGAGAAGTGGGTGAGTGTTTTTCAGAAAAGTAATTTCTCTCCCCACGTAGGACGAACGTCCATTCACCTGCTGCCACTTGGATTCCACTAACGTTTTCGAATGTTCCAAAGTGACACTTGGCAGCTGCATGCAGAATGAGTGTGAGTGCGTTTTAATGGCACTGCACGTGTGACGAGGGTGCATTAAATGGTGCGTTTCTTAATAAAATTTCTGGACAGGATTTTAGAGCATTAATGACGTGATTTGACAGGTGGAGGTGATTTAAATTTTCGAGACCTTACATGCTTCAAAATAAATTCATATACCAAATCCAATTCATATTTTCCATCAGCAAAGTACTTCCGACAATGACTTTCACTGACTTTGTTTTCATTCAATTTAATCTGCTCACCAACCAAACCCAACCCTAGGCTTAAGCTCACATCTATTTCCTTGAATTCAACAAATTTATCTCCAAAACTAAAACCACCTCTGTCATCATCCCATCTAATCAGTAAATCGCTCAGAATATTCCTTCCAATCTTAATATTATCATGTAATTCTAAAAACCATCAAAAGTGAGTCTTGGAGATTATGGACTTCTGTTCCTCACTCAAAATGTCATTCAAAGAAGCAATACGTTTCGTTTTCAATGAGTGACGAACAAACAACTGCAAAAAAATTAGTTTTTTCGTCAAAATAACCAGCGTACGTCGCAACCCATTAACCAAAAAACACCAAAAATATTTCCAACACATGCAACACCAAAATCCCCTCCCCAAAATACGAATACGAGACAGCAAAAAGTTCATACCTTGTTCGAACAACCACTGTCACCAGACGAACCCATTGCACAAAAAAGGTAACAACTTCCACCGAATCCACACCGAATGACACAGAGATTGAAACGATAACAATCGTCACAGGGAAGCGGGACACACAGATGTTGAAAACAAACGAAACCCTTAAGGATAAAATGGAGGACGAACAACAGTGCTATGAACACAGATGTTCAAATGAAATTCCAATCCCTAAAATGGAGAGAGAAGACACTGATAAGCAGAGAAGATAGACTTCGAAAACGAAGAGCGCAGTTTCGGAATCCAAACTTCAACCCATTCTAAATGACATTTTAAATTCACAAAAAATTTTCAAATTGGACCACTAAAAACTTGACACGTGGCGTTGTCAAATTTTTGTCAAATTAGCGTTGTTAGAATATCGGCTTCCTAAAAATAAATGCATGAACAGTAAAGATAAAAATGAAATGAGCAAAGTAAAGATAAAAATGAAATGAGCAAAGTAAAGATAAAAATGAAATGAGCCAACTGCTCCAAATGAAATCATCAATCACCGTGTGCTTCTAAAAAGAAAATGAAATGTGCTTCTGAAATAAACTTCAATCAAAAGAAAGTGGCGCCTATTCTAAAGAAAATGGCAAATTCTTCTCTGTTCTAGCATAAAAAAAACAAAAACCCTCTAGAACTCTATATTGCAGCGTCACCGTACACACCTACTCCTATCTAATCACCTTGCTACTATCCTCTAAAAAAAGAAAAGAAAACTCATTTCACCATGCTGCAAAATTTAAAAGATTAAAAGAAGAAAACCGCGCTAGGATGTGCTGGACGTGAATTAGCAGGACGTGTGCTTTCCAAATGTAAAACGAGATCTAGCTCCAAAGACGTGGCAGCCGTGTGTTGTGACATGCTGTTGGACCAAGCCATGACACCACTTCTACTCAATCACCATGCTTCCCTAAAGAAAGAAAATCTACATCCTTGTGCTGCTGAAAAAAAAAACGAGAGAGCTGATTCCCGTGTGCACACCACTTTCTCATGCTTTCTCCTCCAAAATCAATCACAGCTCTCTGCCTCAGCCGTAGCCCTCCATGCGTGCTCCTATGCCCAAGAGTTTCAAAATGAAAAAATATATCTCTCTCCCCTAGGTGGTGGCTGGACCATCTTCTCATTGCTGGACACCACCCTTTGCTGCTGTGTTGGACGCTCCAAATCCCATCTCCGTGGGCCTGCTGCTGCCTTGGACGACCGTGACACTTTCTGGACGTGAAGGCCGTGAATTGCTGCTACTGTGCTTCCAATAAATCAACGTGGTCTTCTCCAAAAATTCAATAAGCTCCTGCTGGTTGCGCTGGACTTCACGTTTTGCTGGACATGTGCTGTCTTTCTTCCAAGCTGTTGGGCCGACGTGTGCTTCTGTCTACGTGAAGCCGCTTCTGCTGGACTGTGCAGGCCGTGCTTCAAGATTCATTACCGAGTGCACCTCCTGGACGCTGCTGTTGGACCGAGATGCTCCTAGACGTGCAGCCCATCCAAGCTTCTTCATCTGCTGCTGCTTATTGCTGCTGCACCTCCTAATCTCTCCAAGCACACACCTAAAGCCCATCCATGTTGGACGCTTGGTGGCGGCTTCTATTTTTCTAAGCACACATGTGCCTTCTTCAGCCAACAAAACCCGTGCCCAGGTCTCTAATTTGCTCATGGGCCCGCTGCTGCCAGCCTTTCAACGTGCTGCTGCCACCCTTTCAACGTGCTGCTGCTATTGTTCTTCAGCCCGTGAGCGTGCACCTCCTTTCAGCCAATAAAGAAGCAACAAACCCTTTAATCTATGGGCCGTGACATACTAGAAGCCCAACAAAAATGAAGCTGGTCGTTGAACGTGCTTTCTTCTATTTTTTAGCCAAACCAAACAACATATTCCAGCTCAAGTCTCCACGGATCAATACATCTTTTTCTATTCAACACAAAATAAATCAATGCAACGTAGCTTCTTCCAAGTAAATAACACCGTGTGCAAATGAATGCTCTTCTAAATGTCACAAAATGTATTTCCAAAATTTTCCCTACAATCAATATTGCAAATAATTAACCTCAAATAATTGAAATTAATTAAAATAAGAATTTATGGTCAAATTAAGCACAATTAGCAAAAATGGGAAAATACTAGACATTCAAGCACAATTCCCTGATTAAATCTAGCACAATAAGCTAAGTGAAGTCAAGAAAATATTGACTCATCAAAATAGACCACACTTAGTCTTTTGCAGTCTTGGGCAAAATCAAGACGAAAATCAAGGAATAGTTTAAAGGACATCCAAGAAGTGACACAAACTCAACACACAAAAAAAAAAGACTAACAAGGACAGAAACAGAATTACACAGTTCTCAAGGAATCTGGACCAAGAAGGATGTAGAAAGTACCCAACAAAGAATCAAGGAAAGCAGATACTCATAAAATCATCCAAGCAATTCAAAACATGGCAAAATGATCAATCAACTCAAGAGGTCAATCAAAAATAACAAAACCTCACAGATGCACTATTAGTGTTTCTCTCAAGTGTCTAGGGTAAACAGTGTCAACTCAATGCACTCACGAAAGCAAACAACAACTGATGGCAATCCCTTTAGGGACTTCCCATCCAAAGAAGTATCAACTTAACACTAAGACTAAGAAAGGGAAATTGAATAAGGACTTGATCTTTTCTTTCTAAGTCTTAGAATGTTCTCTTTAACTAAATACATTTACCTTGTTTTGTAGGTCACTAATAAGAGTGGAAAACCATACCAATCAACCAAAGAATCTTGGTGAGCTAAGGGAAGCAAAGGAGGTAAAGAAAGGAAGAAAGGAAGTGCATTTTGGATTGGAAAAGCAAAGCTCATATACAACATACGGCCAACCAAGCAAACCAGCGTTTCCACTTTCTTTTAAAGCATGTTTTCAATGTTTGTCGTATGGAACATGTGGCTAGCTGTATAGCTTCTCCTGCTGATAACAGTTGAAAAACTGTTATTTTCATGCTTAAATTTGATAGTAAAAGCAACCTGTAACACTTAGAAACTAGCTTGAAATCATGCTTTTAGTTATATTTTTAGAAATAAGAGAGCTGGACAGGTTTATGCTTGATTTCAGTGTTTTATGCAGGTTTTAAGGTGAATTTGGTGAAAGAAGTGAAGAAGGATAGAGATGGAATCAGAAAAGACATCAAAAATTTCAAAAGGAGAAGCCGCAACTACCGCTCAGCGGCAGTTTACCGCTGAGCGGCACTCAGAAACTCACGTTGGCTCCGCTGAGGGGGAAGAATCAACTCACGCACTTACCGCTGAGCGGCACTATTTTGGGCTTGGGCCTAATTTTCTGTAATTTTACAAATAGTATATAAGCTTTAGGTGTTCCTAGGGTTTGTATCTTTGGCAGGGACGAAGCAAACACTCTCTTTTCCACTCCTTTGAAGGAAGATCTTGGATGCTTAGGATCCCTTTTCACCTTTCTAGGGTTTTATCTTCCATTCTTTCATTATTGTTCATCTAGTTTCACCATGAATATGGTGAACTAAACCTTGTATTGTTGTTGGGGAATCAATGTAGTCTTGTGAAACTCTCATATATGGAATTAATGTTTTAACATCTTACTTTAAGATACATGCTTTCTTTCATCTTACTTTGTTTTAACTCATTCATTGCTATGATTATTGATTTTGTCGATATGGGAACGTACGGAGAGATCTAGATCCGGGGAATTTCTCCCAATAGCATATTGGTTGCCTTTAAGCTCCTGCACTTCAGAATTAATTACTAGGAATGCTAGGAATTGTATGAACTCGTAATTAAGGATAGGCCTTCTTGCAAGGTGATTTAGAGAGTGGCATTAGCAATTGATGAAAAGAATGATGAATTCCTAATGTATATGAGAGTGGATAAGATGAAATTGATAACCCCAACAACATACTCATCCATTTAATTCATTAAAGTGTTTGTATTCCTCTTTTCCATTGATCAAATTCATGCATACATGTTTAATTATTGTCTTTTGCATTTAAAACCTATAATCAATCGTTCACAAGTCTTATATAATCAACAAATCAGATAACTAACTAGGCCATGAGTCCTTTGGGAAAACGATACTTGGTCTTACCTAGTTTTATTACTTGATACGATTCGGTCACACTTGCCGATTGTTAAACAAGTTTGTGGCGCCGTTTTCGGTGTTCATAAATTTGTCATCAAGTTTTTGGCGCCGTTGCAGGGACTCGTGGTTAAACTAGTTCATTTGTGTGATTATTGATTATCTGAGACTTGAATTTTGAATTTTGAAATTTGAATTTCTGTTTTTATTTTCTGTTTTTATTTTTATTTTATTTTATTTTTCTGTTTTTATTTTATTTTATTTTATTTTATTTTTCTGTTTTTATTTTATTTTATTTTATTTTATTTTTCTGTTTTTATTTTATTTTATTTTATTTTATTTTTCTGTTTCTATTTTTCTATTTTTATTTCCTATCTTCTTATCTTTTCAATTATATCCTTTGATTTTTTTTTATCTATCTTCTCTATCTTTTTGAGCTAACAAATATTTTCTAGAGTTTTGTGCCTAATGTTTGCAGGATGCAATTCGGACAAGAATTTAACTATATGGGCACTCAAATTCTACTAAGGTAATTTTAATCACTGGTAAGAACCTCACTCAAGCATGGAATTTTGGCAAGCTATCGAACAATTTAAGTATCGAACACCACAACAATGGTAGCAAAAACCCTTTCTATCAAGAAGAAGGATAATGTTGGAGGAGGCAGTTCAACACTACATACAGATACCTAATTGTCATCACAAAAGCACTCAAGCTGTCGAAGAGTTTGATAGGCCATCACCACAACAATGGCCACCACCACAATAATGGCCATCACCACAACAATGGCAGCAACAACCCTTTCTATCAGAAAGTTTGGATGGTTTGGATGACACCTTTCAACAATTTTTGAAAAATTATGACTCTATTTAGAAAAGCATTGAAGAATCTTGTAAAAGGATGGAGATACACCTTCGTTACATAGGTCAGAGATTGAATGTTAACGTTAATACTGAAGTTAACCCTAAGGAGGAAGGGCAAGCCATTGTCACTGAAAGTGATAAGATTCTTGATGAGAAAAAAATAGGGGGAGATGAGGAAAAGATAGAGAGAAAAGAAAAAGAAGAGTTGAGTGAGAGAGATAAAGATGACGAACAAGAAAAAGAAGTGGTTGAGAGAGAAGAGAGAAAGAGAATTTGTGTAAAAATAAAGAAGTTGAAAAGAAAAAGAAAAGGGAAGAAAAAAATAAGAGAAAAGAAAAAGAGAAAATTTAGTGAGAGGAAAAGGAAGAAAAAGAAGATGAGAGGAAAGAAGAAGAAATCATATGAAAAATCCCATCCTCATCTAAAGAAGAATCATAGGAAGGAAAAGAAATTTAAGTGCTTTATGGAAATCTTCAAGAAGTTGGAGATTAAAGTTCCTCTAATTGAGACACCGCAACAGGTTCCTTGTTTTATCACATTCCTGAAGAAGTTTAGTAGAAAGAAGAAAAAGAAGAAAAAAATATGAGCTTTATTGGGTCAAGCTAGTGACGTTAAAAGAGCGCTTGCTGGGAGGCAACCTAGTGATTTAAGAACTCTTTAATTGTTGGTTTGGTGATGTAATTTTGAACTTTTTGCGTATTTTTGTTTTTGTTATAAGTTTGTTACAGGGTTTACATCTACTTATGGATGTTAGTCGGAACAGTATCTACTGAAGGATACTATATTTGACACACCTACTGAAGCGTGTTGGTAAGAAAGATTTGCACTACTGAAGGGTGCTGGAGGATTTTGGGTCAGGCTCGTGACGTTAAACAAGCGCTACTTGGGAGGCAACCCAGTTGATTAATTTTATCTGTATTGTTTGTTTTAATTCTGTTTTAGTTGCATGATAGGGTTGTGCATGAGTGATCTGAGAATATTATTGCAGGGAGCCAGTGAGAAGTATGTTTAGGACGCATCTAGGTCAAGCCAGGAAGAAGAAGAACACTTCCTGAAAGTGCCGATGAGCGGCAAACTACCGTTGAGCGGTAGTGTCGCAGACTGGGCTTAGGTTGCCCCTTAGCGGAACCCGAGCCCATTAGGGTATTTTTATACCCTAAGCTGGGCCTTGGCCTCTCCTTTTATATTTTTCTCTACACACACTCTCCTACATACTTTTCCAAGGTTTTCTACAACTTTTCCCTCATCCCTTTTGAGAAAATTTCTTTTCCACTCACTTTCTCACTTGTTGTCCATCTAAGTTTGGGGTTGGGAGAGAGCATCAGTGATGGGGATGAGTTTTTCAAAGCACTAGAGCAGGATTTGTTTTATCATTCATTTGTGTTTTTAGAATAGGGTTTGACGTACTCAATTGGGAACTTTATCTGTTATGATGGTTTGCTTATGATTGTGATTGTTTGATAAGTAATGCTTGATGATGCTTTGATATGGATTGATGTTGAAATGTGCACATTACATGCTTATACAGGTGGTTCACAAGCTTCGTGAACAAATGCAAGTTATTGTGATTGTGATTGAGATATTAAGCAGGATGTGTATGTCAAATGGGAATGAGCTTAGATGTGAGGTTTTGAGCTCCAGAATTTTTGTGATTGAGTGCTTGATGGACAAATTTGTAAGCACCAAAATATGATGTCACAAACTTGTTTCACAATCGGCAAGTATGACCGAATCGTTCAAGTAATAAACTTGGTAAGACCAAGTATCGTTCTTCCCAAAGGACTCACGGCCTAGTTTAGTTGTGTGGTTTGTTGATTAGCTAGGACTTACAAACGAAATATTTGGATTTTATATGCAAGACGAAAAGTAAACATGTATGCATGAATTGATCAATGGCAAAGACAAAAGATAAACACTTTCAAGGAAATATATGAATGAATATGTTGTTGGGGGTCAATTTCATCTCATCCACTCTCATACATTTTAGGAATTCAACATTCAAATCATCATTGTTAATGCCACTCTCTAAAGTACCATTCTAGATGGCTTCTCCCTAATCAAATAGTTCATACAATTCCTAGCATTCCTAATGATTAGTTCATGAGTGCAGGAGCTTAACGACAACCAATATAATATTGTCAGTATAATATTGGGAGAAATTCCCCGGATCTAGACTTCCCCGTACGTGTCCGTATCGACAAAACCAACAATCATGCAATAGAATGAGTTAAACAATGCAAGCATTAAGCAAAGAGGAAAAACCCTAACTAATGATGAAAGAAAGCATAAGTCTTAGATTAAGATGCAAGCATAAATTCCATATATGAGAGCTTCAAGAGATTACATTGATTCCCCAACAAACATACAAGGTTTAGTTCACCATATTCATGGTGAACCTAGATGAACAATAATGAAAGAATGAAAGAATAAACCCTAAAAAGGTGAAGAGGTAGCCTGAGCATCCAAGATCCTCCTTCAAAGGGGTGGAAGAGAGAGTGTTTGCCTCGTTTCTGCCAAAGATACTAAACCCTAGGACGTGCAAGCCCTTATATACTAATTTAGAGTTACAAAAGATTACAAAAGCCCAAGCCCAAAAGGTGCCGCTCAGCGCTATTTACCGCTCAGCGGTGGTTGCGCTTCTTCTTTCTTCCCCTCAGCGGCCATTTTGCCCCTCAGCGGTTCCAACGTGACTCCTTGAGTGCCGCTCAGCGGTAATTTCCGCTGAGCGGTGCCTTCGTCTTCTCTTTTTGCACTCTTTCTTGTCTTTTCTAATGTCATCTCTCTCCTTCTTCACTTCTTTCACCAAATTCACCTCAAAACCTGCACAAAAACACTCAAATCAAGCATAAACCTGTCCAGCTCTCTTATTTCTGAAAATATAGATAAAAGCATTGATTTCAAGCTAGTTTCTAAGTCTAAAGGTTGCTTTTAATATCAATTTTAAGCATGAAAATAACAGTTTTTCAACTGTTATCACAACCCCAAACTTAGAACTTTGCTTGTCCTCAAGCAAACAAAATGTAACTCCATCTCCAACCAATTCATGTTATGGTTCACTCATTCAAAAATTCTCTTTTCAAGATAAGTAACAACTTTACTCAAACTTATGACCAAGAGTTCAATCAAGATGTGCACATGCTTTAGTGTTCACAAAGTCATTTAAGTTCCAACAAATACTATTTTTCATGAATGATCAATCAATTAAGTATGGATGTTCATGTGCTTATGGAATATTTCCTCACTAGATAAAGTGTTTCACTCAACACACAAGTGTATAAGAGGTACAGTGTTTCGCTCATTCACTCCACTATCACAATGTCACATGAATCAACTTTGCCTTTCATTTTACCACAATCAAAACAATCACAAGCATGTATCATCAAAAGGACTTTTCAATGGCTTATAATGTGGCTGGGCTAACAAGAAAATTGGTTTTTCTGGATCACAAAATCCTTGAATTAAGAGAATCATCACAACACAATTTTTCTTATTCATTCCCAACTTTCTTTTGCCTTTGCTTTTGCATTGAGCTTTACTTCTTTTTCTTTTGTTTTCTTACTTTTTAGCTCTTAGCTCAATGCTTTTCATATTTTCCCAACAACCCCAAACTTGAACATTTATCAATACCATACAAGATCTTCTACTTAACTCAAGGTAAAGATTTTTCAATCAAGGGTTTTCAGTGTATGTTCAAGGCTAAAGGTTCAAAGGATAGAACACAACGTGTTCTTTTTTAGTAGGCTAACTTTATGAATTTGGCCAATAAAAAGGGTTTCAACAAAACGGCCTTGATCATATGATGCAAAACAAGCAATTGATTCAATCATAGAAAACCTGGGCAAAATCATTCATGCTTTCAAAGTAATAGCATTCAACAATAACAACTCTGGAGCTCAAAACCTCACATATAAGCTCATTCACATTTGACATACACATCCTTCTTAATTTCACAACCACAATCATGATATCATGCATTTGTTCACAGAGCTTGTGAATCACCTGTATAAGCATTTAATGTGCACATCATCTTAACATCAATCAATCAATAAGCATCATCAAGCAGTACTTATCACACAATCACAGTTAAAAGCAAACCATCACACAAACCAGGTGTTCAATAGAGTACATCAAACCCTAATCTAAAAACAAAAACCAATAAGTTCAGAAAACTTAAACCACAAAAGCATAATTATATGATAGCATTCATCAGTAAATGCTATCTCAGCTCCTCATCAGTCGGAGCTGTCCTCTGTATCTTCCTCTTCCTCTTCATCATCATCTTCATCAAATGCATCCTCCTCCTCAGCTTCATCTTCTTCCATATCTCTAGCTGAAGCTTCAGCTGCTCCAGCTCCTCCATGTACTGGTTCTTCTGGCCAAGCTACAACATTATGGAATTCATCCATAGTCCACCTGTGGGCTGGAGGATTATCATACATCCCCACTATCATCTCAGCAGTGGCCACCTGCCCTCTGTGAATGGACTGCAACTGAGCACCTATAAGAGACATGTACATGTCCCTCATCTGGAATGGTTCTGCTTCATGCGCATCAGCAGATGTCCGGCTCTGTGCTGGCCCTCTCTCTCTACGAGCATGGCGTGGTGGAACTGGCTGAGCTGCATCCTCACCTCCACAGTACTGTCTATAATAAGCCTCATCAATAGCTTTTCTTGGCCTCTCAAATGGTGGAACAGAAGTGTCCACCCCAGCTTGCTTGCAAAGGTGAGTGATCAAAGAAGGATGTCCTAGTGGTGCTTTGTTGTTTGAGGTGTTAGCACACACACTAATCTCATCAGCTATCACCTGCCCAATATTAACATTCAAGTTTCTGATAGCACAGTAAATGAATAGTGCCCTGCTGAGAGTAATATCTGACACATGTGAACATGGCTGAATGTTGGCATGAGAAAATGCCATCCAATACTTTGCAAGAGGAGTCAAATCTGTCCTCCTAATGTTAACCACTGCGCCAGATCTATTCCTTTGGAAGTGTCCTCCAGGTATACACAGTACTCTCTCAACATCCTCAAAGTCAGCACCTTCCTCCATGCTAAGAGCAAACTGACATTGCTCACCAGCCCACACAGTATCCAGGAAGTTGTTGATAGAATCAGGATCAAACCTGATAGCATGGCCTCTGACATAGCCCAAATAATTCTCAGCTGGATGATCACCAATCTTCTTTGCATTGGTGTAGAATTCCTTGACCACAGCTATGTTGGCAGGTGCTGGATAAGTGGCTAGCTTTCCCCAATCATTCCCTAACACTTGCTCTCCAAATTGAGGAGCAAAGTTAGGTATCATTCCAACCTTTCTCTCCATTAGAAGTCTCTTGTCCTGAACCACCCTAAAGTGCTTCTCATGTTTCCTAGAGAGGAACCTGCCATTATGGGGCTGCTCTGGTTCCTTTTCCTTTCTCTTGGTTGCCATGGTTTTCAATCTCTTTCCAGAAGAGGATGCCATTCCTGCATTCAAAACACAAACCAAAACCACGGAACATGACGTTAATCATTAGTAAAACTCAGAACACAACTCCTTTCGAAGCTAAACCACCGCTGAGGGCCAGAATTTCCCCTCAGCGCCACCAGTACCACACGCAAAACCAGAAAAGACCAAATCTGGCAGAGTGCCGCTCAGCGGTAAATGCCGCTCAGCGGTGACCTGCAGATTTTTGCAAATCTCGTTTTTAAACTATCCTAACTTCACCCAAATGCAATTTTCAGTTTTCCAGTTCATAATCAAGCAGTTTAATTGGTTCAAATATCAAGTATATCATCAAATCATGCATAGAAATCAAAATCCCTAAATATTCATGCTTTGACAATTACATTCAAATTCAAGAACCCTAGAATGAACAAAATGCATTTTACTTACTTGGGTGGAGATGCTAGATGATATGAGAATGCTTCCAAACTAGAATGCTCTCTTCCAACCCCAAACTTTGATGGCACACTAGTGTAAAAGTGAGTGAAAGAGAAATTTTCTAAAGAGGGAAGAGTGAAAAGATGTAGAAAACCTAAAAGGATGTGTGTGAAAGTGTTTGTGCAGAGAGAAGCCAGAACAAAAACCCTAAAACGCAGCTTGGGGTATAAAAATACCCTAATGGGCTCGGGTCCCGCTGAGGGGAACTTAAGCCCATCTGCGATAGTACCGCTCAGCGGTAATTGCCGCTCAGCGGCACTTTCGTGAAGTGCTCCTCTCCTTCTTTTCATGACCTGCGTGCCTTCCCTACATGTCCCTCATAGGTTCCCTGCAATTCAATGTTAAAAATGCTTATGCAAATCCTATCTAAAAATAAACAAACAAAAACAAACAATCAACTGGGTTGCCTCCCAGGTAGCGCTTGTTTAACGTCACGAGCCTGACCCAAAATCCACCAACACCCATCAGTAGGTGTTTCAAACTTACCAGCACCCATCAGTAGGTGCAAAATTTCTTACCAACACCCATCAGTAGGTGTTACAAACCTAGTATCCTTCAGTAGATACTTAACCACCTAGCATCCTTCAGTAGATGCTACATTCAATAAAATAATATCCAGAATAATGTTCACAGATTAAAAGTTACAAAACCAAAACAAATCAAAAGTTTGTAAATCCACTGGGTTGCCTCCCAGCAAGCGCTCTTTTAACGTCATTAGCTTGACCCAATAAAGTTCACGTTCCATCTTCTGCATAGTTGATGTAGTCTTTCCACCAACTTCTCAACTGCTTCTTTTGGACTGTTTTGATTCTTCTAGAGTACGGAGACTCTATCTCTATCATCTCCTATTCTTTGAAGCCCTTCACAACCCACAACTTGTTCTTGAGTCTCACAGGTGTGCCAAGTTGGGGTTCTCTTATCTTCCAGTCCCTAAGAATCTCTTCTCCTTTTCCAGCTTCTTTTTCATCCTTGGGTACCTGAAACAACAAACAGTGGTTACCTGAAACCTCAAGATTTTCATCTTGACTTCTAGTTATGGGTGCATCTCGAAATGCAGCTTTATAACTAGCCTCTTCCTCCTTTGCTTGTGTTTCGTCTTTAAAGACATCCACCACCACTCTCTCCTCTCTGTCTTGGAGCACCACTATACCTTCATGTACATCAATGATGGCCCTGGCCGTTTTCATAAACGGTCTTCCAAGTATGATAGGTATCTTCTCGGTCTCCATTTTCATCACCACAAAGTCTGCTAAAAACTGAAGTTTGCCAACACAAACTATAATATCCTCAGCAATCCCACATGGCTCCTTTGAAGATCCGTCGGCCATTACAAGATTAACCTTTACAGGTTTCACTTTAACATTGCCAATTTGCTCCAGTAAAGAGTAAGGTATCAAGTTAACACTTGAACCTAAATCAAGGAGAGCTTTCTTCACCTGTTTCTTCCCTATAGTGCAAGGGATAGAAAAACTACCTGGATCTGGTGCTTTAGGAGGGAATGACTCTTGCTTAACAGTTATACACTCCTTTGCCTCATCATCTCTACGTCTTTTCTTTGTAGAGATTTCTTCATTAGATTTAGTGTAAACCGTAATCTGTTGTAGAATCTGTTCCCAAGGTGCATCATTATCCACCATTTTGAATAATTCTGTGAAGTCTAGTTGGTTCCCTTGACGGATTGGAAAAGGAAAGGTGTCCTTTCTTTCTACTTCTTTTCTTTCTTCTTCTTCGTCATCTTCTAACTCAATTATCTCTTGATTAACACTCTTCACCACTTTGCACTCTTCTCTGGGGTTAACCTCAGTATTAGCCCCAAAATTTCTATCGGGTCTTTCTTCCAATCGCTTGATAATCTGACCCATTTGAATCTCCCAATTCTTTATAGCAGCTTCAGTGCTCTTTTGAGAAGATTCTGTTTTCTGTATAAATTGAGTAAGAGTTTCTTCCAACCTTGTTTGCCTTTCATTAAGCATAGAGAACTGTTGCCATAAGGTTGGTTGCTGCTGCTGCTTGTTATATTGATTAGCTTGCCCAGTCTGTCCTTGGCCAATGCTTGGATGTGGTTTCCATCCTTGATTGTAATTCCCTTGACGGTATGGAAACTGATTAGCCATGAATTTAACATCCTCCACGGCTTCCACTGGCAACGCACATTGACCATTGACATGGTCACCTCCACATAGTTCGCACAACTGGGTTTGTACCTGTGCAGCAGATTTCAACTCTTTGGGTAATTGAGCCAAAGTTTTAGTCAGAGTCTCCAGCTGTTGAGTTAGAATTTTGTTCTGAGCTAGCAAGGCATCATGGGTTTGTAATTGCAGAACCCCTCTTTGTTGCGCAGGGGCTCCTCTCTCACTGTGTAGCTCATTGTCACTTGTAGCCATATTTTCAATAATGTCAGTTGCTTCCTCTGGAGTCTTCCATTTGATATTGCCTCCAGCTGAGGCATCCAGCATCATCTTGGTTTGTGAACCAAGCCCTCCAAGGAAAGTTAAGACTACTTCTTGATCTTCAAAACCATGCGTGGGAGTTTTGCGTAACAAGCTTTTATACCTGTCCCATGCATGCCCCAGTGATTCTTCCATGCCCTGCTTGAATGACGAAATCTCTTGCTTGCCTTTGGTCACCTTAGATTGTGGAAAGTACTTGTTTAGAAATTTTGTGACCACTGCTTCCCACTCTGTGAAACTTTCTTCTGGAAAAGAGTTTAACCAAAGCTTAGCATTGCCCCCCAATGAGAAGGGAAACAAGCTAAGTTTGATAGCTTCGTCTGGCACCCCATTAATCTTGACCGTGTTGCAGATCTCATTAAAAGTTGTAAGGTGCTCATATGGGCTTTCGTGAGATAACCCATTAAATTGATTACTCTTCACCAGTTGAATTAATGCTGGCTTGACCTCCATGTTGACTGCATTGACTCTAGGTCTAGCTATGCTGTTGAAGTGTTGAGGTCCAGCAATATTAGTGTAATCTTCAAGAGTTCTTCTAGCATTGTTATTCTCCATACTTCTTGTGCTGTGAACAGAACCTTGTGGTGATGTTTGGAGGAGAGTTTCTGGAGAAGGGAAAAGTTCTCTGGATGTTCTGATTCTTCTCCTCCTTCTACTCTCGTCTAGGCCTTCAAGAAGTGGTTCTGTTGTTTTCTTGCTCCTAGTTCGAATTGCTTCCTGCATACACAAGAAAACAAAACCCTAGAAAAGATTTGTTAGCACAAAAAGATATAGAAGAAGATATAAATTCAGAAGATAGAAAGATTTAGAAGATAGAATCAAATAAGATAGAATAAAATAAAACCTAATCTAAAAAAATAAAATCTAATCTAATCTAAAAGATAGAAAAAAATAAAATAAAATCTAACCTAACCTAAAAAGATAAAAACAAATAAAAATAAAAACCGAAAAACAAATAAAATAAAAACAAATAAAATAAAATCTAATCTAATCAAATAAGATAAAATAAAAACAGAAAAAATAAAAACAGAAATTCAAAAAGTCAAAGATAATCAATAATCACACAAATTAACCAGTTAAACCACGAGTCCCCGGCAGCGGCGCCAAAAACTTGATGGACAAATTTGTAAGCACCAAAATATGATGTCACAAACTTGTTTCACAATCGGCAAGTATGACCGAATCGTTCAAGTAATAAACTTGGTAAGACCAAGTATCGTTCTTCCCAAAGGACTCACGGCCTAGTTTAGTTGTGTGGTTTGTTGATTAGCTAGGACTTACAAACGAAATATTTGGATTTTATATGCAAGACGAAAAGTAAACATGTATGCATGAATTGATCAATGGCAAAGACAAAAGATAAACACTTTCAAGGAAATATATGAATGAATATGTTGTTGGGGGTCAATTTCATCTCATCCACTCTCATACATTTTAGGAATTCAACATTCAAATCATCATTGTTAATGCCACTCTCTAAAGTACCATTCTAGATGGCTTCTCCCTAATCAAATAGTTCATACAATTCCTAGCATTCCTAATGATTAGTTCATGAGTGCAGGAGCTTAACGACAACCAATATAATATTGTCAGTATAATATTGGGAGAAATTCCCCGGATCTAGACTTCCCCGTACGTGTCCGTATCGACAAAACCAACAATCATGCAATAGAATGAGTTAAACAATGCAAGCATTAAGCAAAGAGGAAAAACCCTAACTAATGATGAAAGAAAGCATAAGTCTTAGATTAAGATGCAAGCATAAATTCCATATATGAGAGCTTCAAGAGATTACATTGATTCCCCAACAAACATACAAGGTTTAGTTCACCATATTCATGGTGAACCTAGATGAACAATAATGAAAGAATGAAAGAATAAACCCTAAAAAGGTGAAGAGGTAGCCTGAGCATCCAAGATCCTCCTTCAAAGGGGTGGAAGAGAGAGTGTTTGCCTCGTTTCTGCCAAAGATACTAAACCCTAGGACGTGCAAGCCCTTATATACTAATTTAGAGTTACAAAAGATTACAAAAGCCCAAGCCCAAAAGGTGCCGCTCAGCGCTATTTACCGCTCAGCGGTGGTTGCGCTTCTTCTTTCTTCCCCTCAGCGGCCATTTTGCCCCTCAGCGGTTCCAACGTGACTCCTTGAGTGCCGCTCAGCGGTAATTTCCGCTGAGCGGTGCCTTCGTCTTCTCTTTTTGCACTCTTTCTTGTCTTTTCTAATGTCATCTCTCTCCTTCTTCACTTCTTTCACCAAATTCACCTCAAAACCTGCACAAAAACACTCAAATCAAGCATAAACCTGTCCAGCTCTCTTATTTCTGAAAATATAGATAAAAGCATTGATTTCAAGCTAGTTTCTAAGTCTAAAGGTTGCTTTTAATATCAATTTTAAGCATGAAAATAACAGTTTTTCAACTGTTATCAGTGCTATTACTTTGAAAGCATGAATGACTTTGCCCAGGTTTGCTATGATTGAATTACTTGCTTGTTTGCATTATATGATCAAGGCCGTTTGTTGGTAGCCCTTATATTAGCCAAGTTGCACGAAATAAGCCACTAAAAGAGAACACTATGTGTTTTATCCTTTGAACCCTTAGCCTTGAACATAAATTTAAAACCCTTGTTGAAAGCTTTACCTTGAGTTAAGTAGAAAATATTTTGTGGTATTGACAAATGTTCAAGTTTGGGGTTGTTGGAAAATAGAAAGGGAATTTGAAAGCATTGAGCTAAGAATTAAGAAGTAGGTATGTGAAAAGCAAAAAAGAGAAAGAAAAGAAAAAGCAAAGCTCAATGCAAAGGAAAGTTGGGAAAAGTAAGAATGATTGTGTTATATGATTCTCTTAACTCAAGGGTTTTGTGATCTAGAAAAACCAATTTTCTTGTTAGCCCAGCCACATTATAAGCCATTGAAAAAGTCCTTGTGATGATGCATGCTTGTGAATTTATTTGATTGTGGTTAAATGAAAGGCAAAGTCAATTCATGTGACACTATGGTAGTAGAGTGAATGAGTGATTACCTTTTATACACTTGTGTTTGAGTGAAACACTTTACCTAGTGAGGAAAGATTCCATGAGCACATGAACATCTTTGCTTAGTTGATTGATCATTCATGAAATCTTTGTGAACACCGAAGCATGTGCACATCTTGATTGAAATCTTTGTCATGAGTTTGATTGAAGTTTTTACTTATCTTGAAAAGAGGATTTTGAATGGAGTAAACCATTGTACAGATTGGTAGAAGATTGAGTTACATCTTATTTGCTTGAGGACAAGCAAAGTTCTAAGTTTGGGGTTGTGATAACAGTTGAGAAACTGTTATTTTCATGCTTAAATTTGATACTAAAAGCAACCTTTAACACTTAGAAACTAGCTTGAAATCATACTTTTAGTTATATTTTTAGAAATAAGAGAGCTGGACAGGTTTATGCTTGATTTCAGTGTTTTATGAAGGTTTTAAGGTGAATTTGGGGAAAGAAGTGAATAAGGATAGAGATGGAATCAGAAAAGACATCAAAAAGTGCAAAAAGAGAAGCCGCAACTACCGCCCAGTGGTAGTTTACCGCTGAGCGGCACTCAGAAACTCAAGTTGGCTCCGCTGAGGGGTGAAAATGCCGCTGAAGGGGAAGAATCAACTCACACACTTACTGCTGAGCGGCACTATTTTGGGCTTGGGCCTAATTTTCTGTAATTTTACGAATAGTATATAAGCTTTAGGTGTTCCTAGGGTTTGTATCTTTGGCTGGAACGAAGCAAACACTCTCTTTTCCACCCCTTTGAAGGAAGATCTTGGATGTTCAGGCTCCCTTTTCACCTTTCTAGGGTTTTATCTTCCATTCTTTCATTATTGTTCATCTAGTTTCACCATGAATATGGTGAACTAAACCTTGTATTGTTGTTGGGGAATTAATGTAGTCTTGTGAAACTCTCATATATGGAATTAATGTTTTAACATATTACTTTAAGATACATGCTTTCTTTCATCATTAGTTAGGGTTTTTCCTCTTTGCTTAATGCTTGCTTTGTTTAACTCATTCATTGCTATGACTATTGATTTTGTCGATATGGGAACGTACAGGGAGATCTAGATCCGGGGAATTTCTCCCAATAGCATATTGGTTGCCTTTATGCTCCTGCACTTCAGAATTAATTACTAGGAATGCTAGGAATTGTATGAACTCGTAATTAAGGATAGGCCTTCTTGACAAGGTAATTTAGAGAGTGGCATTAACATTGATGAAAAGATTGATGAATTCCTAAAGTATATGAGAGTGGATAAGATGAAATTGATAACCCCAACAACATACTCATCCATATAATTCATTACGTGTTTGTTTTACTCTTTTTGCCATTGATCAAACTCATGCATACATGTTTAATTATTGTCTTTTGCATTAAAAACCTACAATCAATCGTTCACAAGTCTTAAATAATCAACAAATCAGATAACTAACTAGGCCGTGAGTCCTTTGGGAAAACGATACTTGGTCTTACCTAGTTTTATTACTTGATACGATTCGGTCACACTTGCCGATTGTTAAACAAGTTTGTGGCGCCGTTTTCGGTGTTCATAAATTTGTCATCACCTGCACACTTCTTATAGAGCTTCATGTCCATTGCTAATATGTCCAGTAGCTTGCTAGGCACGTTTCTCTTCATCTATAAAAGAGAAGCCAAATCCTTTGTAATGGTAACTTGAATTGTATGAAGAAATGCTGCTGAATTGTCCAGCCAATTCTCACTTTTGAGTTCATTGACGTGTGCCTTCTTAGCACACTTATCCTCTAGCTTCCTTCCCCCTTGGAAGGCCGTCTGAGTTAGAGAACATGCCTACACACTTCCAAAAACCGCACTAGACAATTCATCAAACACCTTCCGTGCACCTCCAACTGCATCTGCGTTTTCCAATTCCGCTGCCACCTCTGGTCCGAGAAGCTGCTCAATCTTCAAGAGTGAAGTTGCTTCTATCAACAACAGACTTGGCGAGCCTCTAAAATCAACACTCAGAAACATATGCATGTTCAAATCAAAAGGTCTTTTATGGATGTAATGGGGCCTAGGACAAGGGAGGATAAATATGGATGAGAAGCTATAAACCAAAAGAAATAGAGGAGAAATGAGGAACAAGTGTAAACATAGTCAAATCACACCCAAAACCTCTAATTCAATCCTCTTCTTGACTCAATTATTCACAAATTTTTTTTATTTTTCTCATTTTTCTCTATTTGTTTTTTCTCATCCTGTCTCTTTTCTTTTCTCTCACTTTAGCACACAACTGTAAGAGACAAGATATAAATCATATTTCCGAAAACAAAACAAGAAGAGGAACCAACTATCCAATTCATTAGAATCCCCAAGGAGACCACACTTGTTCCCAAGACACTTCCATAGCTCCAAAATTCCTTAAGGTTAAGGTAATCATGGTTTTTCACATAAGGCTAGTGTATGAGGTTTAAAACAATGAAACAGGAGAGTATAGGCTCAAAAGGGGTTATCAAAGGATTAAAACAAGGTAAGCTAATTTGGCTAGAGAGGCTCAAGAACAAAAATGCCTTTATCACTTCCAAACATGCATATCAATTAAGAATTATCAACCAGAGTCAAGCCAAGACATACGTGCAAACAATCAAGAGACATATCACACACAAGAAAGACATAAAGTTGCTCAAATCTCGCACACGAAATTTTCTGTCACAATCAATCAACATCTCAAACATCATAATCATCTTCCCAAGCAAAGAAAAGCAAGAATTTCAAACCATAAGTATCAATCAAGTGAAGACGAGTGTACAACCTAAACAAAGTCCAGAAAGCAAGAAAAACATGTAAAATTGTACACAAGACAAAACAAAAACTACCTAGAAAAGTAAAAATTTAAAATGGAAAACAAAAACTAATAAAGAAAAATCAGAATCTCCCCCAATAGACCACACTTAAACTACACAGTGTCCTCAATGTGTCATAAGCATAAGATCAGAAATCAGAACAGTCAACAGATCATGGACAAGTGCAATAAAAGTAGGGAAAGGGGAGAAGGAAAAAGAAAACTCCCCTAGGTTAGGTGATAACAGTTGAAAAACTGTTATTTTCATGCTTAAAATTGATACTAAAAGCAACCTTTAACACTTAGAAACTAGCTTGAAATCATGCTTTTGGTCATATTTTTAGAAATAAGAGAGCTGGACAGGTTTATGCTTGATTTTAGTGTTTTATGCAGGTTTTAAGGTGAATTAGGTGAAAGAAGTGAAAAAGGATAGAGATGGAATCAGAAAAGACATAAAAAAGTGCAAAAGGAGAAGTCGTAATGATGAGAGGGTCGCACCTCACACAAAAGTTGATTGCATAAAAGAATGCAGTATAGACTAGGAAGTGACTCCTAGGTCGTCTCTCAAGGACCAAATTGGGTTCAGTCTCAGATCAAACACGTAGTGGGGGGTTTGCGAAAGGTTTGTGAATGCAATTGAACTAAATTAAAACTGGATATTAAATACAACCAAACATAATTGAAAACAGTGAAATAAATTAACAAAGCGTGAATACCGAACGGTTTCTAAAATAAGTGAGGAAATTGGAAATGCAAGAAGATAAATAAACTGAACAGAACAGACAACATGATAACAGTAAATTAAACATTCCTAAAGCCAAAGCTAATTTAAATGCATTAGAGAAATAAGAAAAAGGAATCCAAAACTATTAAAATGCAATGATGAGCTAAAAAAATTAAATGCACGTTGAAATAAAGCTTGTAAATTGCACTTTGGTTGGAAATGAGAATATCATAACTTAGCTAACTTGAAATGCACGTTGCAGCAGCTTTAAATGAATATCATCACAATAAAGCAAAATTTTAATAATATATAATATATAAAAAATATGAACGAAAACCCATTCTCTGGACGCTGCAGACGTGGGCACTTCTTCTTCATTCCCTGAACAATTGCCTCCTTTTTCCAAAATGAAAGGTGAATATACTATGATATAATATGTGGCAAGGGGCACCGCGCTTCACTTCTCCCAGCAAAATTTCATCAAGTAGCTTGACCGTGGCTTTTAAAAGAAAGTAAATTCATTTCTTCTCTCCATTTGAAATCATGTGTTGTTGCTTCTTCCCTTCTCCCCGTTTCCGCACACCACCTACTTCCTCCACCAACGTGCTGTTGCTTCCAAGTGTTCAAATGGAAAAACAATGAGAGCTAGAATAAAATAAAACTTCAATAATGCAAAGTGCTAAACCAAAGCTTCATTCAATGATAAACTTCAAGAATAAAACGTTCCAGCCTTTCATTCCATTCAGAGAGAAAGTGTTCAAAAGCCCGAGAAAAAGAAAACAAAGTATGAGAGTGTGGCGGCTGGCCTCCTTCAGCCGTAGCCCCCCATCCTCTCACTGTCCTACACTACCCTACTGGAACTCCCTCTCAATAGTGTTCAAAAGCCAATAAAATAGTAACCTCCTCGCGGCTCCTACGCACGCCCTCTTCTCTCCCATTCCTCTGGACCAACTTCCCCGTGAAGCCCTTAGATGTGTGCTACTGGGCTGCTTCTTCGTGCACCTCCAAACTCTCAAGCACCACGTCTTCACAGCTGCTGGACCTGCTTGCTTCTGGACTGTGTATTTTCTGCGTGCACCGCTGCTCGGAAAATGATGTCCGTGTGTGCCTTCTTTGACTCCACTTCCATCACCAAATAAAATCAGCACTCCACTTAATTTCCATGGGCCCCTGCTGCCATCTGTTTGCTCTCCAAGCTGCTTGTGTTGGACCGAGATGCTCCTAGAAAGCTGCACGCTCCCTCCAAGCTGCTGGACTTGAAGGCTTCTACTGGACCGGAGCTGTTTGGATCGTGAGCGTGGACGTGTGGTGGGCCGTGGTGAAGCTGGATGCTGCTTGCTGGACGAAGACCTCCCAAGCTGGACCGTGTTGCTGGAAGCGTGAATGAAGATAGTTGGGCCTGCTGCCCCTTTCTCCCAACGCTTCCTGGACTCTCCTTCACGTTGCTGGACCTGCAACGTGACACCTCCCAAGCTGGATGCCTTGCTTCACGTGGTTGAATGTGCTGGAAGCCAAACACAATTCAAATTGCTGGAGCTGCTGGATGCGTGTTGAACTTGGACGCATGGTCTCCTTTCTCAATTGCCGCTAGAGCTCCTGGACGCGTGCTTTTGATGGACGTCACCCCTCCAATAGCAAGCCAACATTCTCTCTTCACCGTGCACACCACTCAACGTGCTGGACCTCTTTCTTTTCTGTTGGGCTGCTGTGTCCTTGCTTGACCATCCTTGGACAGGTGTTGCTGCTGCTGGGCCGTGAGCTACTTCTTTATGTGCACCCCCAAAAGAAATAAATCCACACCTCTCTCACTCATTTTAGTTTAAAGTATATTGATGTGGCATTTTCTTTTGACCTCCAAATGTTTCAAATTGTATTTCCAACCTTTTCCCTGCAATTAATAATGCAAATAATTTGCTCAAATAATCAAAATTAATTAAAATTAGAATTTTTGGTCAAATTAAGCACAATTAGTAAAAATGAGAAAATACTGGACAATTAAGCACAATTCCCCGATTAATTCTAGCACAATAAACTAAGTGAAATTGAGAAAATATTGACTCATCAAAATAGACCACACTTAGTCTTTTGCACTCCTGGGCAAAATCAAGATGCAGATCAGGGAACAGTTCAAAGGACATCTAGGGTATGACACAAACTTAGCACACAGAAAACAAAGACTCGCAAGGAAACAAACAGAATTTACACAGTCCTCAAGAAATCTGGACAGAGAAAAGAAGTAGACAATTCCAACACAGAATGAATCAGAGAAAGCAGATACTCATGAAATCATCCAAGCAATTCAAGATATGGCAAAATGATCAATCAGCTCAAGAGGTGAATCAAAAGTAACAAAACCTCACAGATGCACTATTAGTGTTTCTCTCAAGTGTCTAAGGTAAGAAATGTCAACTCAATGCACTCAAGAAAACAAACACAAACAGACTTGGCAAGCCTCTTATATCAATGCTCAAAATATATGCATGTTCAAATCAAAAGGTCTTTTATGGATGTAATGGGGTCAAGGACAAGGGAGGATAATTATGGATGAAAGTTACAAACCAAAAGAAATAGAGGAGCAATGGGGAACAAGTGTAAACACAGTCAAATCATACCCACAACCTCTAATTCCCTCCTCTTCTTGACTCCATTATTCACAAATTTTTTTTTATTTTTCTCATTTTTTTTTTTTTGCACTTTTTTTTTCATCCTATCTCTTTTCTTTTCTCTCTTTAGCACACAACTATAAGAGACAAGATATAAATCATATTTCTAAAAACAAAACAAGAAGAGGAACCAACTAGCCAATTTATCAGAATCCCCAAGAAGACCACACTTGTTCCCAAAACACTTCCAAAGCTCCAAAATTCCCTAAGGTTAAGGTAATCATGGTTTTTCACTTAGGGCTAGTGTATGAGCATTCAAAACAAAGAAATGGGGGAAAGTGTAGGCTCAAAAAGGGTTTTCAAAGGATTAGAACAAGGTAGGCTTATTTGGCTAGAGAGGCTCAAGAACAAAACTGCCTTTATCACTTCCAAACATGCATATCAATCAAGAATTATCAACAAGAGTCAAGCCAAGGCATATGTGCAAGCAATCAAGAGACATATCACACATAAGAAAGAACATAAAGTGGCTCAAATTCTCACACAAGGCATTTGTGTCGCAATCAATTCAACTCTCAAACATCATGATCATCTTCCCAAGCAGAGAAAAGCAAGGATTTCAAACATATCAGAGTATTAATGAAGTGAAAGACACATCTACAACCTAAACAAAGTCCAGAAATCAAGAGAAACATGTAAAACTGTACACAAGACACGACAAAAACTACCTAGAAAAGAAAAAAAAAATTAACAAAGAAAACAAAAACTAACAAAGAAAAATAAAAATCTCCCCCAATAGACCACACTTAAACTACACAGTGTCCTCAATGTGTCATAAGTATAAGATCAAAAATCAGAACATTGAACAGATCATGGACAAGTGCAACAAAAGTAGGGAAAGGGGGGGAAGAGAGAAAGAAAACTCCCCTGATCATGGTGGCAGTTGCCAATTTTGGACTTGCAGGGAGATGTCTTCCACCACAGTATCCAGCAAGGAAGTTTTGAGGAAGAATTGCTTCATCCTCCAGATTTGATCTAGCAGGGAGATATCATCCACAGCTGGATCTAAGAAGCAAAGATTGTTGATGAGCAGGTTCAGCTGGTGCCTATTGATCTTGAAGCTTTTGTCAGTGTTAGCACCTTTATTTTCCACTGTGGGTGTTTGTTGATCAAATTCATTTGTACCTCCTGCAATAGGGTTAGTGCAATGTGGCTCTACAGAAATTTCATGCAGGGGTATAACACCCAATCCCAATTTATCAGACTGAACCTCAGATACATCCTCAGAACATGAATCAATTTCAAAATCACAAGCAATATCAACTACAGACTCAGATTCATGTTCAATGCATGGAGAATAAACATTCGGATGCGACAACAATAATTGGTTCTCATCATGCATAGAGGGAAAATTAAAATCAGACTCAACAACAATATAATCATCAGCATACCTCTCAACAACATAATCATCAACATAATCAAATTGAGGTATGCTTACCTCCTCTTCCTTGAAGATTGCTAAGGTGTGGGAAGATGAAGGTGGTTTACCTGGTTCAGGGTTACTGCTTATTTCTGCCTGCTCCTCAAAATACTCATCACTCTCCTCAGGTGCAAGAGTAGGACCATCTGAAGGTGGGAAAGTATGTGGCGCAGTAGTAAGCTCATAACTCTGCTCCCCATCTTCTATGTGGATGACACTAACATCATCAGGAATCAGCACAGTCTGAAATGGTAACTCTGAATCTTGAGACTGTTCCTGATTTAATTGAGTAGCCATCTGCCCTATCTGGTCATTCAAGCTCTGAATGGACGCTCTGGTCTCTTGCTGAAACTGCAGGTTCTGCATGGTCAACTGCTCCAACAACTCCTGCAATGTAGGCTCAGAAATAGAAGGCTGAGGAGCTGTTTCGGCAGAAGCATCATATTGCTGACTCTGATATTGCTGGACAAGTGGAGGCAGGAAAGTACTCTGGAATGGTGGTTCTTGATATTGATGTTGTGGAGCATTGTACCATCCCAAAGTAGGGTCATTCCATCCAAGATATTTGTTGTAACCATACTGAGCAAGGAAGAATTCATCCAAGAACAATCGCTTAAGATCTTCCCAAGAAGTGATACACCCTGAAGGAAGACAATAAAGCCAATCCCTTGCTACTCCTTGTAATGAATGCGGAAATGCCCTCAAGAAAATGTGATCATCAGGGACATGTGAAGGTTTCACTGAAGAGCACATGATGTGGAACTCCTCCAAATGTCTATGTGGGCATTCTCCTGTAAAACCATGAAACTTAGGCAGCAAATTTATCAGTCCAGAAGTGAGAACGCAATGAACATCATCCTCATTAAGTGAAACTGGCTCCCGAAGAGAACTCTCAGAAGTTGGAGGATGAGTCATATTGTTCTCAGCATAAAAATCAGCAGAATATGAATCACAATCAGAGTAACATGCAGAAGGAGAATCGTAATCAGAGGCATTGGCAGAATAAGCAGTATTCACAAAATCAAAATAGGTAGACATGGAAAGAGAAGAGGAAAGGTAGAAAGGAAATGCTAAAAATTACGAAACAAACAAAACACAACACAATTGAACATGCGACACGCACACACAAAACAGAACATCACATCACAATGTAAGACAAAACACAACACACACTAACACAACAAAAACCTAAGACTGAACCGTTGGTCCCCGGCAACGGCGCCATTTTGATGAGAGGGTCGCACCTCACACAAAAGTTGATTGCATAAAAGAATGCATTATAGACTAGGAAGTGACTCCTAGGTCGTCTCTCAAGGACCAAATTGGGTTCAGTCTCAGATCAAACACGTAGTGGGGGGTTTGCGAAAGGTTTGTGAATGCAATTGAACTAAATTAAAACTGGATATTAAATACAACCAAACATAATTGAAAACAGTGAAATAAATTAACAAAGCGTGAATACCGAACGGTTTCTAAAATAAGTGAGGAAATTGGAAATGCAAGAAGATAAATAAACTGCACAGAACACACAACATGATAACAGTAAATTAAACATTCCTAAAGCCAAAGCTAATTTAAATGCATTAGAGAAATAAGAAAAAGGAATCCAAAACTATTAAAATGCAATGATGAGCTAAAAAAATTAAATGCACGTTGAAATAAAGCTTGTAAATTGCACTTTGGTTGGAAATGAGAATATCATAACTTAGCTAACTTGAAATGCACGTTGCAGCAGCTTTAAATGAATATCATCACAATAAAGCAAAATTTTAATAATATATAATATATAAAAAATATGAACGAAAACCCATTCTCTGGACGCTGCAGACGTGGGCACTTCTTCTTCATTCCCTGAACAATTGCCTCCTTTTTCCAAAATGAAAGGTGAATATACTATGATATAATATGTGGCAAGGGGCACCGCGCTTCACTTCTCCCAGCAAAATTTCATCAAGTAGCTTGACCGTGGCTTTTAAAAGAAAGTAAATTCATTTCTTCTCTCCATTTGAAATCATGTGTTGTTGCTTCTTCCCTTCTCCCCGTTTCCGCACACCACCTACTTCCTCCACCAACGTGCTGTTGCTTCCAAGTGTTCAAATGGAAAAACAATGAGAGCTAGAATAAAATAAAACTTCAATAATGCAAAGTGCTAAACCAAAGCTTCATTCAATGATAAACTTCAAGAATAAAACGTTCCAGCCTTTCATTCCATTCAAAGAGAAAGTGTTCAAAAGCCCGAGAAAAAGAAAACAAAGTATGAGAGTGTGGCGGCTGGCCTCCTTCAGCCGTAGCCCCCCATCCTCTCACTGTCCTACACTACCCTACTGGAACTCCCTCTCAATAGTGTTCAAAAGCCAATAAAATAGTAACCTCCTCGCGGCTCCTACGCACGCCCTCTTCTCTCCCATTCCTCTGGACCAACTTCCCCGTGAAGCCCTTAGATGTGTGCTACTGGGCTGCTTCTTCGTGCACCTCCAAACTCTCAAGCACCACGTCTTCACAGCTGCTGGACCTGCTTGCTTCTGGACTGTGTATTTTCTGCGTGCACCGCTGCTCGGAAAATGATGTCCGTGTGTGCCTTCTTTGACTCCACTTCCATCACCAAATAAAATCAGCACTCCACTTAATTTCCATGGGCCCCTGCTGCCATCTGTTTGCTCTCCAAGCTGCTTGTGTTGGACCGAGATGCTCCTAGAAAGCTGCACGCTCCCTCCAAGCTGCTGGACTTGAAGGCTTCTACTGGACCGGAGCTGTTTGGATCGTGAGCGTGGACGTGTGGTGGGCCATGGTGAAGCTGGATGCTGCTTGCTGGACGAAGACCTCCCAAGCTGGACCGTGTTGCTGGAAGCGTGAATGAAGATAGTTGGGCCTGCTGCCCCTTTCTCCCAACGCTTCCTGGACTCTCCTTCACGTTGCAGGTCCAGCAACGTGACACCTCCCAAGCTGGATGCCTTGCTTCACGTGGTTGAATGTGCTGGAAGCCAAACCCAATTCAAATTGCTGGAGCTGCTGGATGCGTGTTGAACTTGGACGCATGGTCTCCTTTCTCAATTGCCGCTAGAGCTCCTGGACGCGTGCTTTTGATGGACGTCACCCCTCCAATAGCAAGCCAACATTCTCTCTTCACCGTGCACACCACTCAACGTGCTGGACCTCTTTCTTTTCTGTTGGGCTGCTGTGTCCTTGCTTGACCATCCTTGGACAGGTGTTGCTGCTGTTGGGCCGTGAGCTACTTCTTCATGTGCACCCCCAAAAGAAATAAATCCACACCTCTCTCACTCATTTTAGTTTAAAGTATATTGATGTGGCATTTTCTTTTGACCTCCAAATGTTTCAAATTGTATTTCCAACCTTTTCCCTGTAATTAATAATGCAAATAATTTGCTCAAATAATCAAAATTAATTAAAATTAGAATTTTTGGTCAAATTAAGCACAATTAGTAAAAATGAGAAAATACTGGACAATTAAGCACAATTCCCCGATTAATTCTAGCACAATAAACTAAGTGAAATTGAGAAAATATTGACTCATCACGTAACTATCGCTCAACGACAGTTTACCGCTGAGCGGCACTCAGGAACTCACGTTGGATCCGCTGAGGGGTGAAAATGCCGCTGAGGGGAAGAATCAACTCACGCACTTACCGCTGAGCGGTAGTTTACCGCTGAGCGACACTCTTTTGGGCTTAGGCCCACTTTTATGTAATTTTACGAATAGTATATAAGGTTTAGGTGTTCCTAGGGTTTGTATCTTTGGCAGAGACGAAGCAAACACTCACTTTTCCACCCCTTGGAGGAAGATCTTGGATGCTTAGGCTACCTTCTCATCTTTCTAGGGTTTTATATTTCATTCTTTCATTATTGTTCATCTAGATTCACCATGAATATGGTGAACTAAACCTTGTATTGTTGTTGGGGAATCAATGTAGTCTTGTGAAACTCTCATATATGGAATTTGTGTTTTAACATCTTATTTTAAGATACATGCTTTCTTTCATCTTTAGTTAGGGTTTTTCCTCTTTGCTTAAAGCTTGCTTTGTTTAACTCATTCATTGCTAAGATTATTGATTTTGTCGATATGGGAAGGTACGGGGAAATCTAGATCCGAGGAATTCCTCCCAATAGCATATTGGTTGCCTTTAAGCTCCTGCACTTCAGAATTAATTACTAGGAATGCTAGGAATTGTATGAACTCGTAATTAAGGATAGGCCTTCTTGCAAGGTGATTTAGAGAGTGGCATTAGCAATTGATGAAAAGAATGATGAATTCCTAAAGTATATGAGAGTGGATAAGATGAAATTGATAACCCCAACAACATACTCATCCATTTAATTCATTAAAGTGTTTGTATTCCTCTTTTCCGTCGATCAAATTCATGCATACATGTTTAATTATTGTCTTTTGCATTTAAAACCTACAATCAATTGTTCACAAGTCTTAAATAATCAACAAATCATATAGCTAACTAGGCCGTGAGTCCTTTGGGAAAACGATACTTGGTCTTACCTAGTTTTATTACTTGATATGATTCGGTCACACTTGCCGAGGGTTAAACAAGTTTGTGGCGCCGTTTTTGGTGTTCATAAATTTGTCATCAAGTTTTTGGCGCCGTTGCCGGGGACTCGTGGTTTAACTAGTTCATTTGTGTGATTATTGATTATCTTTGACTTGAATTTTTGAATTTTGAAATTTGAATTTCTGTTTTTATTTTCTGTTTTTATTTTTCGGTTTTTATTTTATTTTATTTTATTTTATTTTCTGTTTTTATGTTTCGGTTATTATTTTATTTTTCTGTTTTTATTTTTCTGTTTTTATTTTATCTTCTTATCTCTGATCTTATATCTTCTTTTATATCTTTTTGTGCTAACCAATTCTTTTAGGGAATTGTTTTCTTGTGTGTGCAGGAAGCAATCCGAACTAGAAGCAAGAAAACTGCAGAACCTCCTCTTGAAGGTTTGGACGAGAGTAGACGGAGGAGAAGAATCCGTACATCTAGAGAACTCTTTCCTTCTCCGGAAACTTTGTTACAACCATCACCACAAAGTTCTGACCGTAGCATTCAGGAGATGGAGAATAATAATATCATAAGAACTCTTGCAGATTATACTAATATAGCTGGACCTCAGCATTTCAACAGCATAGCAAGACCAAGAGTCAATGCGACTAATATGGAGGTGAAACCAGCATTAATCCAACTGGTAAAGAGTAACCAATTTAATGGGTTGTCTCACGAAAACCCATATGAGCACCTCACAACGTTTAACGAGATTTGCAACACAATAAAGATAAATGGGGTGCCGGACGAAGCAATCAAACTTAGCATGTTTCCATTCTCATTAGGAGGCAACGCTAAGCTTTGGTTGAACTCTTTCCCAGAAGGAAGCTTTACAGAGTGGGAAGTAGTGGTGACAAAGTTCCTAAACAAATACTTTCCACAATCAAAGGTAAATAAAGGAAAGCAAGAGATTTCATCTTTTAGGCAAGGTATGGAGGAATCACTAGGTCATGCATGGGACAGATATAAAAGCTTACTAAGAAAAACTCCTACGCATGGTTTTGACAAAGTGGAATTAGTCCTGATCTTCCTTGGAGGTCTTGGTTCACAAACCAAGATGATGCTTGACGCCACAGCTAGAGGAAATATCAAATGGAAAACTCCAGAGGAAGCTACAGAAATAATTGAAAACATGGCTACTAGTGATAATGAGCTGAACAGTGAAAGAGGAGCTCCTAGTCAGAAGGAGTTGCTACAATCAGATGATACTCTGCTTATTCAAAATAAGATTATTTCTCAGCAGTTGGAAGAAGTAATTATGAAACTTTCTCAATTACCACAGGAAATACAAAAGGTTTCAATGGTTCAACAGCAGCAGCAAAAATGGCAAATGCAACCTATTCCATCCAGGAAGACAACAAAACTAGACGAAGCCTTCCAAAAATTCTTGAAGACGAATGCATCTTATTGTAAGAATGTGGAAGTTGCATTTAAAAATATGAAGATTCATATTGAGCGAATAGTTGCCAAGATGAAAAATGATAATCTCAGAAAAGAGTGTAAGTTTATTGTAACAAGAAGTGGTAAGGTGTTAGAAGAGAGAAAAATAGAAAGAGAGGAGAAAGAAAATAAGAGTGAAAAAGAAACATGTGAGTGGAAAGAAAGAGTTGAGAGAGAAAAAAAGAAAGAAGAAGAAGATGAAAAGAAAGAAAAAAAAGAGAGTGAAGAAAGAGATGAGAGACAAAAAGAAAGAGAATTTGAAAAACCACTTCCTTATCCAAAAAATTATTCAAGGAAGGAGAAAGAAAAACAGTTGGAAAGATTTATGGAGTTGTTTAAAAAGTTGGAGATTACTATACCATTCTCTGAAGCATTGCAACAGATGCCAGCATATGCAAAATTTTTGAAGGAACTCCTTACAAAGAAAAACAAGTACATTGAGAAGGAGAGTATCCAAGTAAATGGTAACTGCAGTGCAATCATACAGAAATTACCTCCTAAGTTTAAAGATCCAAGAAGCTTTACTATTCTGTGCACCATAGGAGACTTGGAAGTTGGAAGAGCATTGATTGATTTGGGAGCTAGCACTAATCTAATGCTGTTATCAATGTGTAAAACAATTAAGGGTTTGGAAATCAAACCTACCAGAATGGCTCTTCAACTAGCAGATAGGTCTCTTAAATATCCACATGGAGTGGTTGAAGATGTTTTAGTGAAGGTTGATAAGTTTGTATTTCCAGTAGATTTTATTGTAATGGGGATGGAAGGGAATAGTGATGTACCTCTCATTCTTGGGAGACCTTTTATGAAGACTGCTAGAGTTTTAATTGATGTGGAGAATGGTAAGCTTAAATTGAGAATTCATGATGAAGAAGTCACCTTTGACGTATTCAAAGCCATGACATATCCAAATGATGATAAGGCATGTTTTCAATTTGACGAACTTGATGAAGTTTGTATGATACAAGAAAAGATGGTGCGGTCTATTTCTCCATTAGAAAAAACTCTTATTGATGCTTGTGAAAATCTAGATGAAGGAGAAGAAAGATTAATTGAAGAGTGTTTGATGGACTTGGAAACATTGAAGAAGATTCCAGTGGAGGATACAAAGTTTGAGAAAATTGATAAGGAAGAAGAAGGCAAAGCAAAGAAGTTAGAATTAAAAAGATTACCAACACATCTGAAATATGTATTTCTAAAAGAAGATGGAAAAAAGCCAGTTATCATCAGTAACTCTTTGTCTCTACAAGAAGAAGAACAGTTGATAGAAATTTTGAAAGCTAACAAAGAAGCGATTGGGTGGTCAATATCAGATCTTAAAGGTATTAGCCCAACTTATTGTATGCATAAGATCTTTATGGAAGAGGATTATAGACCGAGTGCTCAACCACAGAGACGGTTAAACCCTGTAATGAAGGAGGTGGTTAGAAAAGAAGTGTTGAAACTTTTAGAAGCTGGTATCATTTATCCAATCTCTGACAGTGAATGGGTGAGTCCAGTACAGGTGGTTCCAAAGAAAGGCGGAATGACAGTAATTCATAATGATAAGAATGAACTTATTCCCACTCGGACAGTTACTGGATGGCGAATGTGCATTGATTACAGGAAGCTAAATAAAGCCACTAGGAAAGATCATTTTCCTCTCCCTTTCATGGACCAAATGCTAGAAAGATTAGTCAGTCAAGCTTTCTATTGCTTTTAGATGGATATTCTGGATACAATCAAATTGTGGTAGATCCAAAAGATCAAGAGAAGACAACTTTTACTTGTCCTTTTGGTATCTTTGCCTATAGAAAGATGCCATTTGGGTTATGTAACGCTCCAGCTACATTTCAAAGGTGTATGCAGGCTATTTTTGCAGATCTCCTAGAAAAGTGCATTGAAGTTTTCATGGATGATTTTTCAGTCTTTGGAAATTCTTTCCAACGATGCTTGGCTAATTTGGATACTGTTCTTAAAAGATGTGTTCAGACAAATCTGGTGCTTAATTGGGAGAAATGTCATTTTATGGTAACCGAAGGAATTGTGCTGGGACATAAAATCTCTGCTAAAGGGATTGAGGTAGATAAAGCTAAAGTAGAAGTCATTGAGAAACTGCCTCCACCAACAAATGTAAAGGGGATCAGAAGTTTTTTAGGTCATGCTGGATTTTATAGAAGATTTATCAAAGATTTCTCAAAAATTGCTAAACCATTGAGTAATCTTCTTATGAAGGATGTCCCTTTTGTGATAAATGCAGAATGTTTGAAAGCTTTTGAGACATTGAAGAGCAAATTAGTGTTAGCTCCAGTAATTATACCTCCAGATTGGAATAAAAATTTTGAGCTAATGTGTGATGCAAGTGATTATGCAATAGGAGTTGTGCTTGGCCAGCGAAAAGAGCGGATTTTTCATCCAATTTATTATGCCAGCAAAGTTCTGAATGATGCTCAGTTGAATTATGCTACTACAGAGAAAGAATTCTTAGCTATAGTATATGCTCTAGAGAAATTTAGACCTTATCTTATTGGGTCTAAGGTGATTATTTATACAGATCATGCAACTATCAAATATTTGTTGACAAAGCCAGATTCTAAGCCTCGTCTGATTAGATGGGTACTACTCTTGCAAGAATTTGATGTGGAAATCCGTGATAAGAAAGGGAGTGAGAACTTGATTGCTGATCATTTGTCACGGTTAGTCAATAAGGAGGTCACTAGCAAGGAATCAGAGATCTGGGAATCTTTTTCAGATGAAGCACTCATGTATATTCAACAGAGGCCATGGTTTGCTGATATGGCTAATTTCAAAGCTGCAAGGGTTATGCCAGAAGATTTAACTTGGCAACAAAGAAAGAAATTTTTGCATGATGCCAAGCAGTTTGTCTGGGATGATCCTTATTTATTCAAGATTGGAGCAGATAATCTTGTGAGGAGATGTGTGACCAATGAAGAAGTAGAAGGAATTCTCTGGCATTGTCATGATTCACCTTATGGGGGACATTTTAATGGAGAAAGAACAGCAGCAAAGGTTCTCCAATCAGGGTTTTATTGGCCAACTTTATTTAAAGATGCTCATAATCATGCAAGAAGTTGTGATAAATGTCAAAGAGCAGGGACGATTACTAGACGTCATGAGATGCCGTTACAGGGCATTTTAGAGGTTGAGGTTTTTTATTGCTGGGGTATTGACTTTGTGGGACCCTTTCCTCCATCTTTCAATAATGAACACATATTGGTAGCAGTGGATTATGTAAGAAAATGGGTGGAAGCGTTAACTTGTCCTAAAAATGATGCTAGCACAGTAATTAAATTTTTGAAAAAGTAGATATTTTCACATTTTGGAACTCCAAGAGTGTTAATTAGTGATGGGGGATCTCATTTTTGCAATTATCTGTTAGCAAAAGTACTTAAACATTATGGAGTGACACATAAGGTAGCTGCACCTTATCACCCACAAACCAATGGACAAGCTGAGGTATCTAACAGAGAGATAAAAAGGATCTTGGAAAAAACTGTGACGTCATCAAGAAAGGATTGGTCATTAAAACTGGATGATGCTCTTTGGGCTTATAGGACGGCAATGAAGACATCCATGGGATTATCACCTTTTCAATTAGTTTATGGGAAGGCATGTCATTTGCCAGTAGAGTTGGAGCATAAAGCTTTGTGGGCTTTAAAATTCTTGAATTTTGATCCTTATGAAACTCAGAGCACACGCAAGAGGCAGATTCTTGAGCTTGAAGAAATGCGGTTACATGCATATGATTCATCCAAGGCTTATAAAGATAAGATTAAATTTTATCATGACAGGAAACTGGTGAATAAAGTTTTTAATCCAGGGCAATAAGTACTATTATTCAACTCAAGATTGAAGATATTCCCTGGGAAGTTGAAGACAAAATGGTCAGGACCTTTTGTAGTAAAAGAAGTGCATCCACACAGAGCCATTGAAATATTTAATCCTGTTGATGAAGATCCACAGAAAAGTTGGGTGGTGAATGGTCAACGTCTCAAGCCCTATTTAGGGGGAGAAGTGCAACATTTGTCCATAATGATGCAGTTGGTTGATCCTTGAAATTTTGGGTCAGGCTCGTGACGTTAAACAAGCACTACCTGGGAGGCAACCCAGTTGATTGATTTTATCTGTATTGTTTGTTTTGATTCTGCTTTAGTTGCATGATAGGGATCGAATGTTTGAGTGATCTAAGATCTTAATTGCAGGGAGCAAGTGAGGGGTATGAGTAGAAGGTACCTAGGTCAAGCTAGGAAGAAGAAGAACACATCACGAAAGTGCCGTTGAGCGGTAGTATCGCAGGTTGGGCTTAGGATTGACCCTTAGCGGAACCTGAGCCCATTAGGGTATTTTTATACCCTAAGTCACTCTTTGGCCTCTATTTTCAGATTCTTCTCTACACACACACTCCTAAACACTTTTCCAAAGGTTCTCTATAATCTTTCCCTTCATTAAGAAAATCTCCCTTTCACTCACTTTCTCACTAGTTTTCCATCTAAGTTTGGGGTTGGGAGAGAGCATCATTGTTGGGGCTGAGTTTTTCAAAACACTAGAGCAGGTTTTGTTTTATTATTTACTTATTTGTTTTTGTTTAGGGTTTGATGTACTCAATTGGAAACTTTGTCTGTTATGATGGTTTGCTGATGATTGTGATTGTTTGATAAGTAATGCTTGATGATGCTTTGATATAAATTAATGTTGAGATATGCACATTACATGCGTATACAGGTGATTCACAAGCTTTGTGAACAAATGCAAGTTATTGTGATTGTGATATTAAGTAGGATGTGTATGTCAAATGTGAATGAGCTTATATGTGAGGTTTTGAGCTCCAGAGTTTTTTGTGATTGAGTGTTATTACTTTGAAAGCATGAATGACTTTGCCCAGGTTTTCTATGATTGAATTAATAACTTGTTCGCATCATATGATCAAGGCCATTTGTTGGTAACCCTTTTATTAGCCAAATTCATGATTTTAGCCCACAAAAGAGAGCACTATGTGTTTTATCATTTGAACCCTTAGCCTTGAACATGATTTGAAAACCCTTGTTGAAAAGCTTTACCTTGAGTTAAGTAGAAAATATTCTGTGGTATTGACAAATGTTCAAGTTTGGGGTTGTTGAAAAATAGAAAGGGAAATTGAAAGCATTGAGCTAAAAGCTAAGAATTAATTATGTGAAAAGAGAAAGAAAAAGAGAAAGGAAAGAAAAGAAAAAGCAAAGCTCAATGCAAAAGAAAGTTGGGGAAAAGTAAGAATGATTATGTTTATATGATTCTATTAACTCAAGGGTTTTGTGATCTAGAAAAACCAATTTCTTGTTAGCCTAGCCACATTATAAGCCATTGAAAAGTCCTTGTGATGATGCATGCTTGTGAATTTATTTGATTGTGGTTAAATGAAAGGCAAAGTCAATTCATGTGACATTGTGATAGTAGAGCGAATGAGTGATTACCGCTTATACACTTGTATTTGAGTGAAACACTTTACTTAGTGAGGAAATATTCCATGAGCACATGAACATTCATGCCTAGTTGATTGATCATTCATGAAAAATAGCATTTGTTATATATTGAGTGACTTTGTGAGCACTAAAGCATGTGTATGTCTTGATTGAAGTCTTTGTCATGAGTTTAATTAAAGTTTTTACTTATCTTGAAAAGAGAATTTTGAATTGAGTAAACCATTTTATGGATTGGTAGAAGATTGAGTTACATCTTGTTTGCTTGAGGACAAGCAAAGTTATAAGTTTGGGGTTGTGATAACAGTTGAAAAACTGTTATTTTCATGCTTAAAATTGATACTAAAAGCAACCTTTAACACTTAGAAACTAGCTTGAAATCATGCTTTTGGTCATATTTTTAGAAATAAGAGAGCTGGACAGGTTTATGCTTGATTTCAGTGTTTTATGCAGGTTTTAAGGTGAATTAGGTGAAAGAAGTAAAGAAGGATAGAGATGGAATCAGAAAAGACATAAAAAAGTGCAAAAGGAGAAGTCGCAACTACCGCTCAGCGGCACTCAGGAACTCACGTTGGATCCGCTGAGGGGTGAAAATGCCGCTGAGGGGAAGAATCAACTCACGCACTTACCGCTAAGCGGTAGTTTACCGCTGAGCGACACTCTTTTGGGCTTAGGCCCACTTTTATGTAATTTTACGAATAGTATATAAGCTTTAGGTGTTCCTAGGGTTTGTATCTTTGGCGGAGACGAAGCAAACACTCACTTTTCCACCCCTTGGAGGAAGATCTTGGATGCTTAGGCTACCTTCTCATCTTTCTAGGGTTTTATCTTTCATTCTTTCATTATTGTTCATCTAGATTCACCATGAATATGGTGAACTAAACCTTGTATTGTTGTTGGGTAATCAATGTAGTCTTGTGAAACTCTTATATATGGAATTTGTGTTTTAACATCTTATTTTAAGATACATGCTTTCTTTCATCTTTAGTTAGGGTTTTTCCTCTTTGCTTAAAGCTTGCTTTGTTTAACTCATTCATTGCTATGATTATTGATTTTGTCGATATGGGAACGTAGGGGAAATCTAGATCCGAGGAATTTCTCCCAATAGCATATTGGTTGCCTTTAAGCTCCTGCACTTCAGAATTAATTACTAGGAATGCTAGGAATTGTATGAACTCGTAATTAAGGATAGGCCTTCTTGCAAGGTGATTTAGAGAGTGGCATTAGCAATTGATGAAAAGAATGATGAATTCCTAATGTATATGAGAGTGGATAAGATGAAATTGATAACCCCAACAACATACTCATCCATTTAATTCATTAAAGTGTTTGTATTCCTCTTTTCCATTGATCAAATTCATGCATACATGTTTAATTATTGTCTTTTGCATTTAAAACCTACAATCAATTGTTCACAAGTCTTAAATAATCAACAAATCATATAGCTAACTAGGCCGTGAGTCCTTTGGGAAAACGATACTTGGTCTTACCTAGTTTTATTACTTGATATGATTTGGTCACACTTGCCGAGGGTTAAACAAGTTTGTGGCGCCGTTTTCGGTGTTCATAAATTTGTCATCATTAGGGTGGAAGTTGCCAATTTTGGACTATCAGGGAGATGTCTTCCACCACAGGATCCAGCAAGGAAGTTTTGAGGAAGAACCGCTTCATCCTATAGATTTGATCGAGCAGGGAAACGTCTTCCATAGCTGGATCTAAGAAGCAAAGATTGTTGATGAGTGGGTTCAGCCGATGCCTATTGATCTTCAAACTGTTGTGTATGTAAGCACCTTTGTCTTCCACTGTGGGTGCATGTTGGTCAAATTCATGTGTACCTCCTACACCCAATCCCAATGTAATAGGCTGAACCTCAGATATACCCTCAGAACATGAATCAAGTTCAAATTTAGAAGCAATATCAACAACAAACTCAGATTCATGTTCAGTGCATGGAGAATAAACATTCGAATGTGATAGCAAAAAGTGGTTCTCATCATGCAGAGTGGAAGAATTAAGAACAAACTCATGAACAATATAATCATCAACATACCTATCAACAACATAATCATGAATAGCACAATCATCAACAAAATAATCAATTTGAGGTATGTTTACCTCCACTTCCCTAAAGATTGGAAAAGTGGTGGAAGATGAAAATGGTCTACCTGACTCAAAATTACTGCTTATACCTCCCTGGTCCTCAAAATTTTCATCAGTCTCCTCATGTGCAAGAGTGGGGACACAAGAGGGTGGGAAAGTAGGTGGCATAGTAGTAAGCTCATGACTCTTCTCCCCATCTCCTATGTTGATGGCACTAACATCATCTGGAAGCTGAACAGTTTGAAATGACAATTCTTCAAATTGTTGAGATTATTCCTGATTGAGCTGAGTGGCCGTCTGCTCTATCTGATTGCTCAAACAATTAAGGTGTGCTCTGTTCTCTTGCTGAAACTGAAGGTTCTGCATGGTCATCTGTGTTGAGAGGGTCGCACCTTACACAAAAATTGATTGCAAAATTAATGTAGTATAAACTAGGAAGTGACTCCTAGGTCGTCTCTCAAGGACCAATTTGGGTTCAGTCTCAGATCAACACGTAGTGGGGGGTTTTGTGATTTTTTTGGTTGCCGTAAAATTAAAAAGCGTTGAAATAAAATTCAAAACAGTAAAACGAAATTTAAAACAGTAAAACGAAATTCAAAACTGTGAAAACGAAATTACAGCAACATGAACAGTAAAAACAGATCTGGAACAGAAAATAAAAATACAAAAAAACAAAAATACAGAAAACAAAAATACAGTAAACAGTAAAAACAGAGAACAACAAATTTTAAATATGAAAACAGAATCAACATTACGACAAGCAAAATATTTAGAACTAAATTACAGCGAGTGATAAAAAAATGAAATCATCAACAACACAGTGCAAACAACCGTGGAAATTAAATTGCAGACAAACAACAATAGAAATTAAATTGTAGCAGAATTTAAATGACATCAGTAAATAAAACAGTAAAACAGGATTGAAGTTTCAGTACAGGAAATTAAATCAAATTGTGCATTGAAATTTAATTCATTACAACAAGGAAAATAAAATTGGAACCGTACACCACAGCTCTCAACCATATCCTTCCATTCTACACTGTGCCAAGCTCCTACTGTTCCAGCTCCTACTGCCGTGAATTTTCCAGCACTGTTCTCTCTGCTGGACAGAGAATTCCAGCCCCCTCTCACTCACGACATTCTACTACCAAGCTCCCTATTCTCTCTACTCTACACTACACTACACTACATTACATTTTCTGGAACTACACTACTGGGCTCTCTGGAAGAGAGGTTCTCTCCCAGGCCGTGACTCCTCACTCCGTAACAGCCCCCCTGTCCTAGGTTGCAGCTGGAGCTTAAAATGAAAGATGAATGACCCGTGGAGACTTCTTGCTTGTGCACCTCCCATTCTCTCCAAGCACACACCTGCTTCTATTGGACGCAACCCCTGGACCGTGAAGGCTGCTGTTGCTGTCCGTGTGAAGATAGCTGGGAGCTCTTTACTCCAAGCACCTCCATGCCTTACTGGACCAGCTGATGGATGCTTCTTCTTTTTGCCACTTCTTTTCCATGGGCCGTGACATCTTCCAATTGAGTTCGCGTGCACCACTTCTCCGCAGGATGTCATCATGCAGCTTCAATTCCCCTTCACATGTTGCTTTCTTCCCTTGCTGGACTAGTGTGCCTCCCAAGCTGCTGGAAGCGTGAAGCTCGCGTGGACGTGTGAAGCCTGTTGTTGTCCGTGCACCCCTTCTCATGCTGCTGGGCCGCCTGCTGGACGTAGCTCTTCATTTCCCCAAGTGCACCTTTTCAATTTGCTGGCAGCTGGACCGTGATGATGCTGGAGCGTGAGTGGATCAGGGACGTGTGTCAGCTGGACGCGTGCTGTCCTCTCCTGGACCTAGGTTACTGGGCTCAACCCGCTGTTGTGCTGGATGGGAGCTGTGTTGCTGCTGCTGCTCTCCGCGTGAAGATGAAGCGTGGACGTGTGGTGGGCCGTGGTGAAGCTGGATGCCGCTGGACGCACATCTCACTCCAAGCTGCTGGATGGGAGCTGCTTGACGCGTGCAACACTCCATTGTGCACCTTTTTGTTGTCCGCCACACCTCACGTGCTGCTTGCTGTTGGATGCTTTCCCTTGCTGGATGGAAGAAGGTGTGGGCCGTGGATCAGCTCCTGGAAGCGTGAAGTCTTCTCTCTGCTGGGCTTGCTGCTGGAAAATGAAGAAACACTTTCTCCCAGCCAGCTGGACCCGTGATGCTCTCTCTCTTTCTTCCGTGTGAAGTGTGCTACGGGCTCTTTTCCATTGTGGGCCATGAGCTTCCTATAGTTGGACGTGGCACACCAAAGCTGCTGCCTGTCACACCTTTCTTTTGCTTCTGCTGGAACGCCTTTTTTTGTGCTCAAAGAAAAGCCAAGATGCTTCTCCAATTCCAGCCCATCACGTGACAGACTTGTAATTGCTTTCTTAGTGAAAAATGAGATTGAATGCAAATGCTGCTTCCTCCAAACCTCACCTCTGGACCGCATGTGCACCACGTCAACAAGAAAATGAAATGTGTCTCTCCAAATATTAATTGCCCAAGGGCCTTGCTAAATGCTCTCCAAGCCCAAATAAAAAAAATAAATGCAAGTGAGTGGTAGCTACACCTCATTTAACCTCCAAATGTTCCAAATTGTATTTCCAAAATTTTTCCTGCAATCAATGATGAAAATAATTAGCTCAAATAATTCAAATTAATTAAAATAAGAATTTTTTTTCAAATTAAGCACAATTAGCAAAAACGGAAAAATACCGGACATTTAAGCACAATTCCATGATTAAATTCGGTACAATAAGCTAAGTGAAATTGAGAAAATATTGACTCATCAATTTGCTCCAACAACTCCTGTAATGTAGGCTCAGAAGTAGAAGGCTTAGGAGCTATTTGGGCAGGAGCATCATATTGCTGACTCTAGTATTGTTGGACATGTGGATGCATACAAGCATTCTGAGATGGTGCTTCCTGATATTGCTGTGGAGCATCATACCATCCCAAGCTAGGGTCATTCCATCCAGGATCGTTGTTGTAACCATACTGAGCATGGAAGAATTCATCCAAGAACATATGCTTAAGATCTTCCCAAGAAGTGATGGATCCTGGAGGAAGACAATACAACCAATCCCTTGCTGCTTCTTGTAATGAATGTGGGAATGCCCTTAAGAACATGTGATCAATCGTGACATGTGGAGGCTTCATTGAAGGGCAAATGATGTGGAATTCCTCCAAATGTCTATGTGGGCATTCACCTGCAAAACCATGAAAATTAGGCAGCAAATATATCATTCCAGAGGTGAGAATGCAATATTAAGTGAAACTGGCTCCCAAAGAGCACTCTCAAGAATGGGAGGATGTGTCATATTGTTCTCAACATAGGATTCAGCATGAGAACCATAATCATAGTAATATGCAGAAGGAGAATCATAGTCATAGGCACAGACAAAAGAAGCAGTATTCACAAAATCAAAATAGGTAGACAGGAAAAAAGAAAAAGGGAAGGTAGAAAGGAAATCCTAAAAATTACGAAACAAACAAAACACAACACAATTAAACATGTGACACACACACACAATAACGCACACACAAAACAGAACATCACACTCACAACACAAGACAAAACACAACACACACTAACACAACAAAAGACCTAAGACCGAACCGTTGGTCCCCGACAACGGCGCCAAAATTTGATGCGGCTGTCGCGACCCATACAAATTTGATGTGCATTAAAGAATGCAGTATAGTGCTAGGAAGTGACTCCTAGGTCGTCTCTCAAGGACCAAACTGTGGTTCGAGAATTAGGTCAACACGAAGTGGGGGGTTTGAAAGTGTTTTTGTGATTAGAAATGAACTAAATTGAAACCGGAAATTAAACACAACCGAACATAAAAGCATTAAAGTAAGTGAAAATATTAAACTCAACCGCCCTAAAGTGTGTGAACAAATTAAAGCATAAATGAAGCTTGGAAGAAAATGCATTTAACATTATGGAATTCAACGCAGCAGAAGTACAATTCAGCGAATGCAATTAACCTATTAAAATACAACTATTGAACTAAAGAAATGAATTTCTGATTGAAGACATAACAACGCATATCATTCACGGACATAACACTTAAAAATAAATGCATGAACAGTAAAGATAAAAATGAAATGAGCCAACTGCTCCAAATGAAATCATCAATCATCGTGTGCTTCTAAAAAGAAAATGAAATGTGCTTCTGGAATAAACTTCAATCAAAAGAAAGCGGCGCCTATTCTAAAGAAAATGGCAAATTCTTCTCGGTTCTAGCATAAAAAAAAAATGAAAACCCTCTAGAACTCTACATTGCAGCGTCACCGTACACACCTACTCCTATCTAATCACCTTGCTACTATCCTCTAAAGAAAGAAAAGAAAACTCATTTCACCATGCTGCAAAATTTAAAAGAAGAAAACCGCTCCAAGATGTGCTGGACACCACCCTTTGTTGCTGGTTGCGCTAGACTTCATGTTTTGCTGCTCTCAGTAACAAAACCTGCATTTACTGAGAGCATTTACTAATTGGTGGACTTGCCGAGGGTTAACAAGTTTTTGGCGCCGCTGCCGTGGACTCGTGGTTTAACTATACTATTTGTGTGATTAATGATTAACTTTGACTTGATTTTTATCTTTTTGTTCTTTTTATCTTTTTGTTTATCTTTCTATCTTTTTGTTTTAATTTTTTTTATTTTTCTATCTTTTTAGTTTATAGTGGCTTGCATAGTCTTTTATATGATTCGGTTACACTTGCCGAGGGTTAACAAGTTTTTTGGCGCCGCTGCTACGGACTCGTGGTTTAACTATTCTATTTGTGTGATTATTGATTAACTTTGACTTGATTTTTATCTTTTTATCTTTTTGTTCTTTTTATCTTTTTGTTTATCTTTCTATCTTTTTGTTTTTATTTTTTTTATTTTTCTATCTTTTTAGTTTATCTTTTCTATCTTTTTGTGCTAACAATTGTTTCTAGGGTTTTGTGTTCTTGTGTATGTAGGATACAATTAGGACTAGGAGCAAGAAAACTTCGGAACCTCTTCTTGAAGGATTGGACCAAAGTAGAAGGAGAAGGAGGATCCAAACTTCTAGAGAATTATTTCCTTCTCCAGAAACACTTCTACAACCCTCACCACAAAGATCTAACCAGAGCACTAAAGAGATGGCCGAAGAGAACAATGTTAGACGTACTCTGGAGGATTACACCAATGTTGTTGGCCCTCATCACTTTAATAGCATTGCTAGGCCGAGGGTCAATGCTGCAAACATGGAGGTGAAACCGGCGTTGATACAATTGGTCAAGAGCAACCAATTTAATGGGCTATCACATGAAAGTCCATATGAGCATCTCACCATATTCAACGAGATTTGCAACACTGTAAAGATCAATGGTGTGCCGGATGAAGCGATAAAGCTGAGTTTGTTTCCTTTCTCATTGGGAGGCAATGCTAAGTTAGGGTTGAATTCTTTCCCGGAAGGTAGCTTTGTTGAATGGGAAGCCGTGGTTCCAAAGTTCCTAAACAAGTACTTCCCACAATGTAAAATCAACAAAGGGAAGCAAGAGATTTCTTCTTTTAGGCAAGGCATGGAGGAGACGCTAGGTCAAGCCTGGGATAGATACAAGAGCTTGTTGAGAAAGACGCCCACTCATGGCTTTGACGAGGCAACAATAGTCATTCTTTTCCTTGGAGGTCTTGGTTCACAAACCAAGTTGATGCTAGATGCCTCAGCTGGAGGTTATATTAAATGTAAGACTCTAGAGGAAGCCTTTGAATTGGTAGAAAACATGGCTACTAATGACAACGAAATGCATAATGAGAGAGTACCTCCCCGAATGAGGAGCAGAATGTTAATGTTGCCCACACATAATCATTCAGCCATGTACTTTTCATCCCTATTTACCGCACCTTCTCGGGTTCAAGCCAACTTGGATTGCAGGAAGTGTTAAAGGGAATTTGAACTCATAGTTACACTTTTTTCCTTCTCATCAGAGGACTCACTATCTGTTGACATTATTTTCATTGAATGCGTTTTGAATGTGCATCAAGTTTAACGATGATAGTGACAAAGGATTCCAAACATGGGCATAGTCTAATCAAGATAGAGAAACAGAGTGGTGAAAAAAAAAGAGAGAGCAAAAGAAAAGAATGCAACAAATGGCTCGTGTGTTTATGCATTCATTCACCCTCATGACATTGCATCATACATTTCACAAGAAGCAAGCAAAATCGTTTGAAAAATCCTTAAGGAGAAAGAGAAGTTGTTAAAAAGGTTAATACGACCATTGCCTCTAACTCTTTTCAATATTCTACTCAATATTTACCAATTGTTCAAAAAATAAAAAAAGTTTTGAATCCAAGTTTTTCTTCTGCGACAACGGCCCTCTGTAAGACAATGGTCGAACCCAATGATCACGCTCACTGCATTCATCCGTAGGGTTGGTACACCCTTTTCATGAGGTTGGTACACCTCATATCATTCATCCGTAGGGTTGGTACACCTCATATCATTCATCCGTAGGGTTGGTACACCCTTTTCACGAGGTTGGTACACCTCATATCATTCATCCGTAGGGTTGGTACACCCTTTTCATGAGATTGGTACACCTCATATCATTCATTCGTAGGGTTGGTACACCCTTTTCACGAGGTTGGTACACCTCACATCATTCATCCGTAGGGTTGGTACACCCTTTTCGCGAGGTTGGTACACCTCATATCATTCATCCATAGGGTTGGTACACCCTTTTCGCGAGGTTGGTACACCTCATATCATTCATCCATAGGGTTGGTACACCCTTTTAACGAGGTTGGTACACCTCACATCATTCATCCATAGGGTTGGTACACCCTTTTCACGAGGTTGGTACACCTCACATGATTCATCCATAGGGTTGGTACACCCTTTTCACGAGGTTGGTACACCTCACATCATTCATCCATAGGGTTGGTACACCCTTTTCACGAGGTTGGTACACCTCACATCATTCATCCGTAAGGTTGGTACACCCTTTTCACGAGGTTGGTACACCTCACATAATTCATTCATAGGGTTGGTACACCCTTTTCACGAGGTTGGTACACCTCACATCATTCATCCATAGGGTTGGTACACCCTTTTCACGAGGTTTGCACCCCTCAATTCTCTTAAGCCCAGTTTCATCTGGCACCTTTAGTTTTACGTCTGCGATATCTTTCCTCTGCTAGGCAATGGTCGAATCCAGGTTTTCGTCTTATGTTATCAGTCCTCTACTAGGCAATGGTCGAATACAGATTTCATTTTGTGCTACCGGCCCTCAGCTTATTCATCTTCCTTCATTTCGCCTCCTTAGAAACCCAGACGAAATTAGTATTTCTCTCTTTACTTTTCTTTTACTACATAATATGAAAACATCACTTTGTCATATTATCTAGTAAAATCTAAGTAAAGAGGGGCAGCTGTCAATACCAAATTTTGTCCGGATTGGTTTTTGGCTTTATCATATTTTATTGTCCTATGTTTTATTATTTACTCATTTTCATTTACATTGTTATTTTTATTTCTTTTCTTTTACTTTATTCTTATTTCCTTTTTAGTATTCTATTTTTATTTTGTTTTACCTTTCCTTTCATAATTTCCATTTTTAATCTTTGTTTTTTAATTTTTATTTTTAGTTTTAGTTTTGTTCTAATATAATTAATATGGTTAAATGTAATTAACATAGTTAAGAAAAAAAGAAAGGAAAAAGGTCTGGAACGTTCCATTTTGTCTTTAGTAAAAAAAGAAAAAGAAAATGTTTTGTGGAGGAAGGACAACGCGTGTGTTGGAGGGGGAGGGAGCAGAAAACAGTTTCTGCAGGTAAGGATTTGGAAATTAGTCAGTGCATCAACACAAAAAGCTCAGGAGGAGAATTAAGAGAAGGGGGTTTTTTTCGAGGGACCATCACCAGAAAGAAAAAAAAGCTTGGCTTCATAGGGGCATGATCAGGAGCTGAGGCGTGGTTTCCTGGACATCTTCATTACCAGCACCAACTACACTCCCCCTGTTATAGCAGCCATTGGAAACGCCAAGCAATAGCACAGGAGCTCCGAGAGGTAAGCAACTCCTTTACTCGTTCATATTGTCACATATAATGGAATAAGCACACTGATAACAGTTGAAAAACTGTTATTTTCATGCTTAAAATTGATACTAAAAGCAACCTTTAGACTTAGAAACTAGCTTGAAATCATACTTTTATCCATATTTTCAGAAATAAGAGAGCTGGACAGGTTTATGCTTGATTTCAGTGTTTTTGTGCAGATTTTAAGGTGAATTTAGTGAAAGAAGTGAAGAATGAGAGAGAGGGAATCAGAAAAGGAAGCAAAGAGTGCAAAAAGAGAAGCCGCAACTGCCGCTCAGCGGCAGTTTACCGCTAAGCGGCACTCAGAAGCTCACGGGAGGACCGCTGAGGGGCAAAATGGCCGCTGAGGGGAAGAACCGAGCTGACGCACTTACCGCTGAGCGGCACTTTAATGGGCTTGGACTTAATATTTTGTAATTTACGAATGGTATTTAAGCTTTAGGGTTTCCTAGGGTTAGGTATCTTTGGTAGAAACGAAGCAAACACTCTCTCTTCCACCCCTTTGAAGGAGGATCTTGGATGCTCAGGCTACCTCTTCACCTTTATTGGGTTTATTCTTTCATTCTTTCATTGTTCATCTAGGTTCACCATGAATATGGTGAACTAAACCTTGTATGTTTGTTGGGGAATCAATGTAATCTCTTGAAGCTCTCATATATGGAATTTATGCTTGCATCTTAATCTAAGATTTATGCTTTCTTTCATCATTAGTTAGGGTTTTTCCTCTTTGCTTAATGCTTGCATAGTTTAACTCATTCAATGCATGATCATTGGTTTTGTCGATACGGGCACGTACGGGGAAGTCTAGATCCGGGGAATTTCTCCCAATATTATATTGGTTGTCGTTAAGCTCCTGCACTTATGAACTAATCATTAGGAATGCTAGGAATTGTATGAACTCGTGATTAGGGAGAAGCCATCTAGAATGGTACTTTAGAGAGTGACATTAACAATGATGATTTGAATGTTGAATTCCTAAAATGTATGAGAGTGGATGAGATGAAATTGACCCCCAACAACATATTTATTCATATATTTCATTGAAAGTGTTTATCTTTTGTCTTTGCCATTGATCAAACTTCATGCATACATGTTTATTTTTTGTCTTGCATATTAAAATCCAAATATTTCGTTTGTAAGTCCTAGCTAATCAACAAATCACATAACTAAACTAGGTCGTGAGTCCTTTGGGAAGAACGATACTTGGTCTTACCAAGTTTATTACTTGAACGATTCGGTCATACTTGCCGATTAAAAAACAAGTTTGTGATATCATATTTTGGTGCTCATAAATTTGTCCATCACACACCTTGCTCACACCTTGTTCATATAAGATGGCTGCATTGTATGTCGGATATGCTTGATTTTGCTTTGTTTGAGTATGATATTATGGTGTGAATATTTTCCTTTCTCTGTCATCATCCAACGCATAAGCACACTTCCTCTTTAACCTGAAACCTGCTTGATCAATTCCTTGATTCCTATTCCATCTTTGCCGCCAAAATCATCAAATGGCCATTATGCCACTAATATCTCCATTTTCATCCTTCTTGATACACCCTATTCACAGTTCCCCTGCATTTAAAAAAAAACAACAAAACAACAAATAGAAGAAACCAAATCCATATCCCAGCCAAACCCCTCATCCTTCCCTAGTGATTTTGACATAGGTTCATTTTCAAATTCCACCTTCGGGCAACAGCACAAAATACTCACTCCCAAGAGCACTAAAGAATACTCTTGTTTTTTCTCTCTGATCCTGACAAAGAATTTGGTGATGCAATTTTTCTGCTTCATACCTGCATCACCTCATTGTCCAATCTTCGGTTACCTATGAACTTGCTGGCGATGGAGATTTCATTAAGGCAATCACATATTCCCATTCACGGCCTTCAATGTTTGGTATCACCATTTATCGGAGTGGGAAGACGATCATTGACTGAGTGGCATGTGGTGGTGCGGTGGTCGGTTTATAGAAGGTGGTGGCAACGGCGGCGAGGATGCAAGGTGGAAGGCAAGTGCGTTCTCCTCTCGCGCGCGAAGATGGGCAAGGAGAAAAAGGGGATCCGAGGCCGTGGCCAATGGCGGTCCTGGTGGCGCTTGGTGTCGCCAACGATGTTTTGGACCGTGAAAAGAGCGCCCCCGTGGTGGCCGTTTGGGCAGAGGCTGGGACGTGGTCGTTGAACGACGGAGGTGAGCGCCTCTGGTTTTCTTGCTCAGAGAGAAAGAGACATGGGTCTCAGTTGAGTGAAATGGTGTAATGTGAAGAATTAGAGAACCCCTAAGGGTTTCTTGAGCTGAGGAACGAAAAGGCCTTGGGCCTATGTTTTTGATCCAGCTTTCTCTTAAATATATATATATATATATATATATATATATATATATATATATATATATATATATATATATATATATATATATATATAATAGAAAACCTTTTCTCCTTCGCGCACCCCCCGTTTCTCACCCGCACACCCCCTATCCATTCCCTTGGCTTGGGCTCAGGCCCATCTTGTTCCTAGAAAATAAAAAAAATGAAAGTTCTTTTCTTGCCTGTACCCCTTCTTCTCATTTTCGCACCCCTATTCTGTTTGGGCTTAAGCCCATTCTGTCTCTAAAAAATATGGTTTGGGCACCCGATTTTCTCATTCAGGGACCTCCACATCTTTTATATTTTTATTTATTATTTTAGTTTTTTGTTTTTTGTTATTTACTTTATTTCGTTTTCTTCGTTATAAATATCTATCTATTTTAAAATATATAATATAACATAGAAATATATATATATATATATATAATAATAACCAAAATATGTTTTAAAGGTTAAGCACACGTGTGACCGCTCGCGTCATCCTTGTGCTAGAAACCTTTCTCTTTCTTATAAAAAAATAACAAAAGTATGTTTTAAAGGTTAAGCACACGTGTGACCGTTCGCGTCGTCCTTGTGCTAGAAACCTTTTCTCTTTCTTATATAAAAAATAATAATAATAATAACAAAAGTATGTTTTAAAGGTTAAGCACACGTGTGACCGCTTGCGTCGTCCTTGTACTAGAAACCTTTTCTCTTTCTTATAAAAAAATAACAAAAATATGTTTTAAAGGTTAAGCACACGTGTGACCACTCGCGTCGTCCTTATGCTTGAAACCTTTTCTTCTTTCTTAAATAAAAATTACAAAAATATGTTTTAACGGTTAAGTACACGTGTGACCGCTCGCTCGTCGTTGTGCTAAAAACCTTTTCTTCTTTGTTAAATAAAAATTACAAAAATATGTTTTAAAGGTTAAGCACACGTGTGACCACTCGCGTCGTCCTTGTGCTAGAAACCTTTTTTCTTTCTTATAAAAAAATAACAAAAGTATGTTTTAAAGGTTAAGCATACATGTGACCGCTCGCGTCGTCCTTGTGCTAAAAACCTTTTCACTTTGTTTTAATAAAAATAACAAAATATGTTTTAAAGGTTGAACACTCGTGTGATCGTCCCCATCGTCCTAGTGTTCAATACCTTTATCTCTTATTTAAATAATTAAATGAGGATATAGGTGCTCGTGCGATCATCCGCATCAGCCTAGTACTTAATATCCTCAATATTAAAAAATTTAAATAATGGTATGAGTGCTCGTGTGACCGTCCACGTCGGCCTAGTACTCATTACCTTCTTTTTCTCAAAATATTAAAAAACATAAAATCTTCAAAAATTAAAAACATCTGCTTTTTCAAACAACAAACAATCTCTCGCCCAGAACTACGTGATCCTTGATTCTCCATCAAAAGTGGAGATACGTAGGAGCAAGGCTAGTCCTTGTCAGGTTCACTTCCCAAAAATCCAAAATTATCCAAAATCATTCAAAACAAATTTTCAAACAATTTCCAAACAAAATTCTCAAACAGCTCCAAAAGAACTACGTAACTCTGATTTCTCATTTTGAATGAAAATACGTAGGAGCAAGGTCAATCCTTGTCGGGCCCAAAAAACTAAAAAATATATTTTGTTTCTATAGAGTTTTATTTTTGGGGATAGTTAAACATTTTGAAAACCACATCACATTTACGTATTTAATTAAAGGTATTGTCTTAGGATAGGTGTTGTAGGGTGCTAATACCTTCCCTACACGTAACCGACTCCCGAACCCAGAATCTGGTTTTCATGGACCAAGTCTTTCCTTATGGTTTTTCCGTAGTTTTCCATAATAAACTATGGTGGCGACTCCAAATATATTTTTCTAACTCGCGTTTATTTTTTGGATCGTCGTCCCGTCGCGATTCCGGTTGCGACAGTTATCATAAAGTACATGGAACAATTCCTCACCCAGGATAGTGTTTCACTCAAACTCAAAGGTGTATAATGATGTGACACTCTTACACTCTACCATCACAATGTCACATTAATCAACGTTTCCTTTCATTTAAATACCATCAAACACACTAACAAGTAAGTTAGCATCACATGGGCTTTTCAAGGGTTGTAACATGGTCGGGCTAAGAAGAAAATTGGTTTTTCTAGACAACAAAATTTCTTGAGTTAAGAGAGTGCAAAATTCATTTATTTATATTGACAATAATCTCTCTTTCTCCTTTTATGTGAGAAACCAATCTTCAACTCATTCCTAACTTTCCTTTCATTGAGCTGAACGTTTTCTTTTCTTTCTTTTCTTCTCTTTTCTTTTTCTTTTGCTTTTCCCTTTCTTAATGCTCTTTAAAGATTTTCACAAGGGTCTTTCCGGTTTCTCACAACCTCAAACTGGAACCATTCTCCATTACCATATAAACATACTCTACTCAACTCAAGGCAAGGATTTAAAAAAGTTTTTTTTTTCAAATTTCAAATTTAGGGTCAAGGTTCAACGGATAGAACAAACATTGTTCATTATTGATAACAGTTGAAAAACTGTTATTTTTATACGTAAAATTGACGTCAATTACAACCTTTATGACTTAGAAATTAGCTTGAACTCATGATTTTGTTGAATTGTTAGAAGTAAGAGAGTTGAAGGTGAATTTAATGGTTTTGCGCTAGATTCCCTTGATTTTGTAGGCTAATTGAATGGTTTGAAAGAAGAGTTGAAGTACCGAATGATTGTAATGCAGAAAAGTCAATCAGTCAACCAGAAAAGTCAACTAGTCAACCAGAAAAGTCAACCAGTCAACCAGAATGCAGAAAAGTCAACTAGAGTGTAGAAAAAGTTGCGACTGAGTGGCGCTGAGCGGTAATTTCCACTGAGCGCCAGTTTTCAGGTGCCAAAATCACCGCTGAGGGGCAAAAACAACAGGTGAGGGGAAAAACTAAGGTGCCGCACTTACCGCTGAGCGGCACTTTTCTGGGCTTGGGCCTACTTTCTGCATTTTTTAGAATAGTATATAAGCTTTAGAACGTTCTAGGGTTTGTATCTTTGGTTGGAACGAAGCAGAAACACACTTTTCATCCCTTGGGGGTAGAATTGGAGATGGTGACGGCTCTCCTCTTCTCTTTCTCGGGTTTTTCTATCTCTTCCATTCTTTCATTCCATTGTTCATCTACTTCTTCCATGACGATGGAGAACTAAACTTATTTTTTTGTTGGGGAGTCAATGTAAATCCTTAGAAACTCTCTTGTATGGAATTTCTTTTTCAAGATAGTTTTTATGATACATGCTTTCTTTCATTAATAGTTAGGGTTTTTCCTCTTTGCTCAAAGCATGCATTGTTTAACTAGATCTAGGGAATCTCTCCCATCAGTATATTACAAACCTAGACATAGGAGTATGATGGTTGGTTGCCTTTAAGCTTCTGTGCGTCAGAATTAATTATTAGGGATGCTAGGAATTGTATGAACTCATAATTAAGGATAGGCTTTCTTCACCGAGACATCGGGTTTTAAGTAATTTTGAAAGTGGCATTAACATTAATGAAAAGAATGATGAATTCCTAAATACAAGAGAGTAGATAGGATGAAATTGATAAACCCCAACAACATATTCATCCATATATTTCAATTTACGTGTTTTGTTTCTTCTTGCCCATTGATCATCACATGCATACATATTTACTTTTTAGTCTTTTGCATTTGAAACTTACAACAATTTGTTCACAAGTCTTAATTAATCAACAAAATCACACAACTGTTTAGGCCGTGAGTCCATTGGGAGAACGATACTTGGTGATGGCAACCCCTTTAGGGACTTCCCATCCAAAGAAGTATCAACTTTACTCTAAGACCAAGAAAGGAAAGTTGAATAAAGGACTTAATCTTTTCTCTCTAAGTCTTAGAATGTTCTCTTTAACTAAATACATTTACATTGTTTTGTAGGACAATAATAAGGCTTGGAAACCATAACCAAGGAGCCAAAGAAGCTTGCAGCCGCTGCCACTCACCAATGTCCAAGTTTGAAGCACATGTTATATATGTATCACGTGAAACACAAAGCAACCGTGTAGCTTCATCTCTTTTTGAGCACGTTTTCAATGTTGTGCACATAGAACATGCCGCTCAGCCCGTATAGCTTCTCCGGCACATCTCTCTTACATTTCCAGTAGCTTGCTAGGCACATTTGAAGGCCTCTCTTCATCTATAAAAGAGAACCTCAATCCATTGTAAAAGATAACTTGAATTGTATAAAGAAATGCTGCTGAATTGTCCATCCAGTTCTCACTTTCAAGTTCACTGACTTGTGCCTTCTTAGCACACTTATCCTCTAGCTTCCTTCCCCCTTGGAAGGCCATCTAAGCTAGAACCTCTGCCTACGCACTCCAAAATCGCACCAGACAATTCATCAAACACCTTCCGTGCGCCTCCAACTGCATCTGCGTTTTCCAATTCCGCTGCCACCTCTGGTCCGAGAAGCTGCTCATTCTTGAAGAGTGAAGCTGCTTCCATCACTTGGTTTTACCAGGTTTATTACTTGATACGATTCGGTTACACTTGTCGAGGGTTAACAAGTTTTTAACTCCGTTTTCGGGGATTGAAGATTTGTTCATCAAGTTTTTGGCGTCGTTGTCGGGGACTTGTGGTTGAACTAGTCTATTTGTATGATTTTTGATTATTTTTAACTTGTTGTGAATTTTGTTTTTCTGTTTTTATTTTTTGTTTTTCTATTTTTATTTTCTGTTTTTATTTTTCTGTTTTTATTTTCTGTTTTTATTTTTCTGTTTTTATTTTCTGTTTTTATTTTTCTGTTTTTATTTTCTGTTTTTATTTTATTTTCTGTTTTTATTTTCTGTTTTTATTTTCTATCTTCTTATCTTTTCAATTATATCTTTTGATTATTTCTTCTCTTTTCTATCTTTTTGTGCTAACAAAATTTTTTTAGGGTTTTGTTTCCTCATGTATGTAGGGTAATATTCAAACTAAAAGCAAAAAGATTTCTGAACCTCTTCTTGAAGGCCTGGACGAAAATAGAAGGAGGAGGAGAATTCGAACTTCAAGAGAACTATTCCCTTCTCTTGAGACACTCTTACAACCTTCACCACCAAGGTCTTACCATAGCACTGAAAATATGGCAGAGGAGAATAATGGTAGACAGACTCTTGCAGATTACACCACTTTGGTTGGCCCTCAACATTTTAACAATATAGCAAGGCCGAGGGTCAAAGTTGCAAACATGGAGGTGAAACCGACATTGATACAGTTGGTGAAAAGCAATCAGTTTAATGGGCTATCACATGAAAGCCCGTATGAACATCTCACCACCTTCAATGAAATCTGTAACACCGTGAAGATAAATGGAGTTCCAGATGAAGCAATCAAGCTTAACTTGTTTCCTTTCTCATTGGGAGGCAATGCTAAGTTGTGGTTAAATTCTTATCCGGAAGGTAGTTTTACAGAATGGGAAGCTATGGTTGCAAAGTTTTTGAACAAATACTTCCCACAATCTAAAGTCAACAAAGGGAAGCAAGAGATCTCTTCTTTTAGACAAGGCATGGAGGAGAGATTAGGTCAAGCATGGGACAAGTACAAAAGCTTTTTGAGAAAGACTCTCATGCACGGTTTTGATGAAGGAGTAGTAGTTCTACTTTTCCTTGGAGGTCTTGGTTCACAAACCAAGTTGATGTTAGATGCCTCAGTTGGAGGTAATATTAAATGTAAAACTCCAGAGGAAGCAACAAAATTGATAGAGAACATGGCTGCTAAGGACAATAAAATGCATAGTGAAAGAGGAGCCTCTGTTCAACCAAAAGGGGTTCTATAATTGTAGTCAAATGATGCCTTGCATGCTCAGAATAAGATTATAACTCAACAGTTAGAGAATCTAACAAAGACACTTGCTCAATTGCCAAAGGAATTAAAAACTGTTGCTCAAGTTCAACAACAGATGTGTGAACTATGTGGTGGTGACCATATCAATGGTCAATGTGCTTTTCTAGTGAAGGCGCTAGAAGATGTAAATTTCATGAACAATCAATTTCCATAGCGCCAAGGTAATTTCAACCAAGGGTGGAAACCTCACCCAAGCATGGGTCAAGGTCAGGGACAATCTAGACAAGCTGGGCAATCAGGACAATTTAATAGGCCACAACAACAACCATCATTATGGCAACAGATATCTACACTCACTGAAAAACATACAAAGCTGGAAGAAACTCTTAACCAGTTTATGCAGGTAACCATCTCCAATCATAACAACACTCAAGCATCCATTAGAAATATAGAGATGCAAATCCGACAATTAACTAGGAAGTTGGAAGAAAGGCCTGATAAGAGTTTTGGGGTTGATACTGAGGTTAACCCTAGAGAAGAGTGTAAAGTTTTAGTGAGTGTAGATGTTGAAAAAGTTGAGTTAGAGAGAGTAAAGGAAAAAGAAGAGATAGTGGAGAAAAAAGAGGTGGTTGAGAGAGAAGAGAGAAACAAAATTTGTGTGAATATTGAGAAAGTGAGTAGAAAAAGAAAAGAAAAAAAAAGAGTAAGAGAAAAGAAAATTTGTGTGCATCTTAAGAAAGTGAGAGAAAAGAAAAAGAGGATGAGAGAAAAAAAGAAAGAATCATATGAAAAATCCCGTCCTCATTCAAAGAAGTATCATAGGAAAGAGAAAGACTTTGAGCGCTTTAGGGAAATCTTCAAGAAATTGGAGATTAAAGTTCCTATGATTGAGACATTGCAATAGGTTCCTAGTTTGATCAAATTTATGAAGAAGTTCAGTAGAAAGAAGAAGAAATTGAAGATGGAACTTGATCTTTATTGGGTCAAGCTAATGACATTAAAAGAGCGCTTGTTGGGAGGTAACTTAGTGATTTAAGAACTTTTGTTTTTGGTTTGGTGATGTAATTATGAACTTTTGTTATTTTTGTTTTAGTTATAAATTTTTTCTATAGGGTATAACATCTACTGATGGATGCTAGGTGGTTAAGTATCTACTGAAGGATACTAGGTTTGTTAAACCTACTGATGGGTGTTGGTAAGAAAGATTTGCACCTACTGATGGGTGTTGGTGGATTTTGGGTCAGGCTCGTGACATTAAACAAGCGCTACCTGGGAGGCAACCCAGTTGATTTACTATATTTTGTTTGTTTGTTTTGATTTTTCTTTAGTTGCATGTTAGGGATTGAATGTATAAGTGATTTGAGAACTTAAATGCATGAAGTGAGTGAGAGGCATGAGTATAAGGCACCTAGGGCAAGCTAAGAAGAAGGAGAGTATGTGACGCAAGTGCCGCTCAGCAGAAATTTCCGCTGAGCGGTATCATTGCAACATGGGTTTTTGGGTTGCCCTTAGTGGGACCGGAGTCCATTAGGGTATTTTTATACCCTGGGGTGTGGTTTTGGTTTTATTTTCAGATTTCTTCCCTCCCACACACTCTTAAACACTTTTCCAAGAGATCTCTACACCTTTCCCTTGATCCCCATTTACAAAATCTCTATTCCACTCACTTTCTCACTAGGGTTCCATCCAAGTTTGGGGTTAGGTTGCGCTGAGGGGTTTTGATTGCCCTCAACGGCGATGAGGAATGATTGTAGGGTGTTGTTTGTGGTTTACTAATGCTTAATGATGTTTCTTATGGTTTTATGAATGGTGTTTAATGTAGGGATGGCCTCCTCATCGGACAAGAGATTCAAGACTACAGTATTCAAAAGGAAGGAGAAGGAACCAGATCAACCCTATTCCAGCAAGTTCCTTTCCCGCAAGCATGATCAACACTTCCTCATTACCTAAGATAGCATGGCAAGAGGAGCAGGCACAGGCCAGTAGAGATGGAGTATCAAAAGGTTCAACTATGGAGGAAGATGAAGATGATGATAATGATGACGCATTTGAGGATGCTGAAGATAATAAAGAGGAGGAAGATACAGATGACAACTCGGGCTGATGAGGAGCTGAGATAACATTTACTGATGGATGCTATCAACACTAGAGCAGGATCTTTTCTATCCAGTATTTTAAATTTGTGAAGTTATTTACTTCTATTTTTAGAATAGGATTGATGTACTCCATTTGAAACTTTCTCTGTTATGATGGTTTGCTTGTGACTATTGTGTGATAAGTAATGCTTGATAATGCTTTGATATTGATTGATGTTGAGATTGTGCATAGTATATGCTTATACAGGTGGTTCACAAGCTTTGTGAACAAATGCAAGATGTTGTGATTGTGATTATGATTATAAGCAGGATGTTATATGTGGAATGTGAATGAGCTTATATGTGAGGGTTTTAGCTCCAGAGTTGTTGTGATTGAATGTTATTACTTTGAAAGCATGAATGACTTTGCTTAGGTTTGCTATTATTGAATCATTTGCTTGTTTGCATCATATGATCAAGGCCATTTATTGGAAACCCTTTTTGTTAGCCAAATGCATGAATTTAGCCCAATTAAAGAGAACACAATGTGTTCTATCCTTTGAACCCTTAGCAATGAACATAATTTGAAAACCCTTTTGAAAAACTTTACCTTGAGTTAAGATGAAAATATTTTGTGGTATTGATAAATGTTGAAGTTTGGGGTTGTTGGAAAATAGAAAGGGAAAATAAAAAGCATTGAGCCAAAAGTTAAGCATGTGAAAAGCAAAAAAAAAAGAAAAGAAAAGCTCAATGCAAAACAAAGGTGGGAATAATCAAGAATGGTTGTGTTTAAATGATTCTCTTAACTCAAGGGTTTTGTGATCCAGAAAAACCAATTGTTATTGTTATCCCAGCCACATTATAAGCCATTGAAAAGTCCTTGTGATGATGTTTGCTTGTAAGTGTTTTTGATTATGGTTAAATGAAAGGCAAAGTTAATTCATGTGACATTATGATAACAAAGTGAATGAGTGAATATCTCCTCTACACTTGTGTGTTTGAGTGAAACACTTTATCTAGTGAGGATAGATTCCATGAACACATAAGAACATCTTTTCTTAGTTGATTGATCATTCAGGATAAAAGCATGTGCACATCTTGATTGAAGTCTTGATGATGAGCTAAATTGAGTATTTACTTGTCTTGAAAGAAGGATTTCTGAATGTGGTGAACCATTGTATGGATTGGTGGAAAATTGAGTTACATCTTATTTGCTTGAGGACAAGCAAAGTTCTAAGTTTGGGGTTGTGATAACAGTTGAAAAACTGTTATTTTTATACTTAAAATTGACGTCAACTACAACCTTTATGACTTAGAAATTAGCTTGAACTCATGATTTTGTTGAATTGTTGGAAATAAGAGAGTTGAAGGTGAATTTAATGGTTTTGCGCTAGATTCCCTTGATTTTGTAGGCTAATTGAATGGTTTGAAAGAAGAGTTGAAGTACCGAATGATTAGAATACAGAAAAGTCAACCAGTCAACCAGAAAAGTCAACTAGTCAACCAGAAAAGTCAATTAGTCAACCAGAAAAGTCAACCAGTCAACCAGAATGCAGAAAAGTCAACCAGAGTGCATAAAAAGTTGCGATTGAGTGGCGCTGAGCGGTAATTTCCACTGAGCGCCAGTTTTCAGGTGCCAAAATCACTACTGAGGGGCAAAAACAACAGGTGAGGGGAAAAACTAAGGTGCCGCACTTGCCGCTGAGCGGCACTTTTCTGGGCTTGGGCCTACTTTCTGCATTTTCTAGAATAGTATATAAGCTTTAGGACATTCTAGGGTTTGTATCTTTGGCTGGAACGAAGCAGAAACACACTTTTCACCCATTGGGGGTAGAATTGGAGATGGTGACGACTCTCCTCTTCTCTTTCTCGAGTTTTTCTATCTCTTCCATTCTTTCATTCCATTGTTCATCTACTTCTTCCATGACGATGGAGAACTAAACTTATTTTGTTGTTAGGGAATCAATGTAAATCCTTAGAAACTCTCTTGTATGGAATTTGTTCTTCAAGATCATTTTTATGATACATGCTTTCTTTCATTAATAGTTAGGGTTTTTTCTGTTTGCTCAAAGCATGCATTGTTTAACTCATTCAATGTCATGATTATTGGTTTTGTCGATATGGACACATACTGAGAAATCTAGATCTGGGGAATCTCTCCCAACAGTATATTACAAACCTAAACATAGGAGAATGATGGTTGGTTGCCTTTTAAGCTTCTATGCTTCAGAATTATTTATTAGGGATGCTAGGAATTGTATGAACTCATAATTAAGGATATGCTTTCTTCACCGAGACATCGGGTTTAAAGTAATTTAGAAAGTGACATTAACATTAATGAAAAGAATGATGAATTCCTAAATACAAGAGAGTGGATAGGATGAAATTGATAAACCCCAACATATTCATCCATATATTTCAATTCACGTGTTTTGTTTCTTCTTGCCCATTGATCATCACATGCATACATATTTACTTTTTAGTCTTTTGCATTTGAAACTTACAACAATTTGTTCACAAGTCTTAATTAATCAACAAAATCACACAACTGTCTAGGCCGTGAGTCCTTTGGGAGAACGGTACTTGGTCTTACCAGGTTTATTTCTTGATACGATTCGGTTACACTTGTCGAGGGTTAATAAGTTTTTAACTCCGTTTTCGGGGATTGAAGATTTGTTCATCAATTATTGGGTTCACATATTGGCATTGGCTTATATGGGAGAAGAACAAGTGGCCTTGATCATGTGTAACAAGAAAGCAAGAGGTTTAATCACAAAAAGTTAGGCAAAATCAATCATGCTTCCAAAGCAATAGCATTCAATTAATCAAAGACTCTAGGGTCCAAGCTCTTACTTCTTAATTCAAGTTCCAAAATTTTGATAAACATCCTCCCCAAAATATTAATCACAATTGAAATCATGCCTCTGTTTTTAACAAAACTATGAGCAACCACCATCTATGCTTAAAAGTCTCACCAATCATTAACTCAACATGCATCATATAACAATAGAGCAAACACAAGAATATTACTCATCACAAACAACAGTTTATCACATCATACCAAACCATTGCAGTACAATTCATTAAACCAAGCACAGAAGCAAGCTAAAATAAAAACAAACTAAACAAAATTCAAATAAGTATAAAAATAAAGCCAAATAAATCCTGATCTAGTAGCATAGCATCCATCAGTAGATGATGTTAGTAACATCCTTTAGTAGATGTCTAGTAGCATAGCATCCCTTAATAGATGTTGTCGTCTTAATCTTCATCATCATAGCATCCATCAGTAGATGCTTTAATCTAGTAGCATCCATCAGTAAATGTTGTCATTAATATCCATCAGTCGATGTCTAGTAGCATAACATCCATCAGTAGATGCTCCTCTTCATAGCAGCATCCATTAGTAGATGCTCTCCTCTAAATCATCCTAGCATCCTGTTAAAATCTCGGCAAGTGTACCGAACCGTATCAAGTAATAATAATTGGTAAGACCAAGTATCGTTTCCGAAGAGACTCACGACACTAAATAGTCATGTAATTACTTAAGTAATTAAGACTTTTAAGAACAATTTAGGGTTTTGAATGCAAAAACAATAAAGTAAATATGAATGCACTTTTGATCAGTTGAAGAAAAACACAAAGGTGAATGAATGATATTGTAATTATGAGATGAGTATGTTGTTGGGGTTTAGATTTCAGCTAGTTCACTCTTGTTAAAATAGAATGACTCAATTTCTCACACCAAGAGGCGCGGTGAATTGGTGAAACGTAAGAACAAAGTTTTTTAAAATCTTTTTCGCAAAAAGTGATGCCTTTAAAGCTTTCTTGAGTCAACTTCAGGTTCAAGATTCTTTGCAGCTTTCTTGCTTGTGGCCTTTAGAGGAATTGATTTCTTTTCTTCAATTTCTTCTTCCTCCTTTAGCCTTCCAAGCTCCAATTCATGTTCTTTGAGCTTTCCAAATAAGGTCTCCATGTTCATGCTGGTCAAGTCTCTTGATTCAGATATTGCAGTGACTTTCGGCTGCCAGCTTCTATTGAGGCTTTTCAATATTTTGATGTTAGTTTCCTCCTTGTTAAACACTTTTCCAAGAGCCATGAGGTGATTGACTATGTGTGTGAATCGCTTTTGTACTTCATAGATAGTCTCTCCCGCTTTCATTCTGAACAGCTCATATTCCTGTATGAGAGAGTTCTTTCTAGCTCTCTTTACTTCATCCGTTCCTTCATGTGTGACTTCAAGGACTTCCCACATCGCTTTGGCCGTCTTGCATTGTGATATCCTGAAAAATTCATCCATTGTTAGTGTTGATGCAATCACATTTCTATCCTTAACATCATATTGAGCTCTGTGGTTCTCATCTTGAGTCCACTGAGAAAAGTTTTTCAAAACAACTTTTCCATTTAAAACATGAGTGGGCTCATATGGACCGTTTAGAGTTGCATCCCAAACTCCTTTATCCTTTGATTCAAGAAAGAATTGCATCCTTATTTTCTAAAAGGCATAATTTTCGCCAGCAAATAATGGTGGTCTATTTTTCGAAGCACCTTCACCAAAGGTCTACGAATTGAAAGCCATTTTCCAAGATCAGTCGATTAACCAAAAATAGTAATCGACTAGTGATAGGCTGTCGTTGAAGCTATCAAATTAATACTACTTTTCAAGGCAACTTCAGTATTGTCAAGTAGTATTCAAGAAAGTAGATAGGGTTAAAGTAACCCTGAGTCGTCTCCCAACGAATACGAAATTTCCTTTTAATATTTGAATCTTATGAATGCAATGCAATGTTCAAGAATAAAAATGATGTTTGGAGAAGGTTTAAAGAACAAATAAGAAACTTAAAAACAATTATAATGAAATAGGCTAATTCCACTACTTTTCAAAGATAGATTCATCATCGCTTATTCACAGATAATTGTTCAATTGATTATTATTTAAGTTTCAAATTAATTAAAGTACATTCTTAATTAATTTGAGGGCGATCATGCACTTAACCAAAGTAAATTCTCAATCAAATGCAAAACCTTTCTAGATTATTCACAATGAATTCAACCAAAGTACATTCTCAATCAAATCCTATTATGTTTAATCATGTCTATTCTTAAATCGCCTAACCAAATTAAAAACTAATCAATCAAAGTAAAATCTCAATTTATTATAGTTGAAATTATTACTACCAATCAAAGTACATTCTCAATTGATAGTAAAAACCATTTAATCATATGAAAGTTCCTAAATTAAATCAAAGTAGATTCTCAATTAAACCTAGAAACCCTAGAACTCATATAATCAATATGCATGTAGATTCAAACACATTATGATGCAAAAATCTTTGCTTTTAATTTGATAGAGAGATGAAAGACATAGAGAGAGAACAACTTAAATCAATAATCAAAATAAACAATTGCATTAACTCAATCTAATCTCAGAATTCATAATGAAATTACAACAGAATAGCCCTAGATGCTTAGCTCTCCATGAATGGAGTTGAATAAAAGATGAAATAAGAGAGAGAGAAGCAGTGAATGAATGAATGAAGTGAAGTCCTCTTCTGCCTCCCCTGGGTCTCTTTATATAGGGCTTAATTGGGCTTGGACTCTGAATATTCAGTTGACAGAATCTTTTATCTCTCCCCCAATGATCTCTAGTGCATCACTGAATGTGATATATACTGGGACATGGGTGGGGGGGGGGGGGGGGGGGGGGGGGGGGGGGGGGGGGGGGGGCGAATGCCAAATATTCTATTATCCCAGTACACTTCTACTGGTCCTCTATTCAACCTGGGTAACTTTGTCATGAGCTTTGCTAGAGGATCATCCTCCGCTTCAGCCAAGTCATCATCTTCATCTATGACTGACTGATGGATCGGCTACTTGTGGGGACGTATGAACTGAACATAAAAATTTCAAAGTTATGAATAAATATTTTTAAATTTAACACACTACAAGAAAAATGTCATTTACATACGAATTATTATATTAGGATTTTGATCCGTAGATAAAAATCCCGTTATATACGAATTTAATATACAGATAAGTTAGATACGGATTTTTCCATATATAATGAAAAAAAGGTTTATATACAGATTTTCCGTATATAAAATTTGTATGTAATGGTGGCGTCTTTTGGCAGAAGTTTTGCCAAAGATAAATCCGTATATAAAATCTGTATGTAAGTGGGTTCTCCTTTATATACAGAGGTTATATAGGGATTTTACAATAAATAATAAAACAAAATTAAATAATTAAACCTAATAGAAAACCTAAGAGACAGAATTAGTAGTCCAAATTTCTCCTCGACTCCTTCTTCCCTCTCATCGAGCCATCCAACCCTTCTTCTTCCCTCACGAGGTCTTGTTCTTCCCTCTTATCGAACCATTTTTATCCATCCCTTCTTCTCTAGCCTTCATTGAAACCCTAACCTCCACTGCAAAATCCTCTTTCATGTTACGCTCTCCTCAAACCCTAGTCGCTACCTCGTGCTCCATTACAAGGTTGAGGGGACTGGAGACCGTTGCACCAGTCATGCCTCCTCGTTGGCTCTCCCCTTGGAACTCTAACTCATTCTTAGACTCACATGGAGACGACTAGAATGGTAGCGTCAAAGTCTCATGCTTACTGACTAAAGCTTTCTCACTCACACTCGCTCACGGTCACTGGTAGAGAAGAAGAATGTCTCACACTAACCGTTCTTCTCGCTCACGCTCACTCAAAAAGAAGAAGTTTGTCCATTCTTCTCGCGTTCACTCACCTTGTTGGACATCATGCTCACTTGGGAGAGTTATTCGTTCAATCGGTAAGTTTCTTCGTTCAAACCTTCTTCTTTGGTCGTCCCCTAAATCCCTAAATCCTTACGTCCATAAATCCCTCTCTTCTTTGTTGAGATTGATGCAGAATGGTCCGTTGTGGGGTTTGCGCAAAGATTCACCGAATGGATTCGTTTGTTCTTGAATATGTAATTGATTTTGATGAATAGAGCTTCCGAAATGTGAAAGACGGTGATGGACTTATTCCTAGGCCAAACCATGGAAGTGAGAGTGCAAAAGAAGAAGAGAGAGACCGAAGAATGGGTCGCCGTTGATGCCAAGACCAAACCCCTCTTGGAGCTCCAGACGAGGTTAAATCACTTAGTTTTCTTCTTCATTACAATGTCCTATACTCTTATTTTCTGTTGTGAAACCTCAGACATTTGTCAACAATTATGCCAAGGAAAATGAAATTCCTACTTTGTATTTTGTATCATCAAATCTTATACTACATTTCATTGCTTTTTCTATTTTGTTTTTCGTTGAAAGGGTAGGTAGTATGTTTTGGAAGTTAATTTTACCTCTAGTTGATGAATGTCTTCTTTATCTTTAAATATGGAATGACAGGTGAAGTTTGCCTTAGACATTGTGGTCCTGTATTGTAGCTTTGCAACAGTTTGCTTCCCTACTTATCCTGTATTAGGTTCCTTCCTCTACATAGTTCATTGGTCTATCATGATCCCATTTCAATTTAATTGGCCATGGAGCTTTCTCATTCTAGTGTCTTCTAATTCTTAGTTCTGGTGCAAGTGTCTGGTTTGAAGTCCATCACATCTAAACACCTGGCATTGGCAAGTCAAGTAATTAGTTTCGTACATGTTGATAGAGTTGTTCATGAGGCAACTATTGCTACAAGTGCTAAATTTTTATTGAGTTTCCTTTTGAAACACTTCAATAGTCTTACCAACTTTTTATTTATTGAAATTATGAGCTGTTTGGGGTTCCATCTTACTAAACACTACCACACTACTGGTTAGGTGCTTGCTACAATGAACTTATAGGCTATATCTAATATTTGCATATTCTGTTGTTACACAAATAAAGTCATTGCTGCAAATTGAAACAACCACTACTAAGTACTAACCATTTCTATTCTAAGCATTCAGAATTAAAGCTAAAAACTAATTTTGCAACGAGTACGCTTTATTATGTTACCCCTGACAATCACAGTAGTGCCTCAAAGTGAAACAAGGTTAGTATGATTATATATCTGGTATAATTGGATAGGGTATGATTGTATTTATTTTGATCTAATAGAAGGATAAATGAATGGGGTTCTGGTGTTAATAAACTCTTGCAATTTTTATTTTAATGAATATTAAAATGACAATTTGCTCCTTTGATAAATACTAATTTGATTCTAATATTAATAACTTTAACTACTTTATAAATTTTTGCTATTTTTGTTATTATATCACGCATTACTATATTATAACTTTAACTACTTTATTCCAAAAAAACATTATATATACCAGATAATTATATATGTGTTTTTCTTATACATACATGTCAAGAATTTATTTCTTTGAAATGGCATGTGATGAGTCATTATTTTCTACTACTAACTTAGCTTTTCGCACCAAATTGTGTTAGTAAATTGTGTTTAATTCTCCATTTTTATCTCATTTTCACTATTTGGGCTTAATTTCAAGAATAGTTCTCATTTTAATTAATTTGAATTATTTGGGCATAATTATTTCAATCATTTTGTGTAGGACAATCACTGTGGAAAGGTTGAGAAAGGATCAGATGAAGATGACCAAACGGTCTGCTAAAGCCTTGACCAAACGGTCTTCTAAAGGAATGAATACCGAACGGTCTTGGAAGCTTTGACCCAACGCCCTGTTGTAAGCCTGCACTGGATGGCCGAGCACGTAACGGTCTATGAAGCATTGACCGAACGGTCTACTGAAGACATGACCGAATGGTATGTTGAGAGCCTACAATGAATGGCCGAGCACTACACTATCGATCGGTTTGCTGAAGGATTGGCCGAACGGTCTATGGAAACCTAGCTCAACTGATTGAACCGTATGGAATAGCCTTAGTGCACGAGTTTCCCTGAACCGAGCGGTCAGCTACCACCTGAGCACTGTTCAACATAATGGCCGAGTATAATATTGGGAGAAATTCCCCGGATCTAGACTTCCCCGTATGTGTCCGTATCGACAAAACCAATAATCATGCAATAGAATGAGTTAAACAATGCACGCATTGAGCAAAGAGGAAAAACCCTAACTAATGATGAAAGAAAGCATAAGTCTTAGATTAAGATGCAAGCATAAATTCCATATATGAGAGCTTCAAGAGGTTACATTGATTCCCCAACAAACATACAAGGTTTAGTTCACCATATTCATGGTGAACCTAGATGAACAATAATGAAAGAATGAAAGAATAAACCCAATAAAGGTGAAGAGGTAGCCTGAGCATCCAAGATCCTCCTTCAAAGGGGTGGAAGAGAGAGTGTTTGCCTTCGTTCTGCCAAAGATGTCTAACCCTAGGACGTGCAAGTCCTTATATACTATTCTAGAGTTACAAAAGATTACAAAGGCCCAAGCCCAAAAAGTGCCGCTCAGCGGTAAATACCGCTCAGCGGTGAGTGCGCGTCACGTTTCTTCCCCTCAGCGGCCATTTTGCCCCTCAGCGTGACTCCCGCAACCTCCTGAGTGCCGCTCAGCGGTAAAATGCCGCTGAGCGGTGCCTTCGACTTCTCTTTTTGCACTCTTTGCTTCCTTTTATGATTCCACTTCTCTCCTTCTTCACTTCTTTCACTAAATTCACCTCAAAACCTGCACAAAAACACTCAAATCAAGCATAAACCTGTCCAGCTCTCTTATTTCTGAAAATATAGATAAAAGCATTGATTTCAAGCTAGTTTCTAAGTCTAAAGGTTGCTTTTAATATCAATTTTAAGCATGAAAATAACAGTTTTTCAACTGTTATCACAACCCCAAACTTAGAACTTTGCTTGTCCTCAAGCAAACAAAATGTAACTCCATCTCCAACCAATTCATATGATGGTTCACTCATTCAAAATCCTTTTCTCAAGATAAGTAACAGCTTCACTCAAACTTATGACCAAGATTCAATCAAGATGTGCACATGCTTTAGTGTTCACAAAGTCATTTAAATTCCAACAAATGCTATTTTTCATGAATGATCAATCAATTAAGCATGGATGTTCATGTGCTTATGGAATATTTCCTCACTAGGTAAAGTGTTTCACTCAACACACAAGTGTATAAGAGGTAATCACTCATTCACTCTACTATCACAATGTCACATGAATCAACTTTGCCTTTCATTTTACCACAATCAAAAACATTCACAAGCATGCATCATCACAAGGACTTTTCAATGGCTTATAATGTGGCTGGGCTAACAAGAAAATTGGTTTTTCTGGATCACAAAATCCTTGAGTTAAGAGAATCATAACAACACAATCATCTTATTCATTCCCAACTTGCCTTTTACAATTGCAATTGCATTGAGCTTTACTTCTTTTTCTTTTCTTTTCTTTTTCTTTGCATATTCTTACTTTTTAGCTCTTAGCTCAATGCTTTTTATGTTTTCCCAACAACCCCAAACTTGAACATTTAACAATACCATACAAGATCTTCTACTTAACTCAAGGTAAAGATTTTCAATCAAAGGTTTCAAGTGTATGTTCAAGGCTAAGGGTTCAAAGGATAGAACACAAAGTGTTCTCTTTTAGTGGGCTAATTTTATGTATTTGGCCAATAAAAAGGGTTTCAACAACACGGCCTTGATCATATGATGCAAAACAAGCAATTGATTCAATCATAGAAAACCTGGGCAAAATCATTCATGCTTTCAAAGTAATAGCATTCAACAATAACAACTCTGGAGCTCAAAACCTCACATATAAGCTCATTCACATTTGACATACACATCCTGCTTAATTTCACAATCACAATCATGATATCCTGCATTTGTTCACAAAGCTTGTGAATCACCTGTATAAGCATTTTAATGTGCACATCATCTCAACATCAATCAATCAATAAGCATCATCAAGCATTACTTATCAAACAATCACAGTTAATAGCAAACCATCACACAAACCAGGTTTTCAAGAGAGTACATCAAACCCTAATCTAAAACCGAAAACAAATAAGTTCAGAAAACTTAAACCGCAAAAGCATAATCATATGATAGCATTCATCAGTAAATGCTATCTCAGCTCCTCATCAGTCTGAGCTGTCCTCTGTATCTTCCTCTTCCTCCTCATCTTGATCTTCATCAAATGCATCTTCCTCCTCAGCTTCATCTTCTTCCATATCTCTTGCTGAAGCTTCAGCTGCTCCAGCTCCTCCTCCATATACTGGTTCTTCTGGCCAAGCTACGACATTATGGAATTCATCCATAGTCCACCTGTGGGCTGGAGGATTATCATACATCCCCACTATCATCTCAGCAGTGGCCACCTGCCCTCTGTGAATGGACTGCAACTGAGCACCTATAAGAGACATGTACATGTCCCTCATCTGGAATGGTTCTGCTTCATGCGCATCAGCAGATGTCCGGCTCTGTGCTGGCCCTCTCTCTCTACGAGCATGGCGTGGTGGAACTGGCTGAGCTGCATCCTCACCTCCACAGTACTGTCTATAATAAGCCTCATCAATAGCTTTTCTTGGCCTCTCAAATGGTGGAATAGAAGTATCCACCCCAGCTTGCTTGCAAAGGTGAGTGATCAAAGAAGGATGTCCTAGTGGTGCTTTGTTGTTCGAGGTGTTAGCACATACACTGATTTCATCAGCTATTACCTGCCCAATATTAACATTCAAGTTTCTGATAGCACAGTAGATGAATAGTGCCCTGCTGAGAGTAATATCTGACACATGTGAACATGGCTGAATGTTGGCATGAGAAAATGCCATCCAATACTTTGCAAGAGGAGTCAAATCTGTCCTCCTAATGTTAACCACTGCGCCAGATCTATTCCTTTGGAAGTGTCCTCCAGGTATACACATTACTCTCTCAACATCCTCAAAGTCAGCACCTTCCTCCATGCTAAGAGCAAACTGACATTGCTCACCAGCCCACACAGTATCCAGGAAGTTGTTGATAGAATCAGGATCAAACCTGATAGCATGGCCTCTGACATAGCCCAAATAATTCTCAGCTGGATGATCACCAATCTTCTTTGCATTGGTGTAGAATTCCTTGACCACAGCTATGTTGGCAGGTGCTGGATAAGTGGCTAGCTTTCCCCAATCATTCCCTAACACTTGCTCTCCAAATTGAGGAGCAAAGTTAGGTATCATTCCAACCTTTCTCTCCATTAGAAGTCTCCTGTCCTGAACCACCCTAAAGTGCTTCTCATGTTTCCTAGAGAGGAACCTGCTAGAGTGGGGTTGCTCTGGTTCCTTTTCTTTCCTCTTAGTTGCCATGGTTTTCAATCTCTTTCCTGAAGAGGATGCCATTCCTGCATTCAAAACACAAACCAAAAGCACAGAACATGATGTTAATCATTAGTAAAACACAGAACACAACTCCTTTCGAAGCTAAGCCACCGCTGAGGGCCAGAATTTCCCCTCAGCGCCACCAGCGCCACGCAACAAACCAGAAAAATCAAATCTGGTAGAGTGCCGCTCAGCGGTAAATGCCGCTCAACGGTGACTCTGCAGATTTTTGAAAATCTTGTTTTGAAGCTTTCCTAACTCCACCCAAATGCAATTTTCATATTTCCAGTTCATAATCATGCAGTTTAATCGGTTCAAACATCAAATATATCATCAAATCATGCATAGAAATCAAAACCCCTAAATATTCATGCTTTGACAATCACATTCAAATTCAAGAACCTAGAATGAACCAAATGCATTTTACTTACTTGGGTGGAGATGCTAGATGATATGAGAATGCTTCCAAACTAGAATGCTCTCTTCCAACCCCAAACTTTGATGGCACACTAGTGAAAAAGTGAGTGAAAGAGAGATTTTCTAAAGAGGGAAGAGTGAAAAGATGTGGAAAACCTAAGAGAATGTGTGTGGAAGTGTTTGTGCAGAGAGAAGCCAGAAAATAAACCCTAAAACACAGCTTGGGGTATAAAAATACCCTAATGGGCTCGGGTCCCGCTAAGGGGAACTTAAGCCCATCAGCGATAGTACCGCTCAGCGGTAATTGCCACTCAGCGGCACTTTCGTGAAGTGCTCCCCTCCTTCTTTTCTTGACCTACGTGCCTTCCCTACATGTCCCTCATAGGTTCCCTGCAATTCAATGTTAAAAATGCTTATGCAAGTCCTAACTAAAAATAAACAAACAGAAACAAACAATCAACTGGGTTGCCTCCCAGGTAGCGCTTGTTTAACGTCACGAGCCTGACCCAAAATCCATCAACACCCATCAGTAGGTGTTTCAAACTTACCAGCACCCATCAGTAGGTGCGAAATTTCTTACCAACACCCATCAGTAGGTGTTACAAACCTAGTATCCTTCAGTAGATACTTAACCACCTAGCATCCTTCAGTAGATGCTAAATTCCACAAAATATTTACAAAATAATGTTCACAAATTAAACCAAATCAAAATTAAAAGTTTGTCAATCACTGGGTTGCCTCCCAGCAAGCGCTCTTTTAACGTCATTAGCTTGACCCAATAAAGTTCATGTTCCATCTTCTGTATAGTTGATGTAGTCTTTCCACCAACTTCTCAACTGCTTCCTTTGGACTGTTTTGGTTCTTCTAGAGTATGGAGACTCTATCTCTATCATCTCCTTTTCTTTGAAGCCCTTCACAACCCACAACTTGTTCTTGAGTCTCACAGGTGTGCCAAGTTGGGGTTCTCTTTTCTTCCAGTCCCTAGGAATCTCTTCTCCTCTTTCAATTTCTTCTTCATCCTTGGGTACCTGAAACAACAAACAATGGTTACCTGAAACCTCAAGATTTTCATCTTGACTTCTAGTCATGGGTGCATCTCGAAATGCAGCTTTATAACTAGCCTCTTCCTCCTTTGCTTGTGTTTCATCTTTGAAGACATCCACCACCACTCTCTCCTCTCTGTCTTGGAGCACCACTATACCTTCATGTACATCAATGATGGCCCTGGCCGTTTTCATAAACGGTCTTCCAAGTATGATAGGTATCTTCTCGGTCTCCATTTTCATCACCACAAAGTCTGCTAAAAACTGAAGTTTGCCAACACAAACTATAATATCCTCAGCAATCCCACATGGCTCCTTTGAAGATCCATTGGCCATTACTAGATTAACCTTTACAGGTTTCACTTTAACATTGCCAATTTGCTCCAGTAAAGAATAAGGTATCAAGTTAACACTTGAACCTAAATCAAGGAGAGCTTTCTACACCTTTTTCTTCCCTATAGTGCAAGGGATAGAAAAACTACCTGAATCTGGTGCTTTAGGAGGGAATGACTCTTGCTTAACAGTTATACACTCCTTTGCCTCATCATCTCTACGTCTTTTCTTTGTAGAGATTTCTTCATTAGATTTAGTGTAAACCGTAATCTGTTGTAGAATCTGTTCCCAAGGTGCATCATTATCCACCATTTTGAATAATTCTGTGAAGTCTAGTTGTTTCCCTTGATGGATTGGAAAAGGAAAATTATTCTTTCTTTCTACTTCTCTTCTTTCTTCTGTTTCGTCTTCTTCTAACTCAATTATCTCTTCATTAACACTCTTTATCACTTTGCACTCTTCTCTGGGGTTAACCTCAGTATTAGCCTCAAAATTTCTATCTGGTCTTTCTTCCAATCGCTTGATAATCTGACCCATTTGAATCTCCCAATTCTTTATAGCAGCTTCAGTGCTCTTTTGAGAAGATTCTGTTTTCTGTATAAATTGATTAAGAATTTCTTCCAACCTTGTTTGCCTTTCATTAAGCGTAGATAACTGTTGCCACAAGGTTGGTTGCTGCTGCTGCTTGTTATATTGATTAGCTTGCCCAGTTTGTCCTTGGCCAATGCTTGGATGTGGTTTCCACCCTTGATTGTAATTCCCTTGACGGTATGGAAATTGATTAGCCATGAAATTAACATCCTCCACGGCTTCCACTGGCAAAGCACATTGACCATTGACATGGTCACCTCCACATAATTCGCATAACTGGGTTTGTACCTGTGCAGCAGATTTCACCTCTTTAGGTAATTGAGCCAAAGTTTTCGTCAAAGTCTCCAGCTGTTGAGTTAGAATTTTGTTCTGAGCTAGCAAGGCATCATGTGTTTGTAAATGAAGAACTCCTTTTTGTTGCATAGGAGCTCCTCTCTCACTGTGCAGCTCATTATCACTTGTAGCCATATTTTCAATAATGTCAGTTGCTTCCTCTGGAGTCTTCCATTTGATATTGCCTCCAGCTGAGGCATCCAGCATCATCTTGGTTTGTGAACCAAGCCCTCCAAGGAAAGTTAGGACTACTTCTTGATCTTCAAAACCATGCGTGGGAGTTTTACGTAACAAGCTTTTATACCTGTCCCATGCATGTCCAAGTGACTCCTCCATGCCCTGCTTGAAAGACGAAATCTCTTGCTTGCCTTTGGTCACCTTAGATTGTGGAAAGTACTTGTTTAGAAATTTTGTGACCACTGCTTCCCACTCTGTGAAACTTTCTTCTGGAAAAGAATTTAACCAAAGCTTAGCATTGCCCCCCAATGAGAAGGGAAACAAGCTAAGTTTGATAGCTTCGTCTGGCACCCCATTAATCTTGACCGTGTTGCAGATCTCATTGAAAGTTGTAAGGTGCTCATATGGGCTTTCGTGAGATAACCCATTAAATTGATTACTCTTCACCAATTGAATTAATGCTGGCTTGACCTCCATGTTGGCTGCATTGACTCTAGGTCTTGCTATGCTGTTAAAGTGTTGAGGTCCAGCAATATTAGTGTAATCTGCAAGAGTTCTTCTAGCATTGTTATTCTCCATACTTCTTGTGCTGTGAACAGAACCTTGTGGTGATGTTTGTAGGAGAGTTTCTGGAGAAGGGAAAAGTTCTCTGGACAACGGCGCCAAAAACTTGATGGACAAATTTGTAAGCACCAAAATATGATGTCACAAACTTGTTTCACAATCGGCAAGTATGACCGAATCGTTCAAGTAATAAACTTGGTAAGACCAAGTATCGTTCTTCCCAAAGGACTCACGGCCTAGTTTAGTTGTGTGGTTTGTTGATTAGCTAAGACTTACAAATGAAATAATTGGATTATATTATGCAAGACGAAAACTAAACATGTATGCATGAATTGATCAATGGCAAAGACTAAAGATAAACACTTTCAATGGATTATATGAATGAATATGTTGTTGGGGGTCAATTTCATCTCATCCACTCTCATACATTTTAGGATTTCAACATTCAAATCATCATTGTTAATGCCACTCTCTAAAGTACCATTCTAGATGGCTTCTCCCTAATCAAATAGTTCATACAATTCCTAGCATTCCTAATGATTAGTTCATGAGCGCAGGAGCTTAACGACAACCAATATAATATTGTCAGTATAATATTGGGAGAAATTCCCCGGATCTAGACTTCCCCGTACGTGTCCGTATCGACAAAACCAATAATCATGCAATAGAATGAGTTAAACAATGCACGCATTGAGCAAAGAGGAAAAACCCTAACTAATGATGAAAGAAAGCATAAGTCTTAGATTAAGATGCAAGCATAAATTCCATATATGAGAGCTTCAAGAGATTACATTGATTCCCCAACAAACATACAAGGTTTAGTTCACCATATTCATGGTGAACCTAGATGAACAATAATGAAAGAATGAAAGAATAAACCCAATAAAGGTGAAGAGGTAGCCTGAGCATCCAAGATCCTCCTTCAAAGGGGTGGAAGAGAGAGTGTTTGCCTCGTTTCTGCCAAAGATAATAAACCCTAGGACGTGCAAGCCCTTATATACTAATTTAGAGTTACAAAAGATTACAAAAGCCCAAGCCCAAAAGGTGCCGCTCAGCGCTATTTACCGCTCAGCGGTGGTTGCGCTTCTTCTTTCTTCCCCTCAGCGGCCATTTTGCCCCTCAGCGGTTCCAACGTGACTCCTTGAGTGCCGCTCAGCGGTAATTTCCGCTGAGCGGTGCCTTCGTCTTCTCTTTTTGCACTCTTTCTTGTCTTTTCTAATGTCATCTCTCTCCTTCTTCACTTCTTTCACCAAATTCACCTCAAAACCTGCACAAAAACACTCAAATCAAGCATAAACCTGTCCAGCTCTCTTATTTCTGAAAATATAGATAAAAGCATTGATTTCAAGCTAGTTTCTAAGTCTAAAGGTTGCTTTTAATATCAATTTTAAGCATGAAAATAACAGTTTTTCAACTGTTATCACAACCCCAAACTTAGAACTTTGCTTGTCCTCAAGCAAACAAAATGTAACTCCATCTCCAACCAATTCATGTTATGGTTCACTCATTCAAAAATTCTCTTTTCAAGATAAGTAACAACTTTACTCAAACTTATGACCAAGAGTTCAATCAAGATGTGCACATGCTTTAGTGTTCACAAAGTCATTTAAGTTCCAACAAATACTATTTTTCATGAATGATCAATCAATTAAGTATGGATGTTCATGTGCTTATGGAATATTTCCTCACTAGATAAAGTGTTTCACTCAACACACAAGTGTATAAGAGGTACAGTGTTTCGCCATTCACTCCACTATCACAATGTCACATGAATCAACTTTGCCTTTCATTTTACCACAATCAAAACAATCACAAGCATGCATCATCAAAAGGACTTTTCAATGGCTTATAATGTGGCTGGGCTAACAAGAAAATTGGTTTTTCTGGATCACAAAATCCTTGAGTTAAGAGAATCATAACAACACAATTATTCTTATTTTTTTCCCAACTTGCCTTTGCATTTGCATTGAGCTTTACTTCTTTTTCTTTTGTTTTCTTACTTTTTAGCTCTTAGCTCAATGCTTTTCATATTTTCCCAACAACCCCAAACTTGAACATTTATCAATACCATACAAGATCTTCTACTTAACTCAAGGTAAAGATTTTTCAATCAAGGGTTTTCAGTGTATGTTCAAGGCTAAAGGTTCAAAGGATAGAACACAACGTGTTCTTTTTTAGTAGGCTAACTTTATGAATTTGGCCAATAAAAAGGGTTTCAACAAAACGGCCTTGATCATATGATGCAAAACAAGCAATTGATTCAATCATAGAAAACCTGGGCAAAATCATTCATGCTTTCAAAGTAATAGCATTCAACAATAACAACTCTGGAGCTCAAAACCTCACATATAAGCTCATTCACATTTGACATACACATCCTTCTTAATTTCACAACCACAATCATGATATCATGCATTTGTTCACAGAGCTTGTGAATCACCTGTATAAGCATTTAATGTGCACATCATCTTAACATCAATCAATCAATAAGCATCATCAAGCAGTACTTATCACACAATCACAGTTAAAAGCAAACCATCACACAAACCAGGTGTTCAATAGAGTACATCAAACCCTAATCTAAAAACAAAAACCAATAAGTTCAGAAAACTTAAACCACAAAAGCATAATTATATGATAGCATTCATCAGTAAATGCTATCTCAGCTCCTCATCAGTCGGAGCTGTCCTCTGTATCTTCCTCTTCCTCTTCATCATCATCTTCATCAAATGCATCCTCCTCCTCAGCTTCATCTTCTTCCATATCTCTAGCTGAAACTTTAGCTGCTCCAGCTCCTCCATGTACTGGTTCTTCTGGCCAAGCTACAACATTATGGAATTCATCCATAGTCCACCTGTGGGCTGGAGGATTATCATACATCCCCACTATCATCTCAGCAGTGGCCACCTGCCCTCTGTGAATGGACTGCAACTGAGCACCTATAAGAGACATGTACATGTCCCTCATCTGGAATGGTTCTGCTTCATGCGCATCAGCAGATGTCCGGCTCTGTGCTGGCCCTCTCTCTCTACGAGCATGGCGTGGTGGAACTGGCTGAGCTGCATCCTCACCTCCACAGTACTGTCTATAATAAGCCTCATCAATAGCTTTTCTTGGCCTCTCAAATGGTGGAACAGAAGTGTCCACCCCAGCTTGCTTGCAAAGGTGAGTGATCAAAGAAGGATGTCCTAGTGGTGCTTTGTTGTTTGAGGTGTTAGCACACACACTAATCTCATCAGCTATCACCTGCCCAATATTAACATTCAAGTTTCTGATAGCACAGTAGATGAATAGTGCCCTGCTGAGAGTAATATCTGACACATGTGAACATGGCTGAATGTTGGCATGAGAAAATGCCATCCAATACTTTGCAAGAGGAGTCAAATCTGTCCTCCTAATGTTAACCACTGCGCCAGATCTATTCCTTTGGAAGTGTCCTCCAGGTATACACAGTACTCTCTCAACATCCTCAAAGTCAGCACCTTCCTCCATGCTAAGAGCAAACTGACATTGCTCACCAGCCCACACAGTATCTAGGAAGTTGTTTATAGAATCAGGATCAAACCTGATAGCATGGCCTCTGACATAGCCCAAATAATTCTCAGCTGGATGATCACCAATCTTCTTTGCATTGGTGTAGAATTCCTTGACCACAGCTATGTTGGCAGGTGCTGGATAAGTGGCTAGCTTTCCCCAATCATTCCCTAACACTTGCTCTCCAAATTGAGGAGCAAAGTTAGGTATCATTCCAACCTTTCTCTCCATTAGAAGTCTTCTGTCCTGAACCACCCTAAAGTGCTTCTCATGTTTCCTAGAGAGGAACCTGCCATTATGGGGCTGCTCTGGTTCCTTTTCCTTTCTCTTGGTTGCCATGGTTTTCAATCTCTTTCCTGAAGAGGATGCCATTCCTGCATTCAAAACACAAACCAAAACCACAGAACATGATGTTAATCATTAGTAAAACACAGAACAAAACTCCTTTCGAAGCCAAACCACCGCTGAGGGCCAGAATTTCCCCTCAGCGCCACCAGTACCACACGCAAAACCAGAAAAAACCAAATCTGGCAGAGTGCCGCTCAGCGGTAAATGCCGCTCAGCGGTGACTCTGCAGATTTTTGAAAATCTTGTTTTAAAGCTTTCCTAACTCCACCCAAATGCAATTTTCAGTTTTCCAGTTCATAATCATGCAATTTAATCGGTTCAAACATCAAATATATCATCAAATCATGCATAGAAATCAAAATCCCTAAATATTCATGCTTTGACAATCACATTCAAATTCAAGAACCCTAGAATGAACAAAATGCATTTTACTTACTTGGGTGGAGATGCTAGATGATATGAGAATGCTTCCAAACTAGAATGCTCTCTTCCAACCCCAAACTTTGATAGCACACTAGTGAAAAAGTGAGTGAAAGAGAGATTTTCTAAAGAGGGAAGAGTGGAAAACCTAAGAGAATGTGTGTGGAAGTGTTTGTGCAGAGAGAAGCCTGGAAATAAACCCTAAAACGCAACTTGGGGTACACAAATACCCTAATGGGCTCGGGTCCCGCTAAGGGGAACTTAAGCCCATCTGCGATAGTACCGCTCAGCGGTAATTGCCGCTCAGCGGCACTTTCGTGAAGTGCTCCTCTCCTTCTTTTCATGAACTGCGTGCCTTCCCTACATGTCCCTCATAGGTTCCCTGCAATTCAATGTTAAAAATGCTTATGCAAACCCTAACTAAAAATAAACAAACAAAAACAAACAATCAACTGGGTTGCCTCCCAGGTAGCGCTTGTTTAACGTCACGAGCCTGACCCAAAATCCACCAACACCCATCAGTAGGTGTTTCAAACTTACCAGCACCCATCAGTAGGTGCAAAATTTCTTACCAACACCCATCAGTAGGTGTTACAAATATAGTATCCTTCAGTAGATACTTAACCACCTAGCATCCTTCAGTAGATGCTATCTCCAACAAAATAATTACAAAATAAAGTCCACAACTTAAAAATTACAAAACCAAAATCAAAATCAAAAGTTTTTAAATCACTGGGTTGCCTCCCAGCAAGCGCTCTTTTAACGTCATTAGCTTGACCCAAGCTCGAGTTCCTTCTTCTTTTTCTTCTTTCTACTGAACTTCTTCAGAAATTTGATCAAACCAGGAACCTGTTGCAATGTCTCAATCATAGGAACTTTAATCTCCAATTTCTTGAAGATTTCCATGAAGCACTTGAATTTCTTTTCCTTCCCATGATTCTTCTTTAGATGAGGATGTGATTTTTCATATGATTTCTTCTTCTTTCCTCTCATCTTCTTTTTCTTCCTTTTTCTCTCCCTCAATTTTCTCTTTTTCTTTTCTTTTATTTTTTTCTTCTCTTTTCTTTTTCTTTTCAACTTCTTTCTTTTCACACAAATCTTCTTTTTCTCTTCTCTCTCAACCACTTCTTTCTCTTTTTCTTCATCTTTATTTTTCTCACTCAACTCTTCTTTCTCTTTTCTCTCTATCTTTTCCTCCTCTCTCTCTAATTTTTCCTCATCAAGAATCTTGTCACTTTCAATAATAATGGCTTGACCTTCCTCCTTAAGGTTAACTTCAGTATTAACCTCATCATCCAATCTCTGACTAATGTAACGAAAGTGCATCTCCATCCTTTTACATGATTCTTCAATGCTTTTCTGAGTAGAGTCGGAACTTTTCAAAAATCGTTGAAGGGTGTCCTCCAAACTTTCTGATAGAGAGGATTTTTGCTGCCATTGTTGTTGTGGTTGGTTCTCAAATTGTCCGGCAGCTTGCCAAAATTGGCTTTGATCCATGCTTGAGTGAGGTTCCCACCATTGGTTGAGATTACTTTGGTAGAATTGAGTGCCCATATAGTTAAATTCTTGACCAAATTGCATTCTGCAGACATTAGGCACAAAACTCTAGGAAATATTTGTTAGCACAAAAAGATAGAAGAAGATATATATTCAGAAGATAAAAAGATTTAGAAGATAGAATCAAATAAAACCTAATCTAAAAAAAAAAATCTAACCTAATCTAAAAGATAAAATAAAATAAAATCTAACCTAATCAAATAAAATAAAATAAAATAAAAACAGAAAAAATAAAAACAGAAAAAATAAAAACAGAAATTCAAAAAGTCAAAGATAATCAATTATCACACAAATTAACCAGTTAAACCACGAATCCCCGGCAACGGCGCCAAAAACTTGATGGACAAATTTGTAAGCACCAAAATATGATGTCACAAACTTGTTTCACAATCGGCAAGTATGACCGAATCGTTCAAGTAATAAACTTGGTAAGACCAAGTATCGTTCTTCCCAAAGGACTCACGGCCTAGTTTAGTTGTGTGGTTTGTTGATTAGCTAAGACTTACAAACGAAATAATTGGATTATATTATGCAAGACGAAAACTAAACATGTATGCATGAATTGATCAATGGCAAAGACTAAAGATAAACACTTTCAATGGATTATATGAATGAATATGTTGTTGGGGGTCAATTTCATCTCATCCACTCTCATACATTTTAGGATTTCAACATTCAAATCATCATTGTTAATGCCACTCTCTAAAGTACCATTCTAGATGGCTTCTCCCTAATCAAATAGTTCATACAATTCCTAGCATTCCTAATGATTAGTTCATGAGCGCATGAGCTTAACGACAACCAATATAATATTGTCAGTATAATATTGGGAGAAATTCCCCGGATCTAGACTTCCCCGTACGTGTCCGTATCGACAAAACCAATAATCATGCAATAGAATGAGTTAAACAATGCACGCATTGAGCAAAGAGGAAAAACCCTAACTAATGATGAAAGAAAGCATAAGTCTTAGATTAAGATGCAAGCATAAATTCCATATATGAGAGCTTCAAGAGATTACATTGATTCCCCAACAAACATACAAGGTTTAGTTCACCATATTCATGGTGAACCTAGATGAACAATAATGAAAGAATGAAAGAATAAACCCAATAAAGGTGAAGAGGTAGCCTGAGCATCCAAGATCCTCCTTCAAAGGGGTGGAAGAGAGAGTGTTTGCCTCGTTTCTGCCAAAGATAATAAACCCTAGGACGTGCAAGCCCTTATATACTAATTTAGAGTTACAAAAGATTACAAAAGCCCAAGCCCAAAAGGTGCCGCTCAGCGCTATTTACCGCTCAGCGGTGGTTGCGCTTCTTCTTTCTTCCCCTCAGCGGCCATTTTGCCCCTCAGCGGTTCCAACGTGACTCCTTGAGTGCCGCTCAGCGGTAATTTCCGCTGAGCGGTGCCTTCGTCTTCTCTTTTTGCACTCTTTCTTGTCTTTTCTAATGTCATCTCTCTCCTTCTTCACTTCTTTCACCAAATTCACCTCAAAACCTGCACAAAAACACTCAAATCAAGCATAAACCTGTCCAGCTCTCTTATTTCTGAAAATATAGATAAAAGCATTGATTTCAAGCTAGTTTCTAAGTCTAAAGGTTGCTTTTAATATCAATTTTAAGCATGAAAATAACAGTTTTTCAACTGTTATCAGCTGTGAACAGAACCTTGTGGTGATGTTTGTAGGAGAGTTTCTGGAGAAGGGAAAAGTTCTCTGGACGTTCTGATTCTTCTCCTCCTTCTACTCTCGTCTAGCCCTTCAAAAAGTGGTTCTGTTGTTTTCTTACTCCTAGTCCGAATTGCTTCCTGCATACACAAGAAAACAAAACCCTAGAAAAGATTTGTTAGCACAAAAAGATATAGAAGAAGATATAAATTCAGAAGATAAAAAGATTTAGAAGATAGAAACAAATAAGATAGAATAAAATAAAACCTAATCTAAAAATAAAATCTAACCTAATCTAAAAGATAAAATAAAATAAAATCTAACCTAATCTAAAAAGATAAAATAAAATAAAATAAAATCTAATCTATCCTAATCAAATAAAATAAAATAAAAAAAACAGAAAAATAAAATAAAAACAGAAAAAATAAAAACAGAAATTCAAAAAGTCAAAGATAATCAATAATCACACAAATTAACCAGTTAAACCACGAGTCCCCGGCAACGGCGCCAAAAACTTGATGGACAAATTTATGAGCACCAAAATATGATGTCACAAACTTGTTTCACAATCGGCAAGTATGACCGAATCGTTCAAGTAATAAACTTGGTAAGACCAAGTATCGTTCTTCCCAAAGGACTCACGGCCTAGTTTAGTTGTGTGGTTTGTTGATTAGCTAAGACTTACAAACGAAATAATTGGATTATATTATGCAAGACGAAAACTAAACATGTATGCATGAATTGATCAATGGCAAAGACTAAAGATAAACACTTTCAATGGATTATATGAATGAATATGTTGTTGGGGTCAATTTCATCTCATCCACTCTCATACATTTTAGGAATTCAACATTCAAATCATCATTGTTAATGCCACTCTCTAAAGTACCATTCTAGATGGCTTCTCCCTAATCAAATAGTTCATACAATTCCTAGCATTCCTAATGATTAGTTCATAAGTGCAGGAGCTTAACGACAACCAATATAATATTGTCAGTATAATATTGGGAGAAATTCCCCGGATCTAGACTTCCCCGTACGTGTCCGTATCGACAAAACCAATAATCATGCAATAGAATGAGTTAAACAATGCACGCATTGAGCAAAGAGGAAAAACCCTAACTAATGATGAAAGAAAGCATAAGTCTTAGATTAAGATGCAAGCATAAATTCCATATATGAGAGCTTCAAGAGGTTACATTGATTCCCCAACAAACATACAAGGTTTAGTTCACCATATTCATGGTGAACCTAGATGAACAATAATGAAAGAATGAAAGAATAAACCCAATAAAGGTGAAGAGGTAGCCTGAGCATCCAAGATCCTCCTTCAAAGGGGTGGAAGAGAGAGTGTTTGCCTTCGTTCTGCCAAAGATGTCTAACCCTAGGACGTGCAAGTCCTTATATACTATTCTAGAGTTACAAAAGATTACAAAGGCCCAAGCCCAAAAAGTGCCGCTCAGCGGTAAATACCGCTCAGCGGTGAGTGCGCGTCACGTTTCTTCCCCTCAGCGGCCATTTTGCCCCTCAGCGTGACTCCCGCAACCTCCTGAGTGCCGCTCAGCGGTAAAATGCCGCTGAGCGGTGCCTTCGACTTCTCTTTTTGCACTCTTTGCTTCCTTTTATGATTCCACTTCTCTCCTTCTTCACTTCTTTCACTAAATTCACCTCAAAACCTGCACAAAAACACTCAAATCAAGCATAAACCTGTCCAGCTCTCTTATTTCTGAAAATATAGATAAAAGCATTGATTTCAAGCTAGTTTCTAAGTCTAAAGGTTGCTTTTAATATCAATTTTAAGTATGAAAATAACAGTTTTTCAACTGTTATCACAACCCCAAACTTAGAACTTTGCTTGTCCTCAAGCAAACAAAATGTAACTCCATCTCCAACCAATTCATATGATGGTTCACTCATTCAAAATCCTTTTCTCAAGATAAGTAACAGCTTCACTCAAACTTATGACCAAGATTCAATCAAGATGTGCACATGCTTTAGTGTTCACAAAGTCATTTAAATTCCAACAAATGCTATTTTTCATGAATGATCAATCAATTAAGCATGGATGTTCATGTGCTTATGGAATATTTCCTCACTAGGTAAAGTGTTTCACTCAACACACAAGTGTATAAGAGGTAATCACTCATTCACTCTACTATCACAATGTCACATGAATCAACTTTGCCTTTCATTTTACCACAATCAAAAACATTCACAAGCATGCATCATCACAAGGACTTTTCAATGGCTTATAATGTGGCTGGGCTAACAAGAAAATTGGTTTTTCTGGATCACAAAATCCTTGAGTTAAGAGAATCATAACAACACAATCATCTTATTCATTCCCAACTTGCCTTTTACAATTGCAATTGCATTGAGCTTTACTTCTTTTTCTTTTCTTTTCTTTTTCTTTGCATATTCTTACTTTTTAGCTCTTAGCTCAATGCTTTTTATGTTTTCCCAACAACCCCAAACTTGAACATTTAACAATACCATACAAGATCTTCTACTTAACTCAAGGTAAAGATTTTCAATCAAAGGTTTCAAGTGTATGTTCAAGGCTAAGGGTTCAAAGGATAGAACACAAAGTGTTCTCTTTTAGTGGGCTAATTTTATGTATTTGGCCAATAAAAAGGGTTTCAACAACACGGCCTTGATCATATGATGCAAAACAAGCAATTGATTCAATCATAGAAAACCTGGGCAAAATCATTCATGCTTTCAAAGTAATAGCATTCAACAATAACAACTCTGGAGCTCAAAACCTCACATATAAGCTCATTCACATTTGACATACACATCCTGCTTAATTTCACAATCACAATCATGATATCCTGCATTTGTTCACAAAGCTTGTGAATCACCTGTATAAGCATTTTAATGTGCACATCATCTCAACATCAATCAATCAATAAGCATCATCAAGCATTACTTATCAAACAATCACAGTTAATAGCAAACCATCACACAAACCAGGTTTTCAAGAGAGTACATCAAACCCTAATCTAAAACCGAAAACAAATAAGTTCAGAAAACTTAAACCGAAAACAAACCGTTCGGTCACCTAATATCGTTCGGCCTTTTCCTTTGTTGTTCAAGTTACTTTTGCCGTTCGACTTTCATGTTTGTGCTCATTTCCTTTTCCTTTCTTTAGAGACCGTTCGGTCTCAATGTTAGTACCGGTCGGATTCCTGTAGGACCGTTTGGCCTTTTCCTTTGCTGTTTAACGTTCGATTTCCAAATTTCCTGCATTTCCATTTCCTCTTTAGGGACCGTTCGGTCTCACTTTAAGACCGTTCGGTCTTCATGCTTCCCACTTATCTTTCAGCGTTTAATTAAGTCTCTTGTGTTTAATTTCATGTTTTAATTTAGTTCATTTCTAGTCACAAAAACACTTTCAAAACCTCCTCACTACGTGTTTGACCTAAGTCTCGAACCACATTTGGTCCTTGAGAGACGACCTAGGAGTCACTTCCTAGCACTATACTACATTTTTAATGCACATCAAATTTGATGGGCCGCGACAGCCGCATCAGCATGCTTAGAAAATAATTAACAGAGATAGTAACAACTTTGGCTACTTACATAACTCTTTTAGTTTAGGGACTATTTAGGATGTGGCAATTCTGTTATTAATGGATGATGAAAAAACCTTCTATTTTACTACATTATTAGGGTCCAATAGAACATATAAAGATAGAAAAACAAAAAAATAAAAATAAAAAAAGGTTAGGCAAGAAACAAGGAACATGGAAGGATCGTTATAGAGTATAATGGGGCATGATCCTTCATGTGATATTGATATTTGCAGCAATAACTATTTCTTATTTCTTTTCTTCATCTATTAATCTATAAATTATATTATTGGTATCACTACAAGAAAATTTTTATATTTTGTAGTGCTTCCCTAGCTTGCATTGTGTTCAATATTGATTAAATTGACCCTTGAAATTGGCCTTGTGTTTCTGCTTGATAACAATTGAAAAACTGTTATTTTCATACTTAATTTTGACATCAAAAACACCCTTTATGACTTAGAATCTAGCTTGAAATCATGTTTTTGCTTAAGTTCTGGAAATAAGAGAGTTGGATGGGTTGTATGCTTGGTTTTCCTTGTTTTGGCAGGAATTTAAAGGAATTGGATGAAAGAAGTTGAAGTAGCAAGGAGTTGGACTCAGGAAAGGAAGGAAAATTGCACAAAAGAAGAATCGCAGCCACCGCTCAGCGCCATTTCACCACTGAGCGCCAAGCTTGCTTGTTGAGTACATTATCTCGCGCTTAAGCGTCATCACTGAGGGCTAATTCTGAGTGTCGCACTTACCGATAAGCGCATTCCTACCGCTGAGCACTGTTAATTTGGGCTTGAGCAATTTTCTATATTTTTAATAAACTATATGAGGGTTTAGTCAACCTAGGGTTAGTATCTTTGGACAGAAAGAGGCGAAATTACACTTCTTTCACCCCTTGGAGGCGGATTTTGGATGCGGAAGCTCCGATTTTCAACTTTTAGGGTTCTATCTTTCATTCTTTTCATTATTTTCATCTAGTTTCACCATGTTTATGGTGAACTAAACCTCCATTGTTGTTGGGAAAATGATGTAATCCTTTGATCTCATGTATTGAATTGATTCTTGATTATATAAGTTCCCATAAGGATTCATACCATTAGTTGCAAGTGCAAGTCTTAAGTTTCTTGGATCTGCACCAAATTCTGGAAATGTTTCATCAATCTTCTTCCATTGTGGTGAATCAGCTGGGTGTCGAAGAAGATTATCGCACTTTCTTTCGGCAGTGTGCCGTTTAAGGTTCTTTGCATCTTCTTTAAAAAAGAACATACGTTTGAACCTAGGTATTATAGGCAAATACCACATCACCTTAGCAGGTGCATCATCATTACATTCATCACTAGTGTTTTTGTCATTTTTCTTTTTAAAACGCGAAACCACACGTTGGACAAGACTTTAACGAAACAAACTCCTTTATGTACAAAGCACAATGATTAGGAAAATCATGTATCTTTTGATATTCGATTCCTATTGGACATAATATTTTCTTGGCCTCGTAATGACGAATAGGTAGAGTATTATTTTCTGGAAGCATCTCCTTCAACAACTCCAACAACTCGGTGAAACTTTTATTAGTCCATCCGTTCCTTGCTTTTACACTAAACAACTTCAAAGTTGCAGACAGACGTGTAAAGTTGGGGCATCCTTGAAACAACGGTTGCTCTGAATCATGTTTAAGAGAATCATACAAAATAGCTCTTCCAAAATTATCTTCACCAACATCACATATCATGTCCTCTAAATGATCACTCATCCATTCTTCCACATAATCTGTTCCTCGTGACGTGGTAGGCTGGTCCAGTAGTTCTCCATCCCAAGTCCAAACGGTATAAGTTCTGATTATGCCGAACATGAATAGATGGTCACACATATTGTCTAAGTCTTGGAGTGTTTGATTAAGACAACGAACACAAGGAAAAAAATATGTCTCATTCACAGACTTAGCATTTTGTTCAATATATTGCAAGAACTTTGAAACACCCTTCTCATATTCTTCACTTATGCGACGTTCATTCATCCAGCTTCGATCCATACTACCACTAGTGTAGAAAGGGCTTTTAACGTCTGTTATTTTGACCTTTTAACGTCAGACCTAGATACGACGTCTTTGTGGATGACGTTAATCAGACGTCAGATTGTATACAACAAACGTCTATATAGACGTCATATTGTATACACCAGACGTCTATATAGACGTCGATCTGTATACACCAGACGTCTATATAGACGTCGAATGTATCTACGTCCGACGTCTATAGACTTGGAACATTTTGTCCACTTAACACTTTGGACGTCTATTTGTGCACTAACAGACGTCTATAGACGTCGGGAATGGCATTGACAAACATCTATTGGGTGTTTTTTTTTAAAAAAAATTAATTTATTTTTACAATAAAACCACACCTGAAAAACAGAGAATTGTTCCAGAACAGTATACTATAATATATATATGTGTTTCAACTAAAGAAAGTTGTAATTAATCTAAAAGCAATCCAATACCAAAACTATCAAAATATAAACTTAAACTAAACCTAAGTAATGTTCAACAACAAATATAAGTGTTCCTAGCTCCATTTTTGCAGAAGATAAGTTGTCCACTCCTACCTTATCTGCCTAATTGTGTCCTCTGGTATAGGAGATGTACTGTTGAAGTGCTGCAAAATGAAGAAAGATTTAATATGGTTTCATATATGTTCAAAGATGAATTTGATTTATAATGTATTGAAGGTATGCATCATTACCTCATTCCAGTCATTTCTAATGGTAGCTCAAATGATGGTCTTAATCCAAGACATGACATAGAAGCCACATTCCCATGAATCTACCTGCTTGTTACACTAAAATGACAAACTAAATAGTCAAGAATTTAGATCATTCAATAACATAGAAAATGAATTAGAACTATAAATGACTTACAAGCTTTGGATACAAAACTTGAACTAGTTGACCTCGGGATTTACCCATAGCTCTATTTAGATTGAAAAAACAAAGTAAAATTAATATAATTATATTTATCATAAAAATTTAAGGTCAACATGAAATTCAAAGTCATTTTTGGAGAAACACTTACCCTTGAAGCATGCTTCTCAAGTCATTTTTCATCTTCCTGTGCATCGAACAAAACCATATAATTTTACCTTGTTTGGGAATGATGACCATCAGCTACCAGTGAGACCTATCATGAATCATAAATAGTTAGTAAACTAATTAAGTTAACTGTAATGAACTTTTACATAAAACAAAACATACCCATCAATGTATGGCACACGATACACGTCTCTATTTGACTCAGCCATCCATGATTGCAAATAGTATTGTTTGCTTTCAAGTGTGTTACCAGAAGCTTGAATGGTCTGAGGTTCAACAAATCTGTACATGGAAGACCGACCTTGGTCTACAACGATTGAGTCCATGTACTTAAAACAACAAAGTTAAGTTGTTATAAACTAGGAATCTAAATAAAACTAATATGGAAGACAAAATAAACTATCTTTCATGCACCATAGTTGAAGGATGGAAATATTCAACATCCTGTCTCCCCCAATGATCTCCAATGCATCATTGAATGTGATATATAATGGCACATGGGGGGAGACCAAATACTCTCAAATCCCGGTATATTTCTAATGGTCCTCTCTTCAACCTGGGTAATCTTGTCATTAGCTTTGATAAAGTGATGGAAATCAATTCCCAGCTGGAAACGTGCAGGAAGAGGTTCCAGACCAGAGAAAACCAGTAATGAAAATTGGTGCAGCGGATGGATGAAATGATGCATTGTTTGATGTGTTTTAATGGAGGAAAGGTGTATGGGTGAAGCCTCACAGCTTAGAGGGCCTTCATACAGAGGAAGGAAGCTTGAGGAAAGGAGGAGAAGTAGTAATTCAAAGGTGACTTAAGAGCACAAAAGCTGGAAAACAATTTCTGCAGCATATCATTAAGCTCAAAAGTGAATCAATACAAGGAAAAGGCCCTCTTATTTATAGGTGAAGAGGAGCCTAATTTCTAAGTCTAATTCCCTCCTAAATTCAAATGGTTCAGATTTATTTTGATCAAGCAAGGTCCATGCCTCTTTTCAGCTCATCAAGCAAGGTGTGTGCTTCCTTCCACATCAGCCCATTTCACGTGGAAAATGTTGGTGCATGCCGTAAGCACCTCTTTTTGGCTCTTTTGCTTGATCTATTGATTTATCTTCTTGGATGGCTCAATCATAGTCTCCAAGATTTATTAATTCCTACAAAACAAAGTATAAATGCTTTAGTTAAGAGAAGAAGGATTTTTATAAGTAACCTTCCATAGAAGCAAAATAGTATGTGGTCCTTCTTCCTCTTGAATCCTCTTTGCCATGGCTCTAGTAAGAGGTCCAATGTGCATCTTAGATGGTCTTCCATCAGACCCTCCCTCTTGAAAAAGATCTGTCCTCAGATCTGCTTCATCCTGTTTATCATCTCCTGTGAAAGGAATTAAATCGCAGATGTTAAAAGTAGGACTGACACCATAACTTTCAGGAAGGTCTAATATGTATGCATTATCATTTATCCTTTTGACCACCTTGAATGGACCATCTCCTCTTGGACTAAGTTTGGATTTCCTTTGAGAGGGAAATCTTTCCTTTCTCAAATGAAGCCAAACTAGGTCTCCTTTTTCAAAAACTATTTTCTTTCTCCCTTTGTTGTTGTGTTCTGCATATTTTTGAGTTTGTTTTTCAATTTGGATTTTAACTTTCTCATGTAACTTCTTGATAAACTCCGCTTCAGAAGCACCTTCTTTATGAAGAAAAGAAGATGATTCTGGAAGAGGTAGTAAATCAAGAGGTGTGATAGGGTTAAAACCATAAACAACCTCAAAAGGAGAAAGATTAGTAGTCTTGTGGACTACTCTATTATAAGCAAATTCAATATGAGGTAGATGTTCATCCCAAGATTTGTTATTTCCTCTTAATATTACCCTTAATAATGTAGATAAAGATCTATTTACTACTTCAGTTTGCCCATCAGTTTGTGGGTGACATGTAGTAGAAAATAGAAGTTTAGTTCCAAGCTTTTCCCATAAAGTTTTCCAAAAATGGCTTAGAAACTTCACATCTCTATCAGACACTATAGTTTTGGGTAAGCCATGCAATCTCACTATCTCTTTAAAGAAGAGTCTAGAGATATAGCTAGCATCATCTACTTTGTGGCAGGGTATAAAATGAGCCATTTTACTAAAACGATCTACTACCACAAATATAGAATCATACCCCCTTTGAGTTCTTGGCAATCCTAAGACAAAGTCCATGCTTATGTCCTCCCAAGGGGTATTAGCTATAGGAAGAGGTGTATGAGGCATAATTTTGGACTTAGCTTGTAAACAAGCTATACATTTAGAACAATGCCTTTGAACATCTATTCTCATGTGTGGCCAATAAAATTTACTTTTCAAAATGTTTAGAGTTTTATCAACTCCATGATGGCCCATGAGTCCTCCTCCATGACTCTCTTTGATAAGAAGTTTTCTAATGGATCCTTGGGGTATACAAAGTTTTCCTTTTTTAAAAAGATACCCCTCAGAAAGATAGAATCCATCAAAAGGCTTCTTAAGACATGATGAATAAGTGGATGCAAATGTTTCATCATTTTCATATAACTCTTTTATGTCATCAAATCCTAATATTTGGGATCCTAGGGTTACTAATAATGCATGTCTTCTAGATAAAGCATCCGCAACAACATTAGTACTCCCCTTTTTGTGTTTGATGACATAGGGAAATTGCTCAAGATATTCCACCCACTTTGCATGTCTTTTGTTTAGCTTTGCTTGCCCTTTAATGTACTTGAGAGATTCATGGTCAGTGTGTATGATGAATTCTCTAGTTACCAAGTAATGCTCCCAAGTTTTTAAAGCTCTAATGAGGGCATACAACTCTTTGTCATAGGTAGGATAGTTTAAGGTAGGCCCCCTAAGTTTTTCACTAAAGTAAGCTACGGGATGTCCTCCTTGTATTAAAACAACTCCTATTCCTACCCCAGATGCATCACATTCTAGTTCAAAGGCTTTGGAAAAATCAGGCAAAACTAGAATAGGTGCATGTGTTAACTTGTGTTTCAAAGTCTCAAAAGACAACTCCTGCTTATCACCCCAAATAAAAGGCATATCTTTCTTGACTAGCTCATTTAAAGGAGCAGCTATGGTGGAGAAATCTTTCACAAATCTCCTATAAAAACTTGCTAGCCCATGAAAACTTCTCACCTCTCCTACATTTTTAGGGGTTGGCCATTCTTGTATAGCCTTGATCTTCTCTGGATCAACATGTACACCTTCTTTTCCCACTTTGAATCCAAGGAAAATCACACTTTCTTGACAAAAAGTACATTTGTCAAAGTTGGCAAAGAGATGATGTTCTCTAAGAAGAAGCAAGACTTTTCTGACATGGTTAAGGTGTTCTTGAAGGCTTTGACTATAGATTAAGATATCATCAAAGTAAACCACTACAAATCTGCCTATGCATTCCCTAAGCACATGATTCATTAATCTCATGAATGTACTTGGAGCATTGGTCAAGCCAAAGGGCATGACTAACCATTCATACAAACCAAACTTGGTCTTGAAAGCAGTTTTCCATTCATCTCCTTCGTGAATTCTTATTTGATGGTATCCACTTTTAAGATCAATTTTGGTGAAGAGATTTGCTCCATGTAATTCATCCAACATGTCATCTAGCCTAGGAATGGGATGCCTATACTTGACAATTATGTTGTTGATGGCCCTACAATCTGTACACATTCTCCAAGACCCATCCTTTTTAGGTACCAACAACACAGGCACAGCACAGGGACTTAAACTCTTTTGGATCCACCCTTTGTTCAACAAGTCATTAACTTGTTTCTCTATTTCTTTTGTTTCCATAGGGTTGGTTCTATAGGCTGGCCTATTGGGTAGGCTTGCCCCAGGCACCAAATCTATTTGATGTTCTATTCCCCTCAAAGGTGGTAATCCACTTGGTACCTCTTTGGGAAATATATCATCAAATTCCTTTAAAAGTTTTTGCAACCCCTTTGGTAGAGAACCAAGTTCATGAGTGATTGAAACAAATGCCTCTTTGCAATAAAGAAGGAAATGAGGTTGTCCAAGAAAAAGATTTTTGGAAATATTCAAGGTTTGAGGTTGGACAACTTCATGGGCTGAGGCATGGGTTACCAAATTCTTTCTTTCTTTCTTATTTTCTTTTTTCTTTTCTCCATCCAACTTCTTCTTAAGAATTATTTGGTCCTCTCTTACTTGTGAAGGTGTAAGAGGACACAAAATAATTTTCTTTCCCTTGTGTTGAATGGTGATTTTGTTGGTGACTCCATCATGTAAAGCTTGTTTATCATATTGCCAAGGTCTTCCAAGTAATATGTGCCCAGCTTCCATTGGTACTATATCACAAACAATTTGATCTTCATATTTGCCAATGGAAATGGGTACACTTACTTGTTCTTTAACTACTATTCCATCATCCTCTTTGATCCATTGAAGTTTGTAAGGTTTAGGATGAGGAGTAGTGGTTAAACCAAGCTTCTCTACCATTCTAGAACTACAACAGTTGCAACAAGAGCCACTATCCACTATCATTGAACATGTCTTTTCTAAAACTTTGCATCTTGTGTGGAATAGGTTCTCTCTTTGTGACTGTTCTAATTCTACATGTTTACTTTCTAGGAGTCTCCTTACCATAAGTAAGTCACCCTCACAAGGTAAAGCTTCTTCTTCTTCAGAAGTGGATGTTTCAGACTCACTATATGAAGAACCCTCTCTTTCACTCTCATGTTCAAGAATGTAAGTTGACCTTCTATTTCGACACTCAGATGAATAGTGCCCTCTTTCCCCACATTTAAAGCATTTGGTTTCCTTTCTTTTATTATCTTTTGGAGGTTCTTTGGCTCTTTCTTTCCCTTTCTCCCTCTCTCTAGATTCTTCATATCTTGGCTTAATTAGACTACCCTCCCTCTTATATTCTTTCTTGTAACTATGAGGGTAATCTTTCTTGGTGGAGCTTTTCCTCTTTAGTTGTTGCTCAACCCTCACACAAAGTTGGATTAACTCATTGAGATCATTGTAGGGTATAAGTTCAACCCTATCTCTTATGTCATAGTTAAGTCCACTTTGAAACCTAGCTATTGTTATCCTAGGTTCTTCTCTTATCCCAGCTCTCAACATGAGTAACTCCATTTTTTGTCTATATTCCTCAACACTCATGTTCCTTTGTTGGAGTTTATGGAGTTTATCCATTATCTCCCTATCATAGTAGGCTGGTACATGCCTCCTCCTCAAGGCAGCTCTCATTTCATTCCAATACCTAATGGGAGGTAAGTGTCTTAGCCTATGGTCCTTGACTAAGGTTGTCCACCAAATTAAGGCATAGCCTTGAAAGCTTAGAGAAGCCATGGTGACTCTCCTTTCATCATCTATTTGGTGGCACTCAAACAATTGCTCAACTTTCATTTCCCACTCTAGGTATTCTTCTACATCATCTTTTCCATGGAAGGAAGGAAGATCAATCTTAGGCTCTCTTGGGTAATGCTCTCTAACTCTATGTTGTCTTCTAGGAGGCATTTGGTAGTGGTCATCATTGTGATGACTACTATTTTGCTCAATTTCACTTGGAGAAGATGATGATTCTTCTCTTCTCCTATGGGAAGACCTCTCTTTCTTTTTATCTTGATTAATCAAAAGTTGACTAATCATATCTTTGAGCTCACTAATCTCTTTATCCCTTTGTTCAAATCTTTGCTCAAATTCTTCTCTTAAAGACATTTCACTATTGGGTTTCAAACTTCCTTGCACACTTGATTGACTCATTCTTGTCAAAGGAAAAGGTTTTCACAAAGTTTTCAAAATATTTGACAAGTAATGAGTGAAAAGATTTTCACAAGCTTTCTTTGTTTTTGGTGAAAAATTTCTAAAGAGATTCTAGAAGCAAAAGATGTTTCTAAGTAGCTCCCAGGAAGAAGAGGTGAGTCACAAATGGACAAGCTTAGAAACCAAGTTCTTCCTTAGCCAGAGTTTCCTTAGAATGTTCTTTTAACTTAGTTTCTAAGTAGAAATTCTTCAAATTCTTTTTAAATGTTATGAACCTACAAACCAAAGAAAGGTTTACTATATGCTATGCTATCCTATATATACCACGGAGACTTAAAACAAAAAGATTAAACAAGAAATTAAAGAAAGCAATAAAGATGCAAGAATGTAAATGCTAGACGGCCCTAAGTGAAAGTGCAAGTGACACTTGGAGCCCCTTGACACACTTCCACACTAAGAAAACGAAATTGCACTATTACAATGTTTAAATGTGATCTTGGAATTGCTTCAAGAGCATTTTCCCAAGTCACTTAGCCAAGAAATGAAAATCAACTTTAAACAACAAAGGTTCCGTGATATGTGGTGTAAACAAACTTAAAAGAAGGCCTAAAACTAATGTAAGCTTCACTCACTTGCTGCTGCAGATTGCTACTCCAAAACAGGTTGCACTTCAAGCTTTTCTGGTGTATTTTTAGCTGCTGGAACAGCAGAGTTGCAGCTGCTCAAAAGCTCCCTTTTTGTTCCCACTTCAGCCCCCTTTTCTCTTCCTAGTATGGTGCCTCAGTAGGGAAAGGTTTCTGCTTCTGGATGCCTCACAATAGTTACCACAGCACCTCAAGATTCCAGTCAAACACACCAAACAGAATTAGCAAACTGCACCAGAATTTCAAACCAGATTTTGTTTTGAATGTTTGACAATTTGGAAGCCAAGAATGGGAAATCAAATGGAAACAAGGATGGAATAACAGAAAGCACTCAAAAGGAACCTAATAATGGTACTAGAACAGATTAAGAAAGCAACAAAAACAGAAATAGTAGATCACAAACTCATCCAGACCAAACTGTTTGATATTTTACCAAAGTGTTTGTTAAAATGCCCCAATGAAAACCAGATTTGGTGTTTTGGGGTTTTTAACTGCCAAAAACTGGATTGCACGATTCAACAGGCTTTTTAACACTTGCTCTGACTTATTTTGATCATTTATTTTCAATTTAAAGTAATGAACCAGCTCTTACTACAATCCAGAAATGAATTTGAACAAGAATGACCAAAACAGTTGCTAGAAAATGATTTCTGCACTAGAAAAAGTGGATTGAAATGGTGGTTTTAAACCCAAAATTGATTGGAAGTGATTCAGCAGTTCAATTGATGTATCAAACAACTTTGTATCATCATTTTAAAGATGTTTAAACATTGAAACAGCTAGAAAACAGATTGCAATGTGAATTCAGTGGTGCACTTCCATTTTAAAGGCAATTTTAAGGTTTAAAAAGCAAATCTGCATATAGGCTAAAAAATGACCAAATGAACAGTGCAAACAACTTTGGAATGACAATTTAAACTTGCTCAAATGTTGTAAATTCACAGAAATAGCAAGACTCAACAATTCACCCTTGCTATAGCCTATTTATGCAGCAAATTCCCACCAAAACAGCACCAGATTTAAGAACCTTGTGGATATAAGGTTGGACAGCACACACAATGACTCTAGAGAATATTATTACACTGAACTAAGCTAGGATTAAAGTGCTTAGTATGAATAAACTCAAACTGGACAGCAAAGAATGGTAGCACGGTGAAAAGCTAGAACAGAAAAACAAAACAAACTGGACAACAAAAGGCTACTGGTTTTTAAGGCAACCAAGCTATGCTAGATGCATTTCCTTGCTTTTAATGGTCTGCCACACCTTTAGCCACTTCCAATAACAGCAAACAAATTTTTACCAAGCAACAGAATCAAATAAAATCAGCTGAAACAGATTTCAAATTTTAAAACCAGATTTGAATTTCTTGAGCAGATTTGAAACCAGAATTAGTTTCTAGTGCTTTTGCTTCCATCACCAAGGCTAGAACATGTTCTCATTGCCTTATTTGGTTGATTTAAAGCTTTTCCAGCACTCTAAACTCAAATAAACCAAAATGAAACCCAGCAGAACAGAAAACCAAAGTGAAACAGAATTAAAACTGCAAATATGGATTGCACAAGACTAAAACATAACTGGAATTGAAAATTAAAGCTGGAAGAGACGTAAACAAGAATGATTCACCGTTTAAAATGAGTAACAAACATGTATGACTACTGGAAACACAAATAATGCACAGGAAACACGAAATTACTAACTGGAAAAAAAACACAAAACAGAAACAAAAGTACTTAAAACAGAACTGGAAAGCTGGAACAGAGATCACAACAGAATGTAGAAATGGAGTGCAAAGATGGATGAATAGCTTAGCTCTTGGTGCGTGGATAACTAGGCTCTGATACCACTTGATGGAAACCAATTCCCAGCTGGAAACGTGCAGGAAGAGGTTCCAGACCAGAGAAAACCAGTAATGAAAATTGGTGCAGCGGATGGATGAAATGATGCATTGTTTAATGTGTTTTAATGGAGGAAAGGTGTATGGGTGAAGCCTCACAGCTCAGAGGGCCTTCATACAGAGGAAGGAAGCTTGAGGAAAGGAGGAGAAGTAGTAATTCAAAGGTGACTTAAGAGCACAAAAGCTGGAAAACAATTTCTGCAGCATATCATTAAGCTCAAAAGTGAATCAATACAAGGAAAAGGCCCTCTTATTTATAGGTGAAGAGGAGCCTAATTTCTAAGTCTAATTCCCTCCTAAATTCAAATGGTTCAGATTTATTTTGATCAAGCAAGGTCCATGCCTCTTTCCAGCTCATCAAGCAAGGTGTGTGCTTCCTTCCACATCAGCCCATTTCACGTGGAAAATGTTGGTGCATGCCGTAAGCACCTCTTTTTGGCTCTTTTGCTTGATCTATTGATTTATCTTCTTGGATGGCTCAATCATAGTCTCCAAGATTTATTAATTCCTACAAAACAAAGTATAAATGCTTTAGTTAAGAGAAGAAGGATTTTTATAAGTAACCTTCCATAGAAGCAAAATAGTATGTGGTCCTTCTTCCTCTTGAATCCTCTTTGCCATGGCTCTAGTAAGAGGTCCAATGTGCATCTTAGATGGTCTTCCATCATAAAGGATCATCCTCCGCTTTAGCTATCTCATCATCTTCATCTATGGCTGGCTCATGCATCGACTGCTTCTGAGGACGTGTGAACTGAAGATAAGAATTTCAAAGTTATCAATAAATATTTTTAAATTTAACATACAAATACTAATAATAAAAATATTATACCTGTGGAGTAGCAATGTGTGACATGATCAATGCTCTAGGCCAGGCTATAAATGATCCTATGGCATTCCCCACAAAATGAATTTCTGTAGTGGGTACAGGCACCTGAGCCTAGGGATCCCGAACCTCGTCAATCGTCACACGCACGTGCTGGGTAATATTGGAACACCATGATATCTAGGACCCGATATCATCATGGACAACATCACATATTTTCTCTTCATGCACAACAAAGGAGAAAGATTGTATATCATCAACATAATTGGCCATGAACTGTGTTTGCTACTTAAGTTCCCATAAGGATCCATACCATCAGTTGCAAGTGTAAGTCTTAAGTTTCTTGGATCTGCACCAAATTCTGGAAATGTTTCATCGATCTTATTCCATTGTGGTGAATCAGCTGGGTGTCGAAGAAGATTGTCGCACTTTCTTCTGGCAGCGTGCCATTTAAGGTTCTTTGCATATTCTGTAACGGAGAACATATGTTTGAACCTAGGTATTATAGGCAAATACCACATCACTTTAGCAGGTACACCATCATTACCTTCATCATCAGTGTTTATGTCAGATTTCTTTTTAAAACGGGACAAACCACATGTTGGACAATACTTTAGCGAAGCAAACTCCTTTATGTACAAAACACAATCATTAGGACAAACATGTATCTTTTGATAGTCAAGACCCATTGGACATAAAATCTTTTTTGCCTCGTAATTACGAATAGTTAGAGTATTATTTTGTGGAAGCATCTCCTTCAACAACTCCAACAACACTGTGAAACTTTTATCGGTCCATCCATTCCTTGCTTTTAAACTAAACAACTTCAAAGTTGCAGATAGACGTGTAAAGTTCGAGCATCTTGGGAACAACGGTTGCTCTGAATCATTTATAAGAGAATCATACAAATTAGCTTTTCAAAAATTATCTTCACCAACATCACGTATCATGTCCTCTAAATGATCACTCATCCATTCTTCCACATAATTCGTTCCTCGTGACGTGGTAGGCTGGTCCAATACTTCTCCATGCCAAGTCCAAACGGTATAAGTTCTCGTTATGCCGAACATGAATAGATGGTCACGCACATTGCCTAAGTCATGCCGTATTTGATTAAGACAACAAACAGAAGGACAAAAATATGTCCCGTTCACAGACTTTGCATTTTGTTGAACATATTGCAAGAACACCGAAACACCCTTCTCATATTCTTCACTGATGCGACGTTCATTCATCCAGCTTGGATTCATACTATGTTCGTAACATTCTTCATCAGTTTCAATTTTTTAACTCTCACAAGGTTAGGCCCTACCCATTCAGAAAAATTATTTTTCATAATTTGATAAGTCACGTGCAAAGAAGTCTAACATGATAAATTTGATAAAATTTCGATAGCATTTCGCATTGGTCTCCAAAATACACAAAATGAGAGTGGTCACGGATGACCACAATCAAATATGCATCCGGAGAACAACACAAATAATTTGAACCGAAATTTTATCAATCTTATCCATAAACTCCAACGTACATGTTAGATCAAATTATGAAAAATAATTTTCCCAAGCTGTCCAATCGGACAATTAAAAATTTAATACAAACGATTAAAAGATTAATCGTTTGTGTTAAATTTCAAATAGCAACTAAGTTTCCCTCAATGATTTGATACTTATAATCTAACATAACAATCATAACCACATAACAAAACTTTATCACATGCATATTCAAAAGCCAATAACATGCATACGCAAAAGCCAATAACATGCATACACAAAAGTCAATAACATGTATATCTCAAAAAGCCAACAACATGCAAATCCATCAAAGACTAATTTAATCGGAGTAAAAGTAAGTTTAAACAGTCCAAAAGACGAAAAACGTACCTCAAAAATGCCAAGCCGAGATAGAAAACGCGAGGAGGAAGATGATGAATAGTGCGCGTAACTACCCCGAGTTCCCGCAAAGTGTAACAAAACACCTTAGACGTCAAGGCCCTCTCCCATCGGATGTCTATAGAGACATCAGATGCCCGAATTATGGGGCTCGAACGTCTATGTCTATTTAAAATTTAATTTTGGCAGAGGCTATATACGTCTGATATAATGGGCCCGGACGTCTATAGGGACATCAGACGTCTGACATAGGGGCCCAGATGTTTGAAGCAATGGAACAGGGCAACTTTTCACCTATGTGTCAGGTAATCAGACGTCCGACATGGGGGCCCGGACGTCTAAAGCAATGGATCAGGGCAACTTTTCAGCTACCTGTCAAGGCATTAGGCGTCCGACATTGGGGCTCGGACGTCTATATGGACCTTAGACGTCCGACATAGGGGCCTGGACGTCTAAAGCAATTGATCAGGGCAACTTTTATCTTACCTATCAGTTCATTAGGCATCCAACATAGGGGTTCAGATGTCTATAGAGACATCAGGCGTCGGGGACCAGCCCGGTCGGACATCTACAACATTAAGTTATTTACAAAAGTGCCACCTATCATTTTTTACATGGGATATTCGGGGGTCGGACGTCTAAAGGGTGACGTTAAAGGCCTTTTCTGCACTATTGTATGTCTAGGAAACACTGCTTTTCCCCGTATGTGTCCATATCACGAAAACCAATGATCATGGCATGAATGAGTTAAACATAACAAGCATAGAGCAAAGAAGAATAACCCTAACGATTTATGAAAAACAATAAACAAATTGGAATCAATTCAAATACATCAGAGTTCACAAGGTTACATCATCCCCCAACAACAAATTGAATTTAGTTCCCCCTTGTCATGGGGAAACTAGATGAACAATGGAATAAGAATGAAAGATAAACCCTAAAAACTGAAGAGGAGAGCTTCCGCATCCACTTTTGCCTCTATAGAGTTGGAAAAATATGAGTTTCTATTAATTCTGTCAAAAGATACTCCCTCTAGGACGTCCAAGTTCTTATATACAACTGATTTGGACATGGACCAACGTTGACACCGCTCAGCGCCCCAACTTAGGGCGCCCAAGCGAAACTGCGAAAAAACTGGCATGATGAGTCAATATTTTCTTGACTTCACTTAGGTTATTGTGGTAGAATTAATCATGGAATTGTGCTTAAATGTCTGGTGTAACATCCCAAAATATAGTAATTACCATAATTAGAATTAATTACATTAAGCCAATAAAACAGTGCAGTCTTACAAATCTGAACAAGCGTCAAAAGCCGAACTGCTTAAGATACAGAAATAAACGAACGCGATAAAGACAGAAGTTCAGAGACAAACGGCCTTACAAAACTATGACCGAACGTCCACAATTAAACTTAACAAACTAATAAAATAAACATGCGAGCGCTCTAAGGCTCGGCTTTAACTTCCACATCCACCAGGTTTGCGTCTTCCAAATTTTCCTCTTCCAGCACGTCTTCAAGTGACGCACCTCCATCTGCTCACACCCACACGGATGATCATTGCAATGACAGGACGAACGTACATAGACAAGACGACAACACAAGGAAAAACGAAAGGGTAAGCTTAAGTAATTTAATTCATACGTCAACACATATACTAACAATTCAAATCATTCAAACACATAACTCATCATAAATCATCATCCAACATATATTTATATATATATATATATATATATATATATATAGACCGACCGTCCGGACTGTATGAATCTGTGTAGTTACAAGCGTCCTTGCACCCGAGTGATGTAGTAATTGGGATACACCAAACAGCTGCCACTCGAGGTCAGTCCGTTCTTACGTCGCCCATGTTAACTTATGGACTAAGGACCTCCTGCCGTTCCCACACATGACATACTTCCTTTATATGAAGATAGTATTCACGGAACATCAGGATGGACAGCAAGTCTTAACTTATCCACAGTCATACTTTACCAAATTTAATATCCAATATATATGAGAGTCGTTCCTCCATGGAACGCTCGTTCAAATACCACAATCATAATTTCCATTCTTATAGTGTTCACACATCTTAATACTTCCTTTTATTTACATTTTCATTCTATGTTCCACTTCCATAAAAAGACGAGCGTTCAATCCTCTACATAACGAGGACGAACGTCAAGAGTGAGACAGAAAGATCTTCTTTTCAAAAAGAATAAAGCTGACGCATTTTACATGACGAACGTGACTTTTACTAGAATCAGTTGAGTGAACCGACTGTTGAGAGGGTCGCACCTCTCACAAAAGTCGTGCATAAAAGAATGCAGTACAGTGCTAGGAAGTGACTCCTAGGTCGTCTCTCAAGGACCAAATATGGTTCGAATCTTAGGTTAAACACGTAGTGGGGGGGGTTTGAAATATTTTGTGAATGCAAATGACGAAATTAAACACAACCGAATACAATTGGAAACATTAAAGTAAATGAAAACATTAAACCGAACAGTAGAAGCATTAGTAAAAGCAAACCAAAATTGAAACAACACTTGAAAACAAGATAAACAGTGTAATGCAACATATTAAAATAAAAACACTTAACTAAAAATGCGTGAATCCTTCTTAAGTGCCACCGTGTGTGATTTTCCTATTTCTCCAATTAAAACTCAAAGAAACCTCTAAAATGAAATTAGCAATAAGTAAATAAAAACCTAACATGTCCTAAAATTTAAAACGTCACTTTTTCTAAAAGAAAGGAAAATGAATTCCCATAATAAAATCACTATGCCGCTCCAAAAATAAACCGAATCGAACAACTTGAAGGCAAATGTGTTGGAATAAAATAAAAATGCAACAACAATTAAACTAAGCATTAATTCATCAAGGAAATGGCACTAAATAAATGTTAACAGTGAAAGAAAGAAAAATGAAAGCTTTCGTGCTGCCCTCTGAACATGACAACACCTAGTTCCACCTAATCTACTTCTCATTTCAACTCCATTTCCAGCCATCACCGTTCAATGTGCTAGCACACTTCCTTCTACTTTCAGGCTTCATTCTTTCTACCTCACGGGTTCCAGCTCCTATTCTCTCCTCCTACATTAAGCAAAACATAAAAGCTCCCTCAACCACATTCCAAAGCAAAGTCTAATCTAAGTGGCGGCTGGAGCTCAACTTCCTATCTTAACCATCATCCTCTCTTGTGCAAACGTTCAAAAGCCGAGAACAGAATGAGAGAGTCTTTCTGTGAGGGGTGGCGGCTGGCTCCCGCTCCAGGCCGAGACACCTCCCTCCCCAACACCCTCCTTCACTCCCAAGCAAAGTGTTTTTATCCTCTCCGTAACCCTCCATCTCTGTGGCCGTGTGTAGGCTGGATGTTGGACCACTTTGCTTTCGACACCTCTCCATCCGTAACCTCCCTAAAATCCAAGCTGGACGTTGCAGCCAAAGGAATTGCTGAACGCCCTCCTCTGTGCTTCCCATTCTCCGCGTGAAGCCCCCAGTTGAATCAGCCCATTGCTCTTGCGTGCTGGATGCTGGATGTGCACCCCTTAGCTGCTGGATGCACCTCCTAATCTCTCCAAACTTGCTGGACGCTGCAGTCAAGTGTGGGATGCTGGACCGCGGTCTTCTAATCTCCGTGTGCACCTCCCAGCTTGCTGGACCGGTTCCCATTCTCTCTGCGCGGCTGTGTGCTTACTTCTTCAAAAACTCTTGACCGCTTCTTCTTTTGCCACCTAGGAAAGCTGCCCCTCACACCCTTGCTTGCTGGACCAAGGCCGCGTGTGCCGCTTCTTCTTTGGACACCCTGCTCTCTGTGAATCAGCACACCTCTTTTTCTCCGCATGAAGCCCAAGTGTTGCTGGACACCTCTTCTTTTGCCACCTCAACACTTCTCTTCCACGTGCTGTGCTTCCGTATGTAGGAGAGAGTCTCCACTTTTCTGAAAATAAGGGAAAGTTGCACCCCACTTTTACTTGTCATTGCACCATTTTAGAAACATTTGCTTTTCTCAAGGTTGCTTGAAATTGGTGTACTCTTCAAGGTCGAGACACGCTCTCTACTGCTAAGTTTTTCACCGTGCTGGAACGTAACTCTCTGCTTCCTCCATTGATCGTGAGTTTCTTTCTTTCTCTGGTGTGCTTGCTGGCTTCTTCTTCTCCAACTTCATTCTTCATGTGTGATGTGTGCCTCACCCTTCATTCAAGCTGCTGCTGGACTTCGTTGAAGTTGGAGCGTTTGCTGCTGCTCCAGCCGTGATCCTCCTGGAAGATGAGCGTGCTGGACCGTGGCTCGTTTCAAATTGCTGGACGTGCGTATTGCTCCTGGACGTTTGTTGGATGGACGCTCGTGCTGGATGCGTGAATGAAGATGTGGGCTGCGCTGCACACTGCTGGACGCTCGTGCTGGATGTGTGCGGACGTGCGTTGTGGAGTGTGCTGGACGTGCGCTGTCTCCCAAGCTGCTGGACCGTTCGTCGTGGGCGTGTGCTTACTCGAGGGCCGTGTCTCCGCGTGCAGCTGCTGTGGTGGACTGCCAAATGAAGGTCTTCTCGCTTCCCCAGCTGAACGCTCGTGCTATCCGTGAGAAGCCAAATCAGGACGTGCGTTCTCTCAGAGTTGCTGGACGTGCGTTGTCTCCCAAACCAGGCCGTGCGTGCCATCTGCTGGACGCTCCCCCTTGTGGGCCGTGTGGATTGTTGAATGTCGCCTCCACAGTTGGGCCACCGCATGCTCTCTTTCTTCAAGAATAAATTACCGCATGCACCTCCAAAAACTAAATCCACACCTGCTCAATCATTTTAACTTCAATTATAATTGATGTGGCATTTTCTTTTCACCTCCAAATGTCCCAAATATTGATCGATAATTTCTCTACAATTAATAATAAAAATAATTAGCTCAAATAATTCAAATTAATTAAAATAAGAATTTTTGATCAAATTAAGCACAATTAAGAAAAATGGGAAAATACTGGACATTTAAGCACAATTCCCTGATTAAATTCGGTACAATAAGCTAAGTGAAATTGAGAAAATATTGACTCATCACCGACTCTTAGCGATATAACATAAATGTTTCAGAATAATTTAGGTTCAAAGACTTTAGACCAAATTCAAAGGAATAAAGATACAAAAAGATGATTATTTAGTTATCTTGAGGACAATTTGTTTAACAGGATCGACTATCAGTCAATGACCGAAATCGAATATTCGTTTACTGATAATTTGAGACGAACGCTATTTACGTACGTTCTGAAATCAAAGGTATGGACGAGCGTTCGGTATAAGACCGTACACTTCTTAGGACGAACGCTAGATATAAGATCGAGCGCTATTTAGAACGAACGCTCAGTGTAAGACCGAGCGCTACTTAAGACGAACGCTTGGTATAAGACCGAGCTCTATTTTGAACGAACGCTTGGTGTAAAACCGAGCGCTATTTAGGACGAACGCTCAGTGTAAGACCGAGCGCTACCGTTTTATAAATATAAGGGATATTTAATTTACAAGATTACCACTAGATTGAGCCGAACGCTCAACATAGTATTTCATGGGACGCTCGTTCAATTTCAGAACTCTTTTCAAATAAAAGAATTCCTTTTTAAGCAATTGACTAGAAACCGAACGGTATAAGACCGTAAGATGATGAACGTATTTTATCATAGAAAGGCTTATCAGATTCAGATTTTTTTCATCTATTCTAACTCAACATTTCTCATACGATTCATGATCTTATAATTTCCGATTCATCATTTAATTCACATACTTTATAGAATTCATATTAACAACTCATACTATACAATAATCATCCATTATCCAATTCATACGTATCAACCAACACATACCATATTCACTCAGGCATAACAGCGATCGTTCAGACATACTCAAACACAGCATACATCTCATACATTCTATTTCTATCATGCTCGCACACAATCATATACGTATAAACTAAATTATTAAGCATTCCCTTACCTGGATAGCAGTGTACTCCCAACAAGCAAGGTTTTAGTGCGACCTCTAACAGCGTCCTACCCTCAGGTTTCGCTCAACAACTTGCACTCAATCTAAATACCAGAAATAATAAACAACTCAGACCTATAACCCATGCATGCAACCAGAACTAGGGTTCGCATGAAACCAAAAGAACGAACGGTTAGCGACAAGGACTTACCAGTTCCGATCCAAATTCTGTTCGGTCCAGAATGACGCTCACGTCTCCAGGAGTGTTTCTACGGTTCTAAAACGTGATCGGAGAAGGAGATGATGAGTTACAGTAGAGAGAAGGTGAACTGGTTCTAGAGAGAAGTTAGAGAAAATGAAGGGTTTTGGTTCTGAGGAAGAAGAAGAGTGCGTGCAGGTTAGAGAGCGTTTTTTGAAACTCAGTTTTGTCAATTTTCACGCCCAAACGAACGAGCGTCTCCTCTGCTGACACCTGCACTCCCACTTCTGACTTCCGAAGCTTCTAACGTGACACATGGCGCTCGTGCATGCAATGCAAAGTGCGTTTTTAATGCACTGAACGTGTGGCGCGGTGCATTTATGGAAGCAGCCAGGTGACTCAGCAGTGCATTAATGACAGATTTCACAGTATAAACATGGGTTAATTTTTCGAGATCTCACATTCCACCTATCTACAAAAATTTTCGTCCACGAAAATTAAATACTCACCCGAAAATAGATTAGGGTACAAGTTCTTCATGGCGCTCTCAACTTCCCACGTTGAATCACTAGTCTTAACGTCCCACACCATCTTCACCAAACGAACTTCCTTGCCTTTGTAGTACTTGGTGCGGCTATCTTCTATACGGACTGGGTGCAACTCCAACGTTTGGTCTGGACGAAGTTGAACGTCTTCCAACTCCAGTACATGTGATGGATTCGCTATATACTTCCGAAGTTGAGAAACGTGGAAGACGGGGGGAAGGTTTGATAGTTGAGGCGGCAATGCAAGCTCGTACGCTACTGGTCCGATCTTCCTTAGAATCTGATACGGTCCAATGAATTTGGGAGACAGCTTCTTTGGACGAACGGCTCGGCCTACACCAGTGATTGGGTTGAGTCGAAGAAACACATGATCTCCTGCAGCGAACTCCAAAGGTCTTCTCCTCTTATCAGCATAAGATTTCTTCCTGCTCAGAGACGTCTTCAACCTCTCCTGAATTTGCTTGACTTTCTCGGTCGTTTGCTGGATAAGCTCAGGTCCAGTTAGCACGTTCTCTCCTTCCTTGAACCAACAAAGTGGCGTTCGACATTTTCTCCCATAGAGTGCTTCAAACGGTGCCATTCCAATGCTCGCCTGAAAATTGTTGTTATACGTGAATTCTACTAGCGGCAGGACTTCATCCCAGGCGCCCAAGTGATCTAGGACGCACGTCCTCAGTAAGTCTTCAAGTGTCTGGATTATTCTCTCAGATTGGCCGTCCGTTTGAGGGTGATAGGCTGAACTCATCTGCAACTTACTACCAAGCTCGCTTTGAAGTGACTGCCAAAACCGTGAAGTGAACCTTGTGTCTCGGTCGGAAATGATGCTCGAAGGTACTCCATGTAAACGAACGATCTCCTGGATATACAACTTAGCCAAGTTGGTCATCGACATCTTCAAGTTGACTGCTAGGAAGTGAGCGCTCTTCGTTAGCCGATCCACGATTACCCAAATCGAGTCATGATTCCTGACCGTTCGTGGTAGATGAGTCACGAAGTCCATGGATATGCTATCCCACTTCCATTCGGGAATTTCCAACTGCTGAAGTAATCCGCCAGGTCTTTGGTACTTCGCCTTCGCTCGTTGACATGTTAGACATGATGCCACAAAACGAGCGACATCACTCTTCATTCCAGGCCACCAAAATAATTTCCGGAGGTCTTGATACATCTTAGTCATGCCAGGGTGCATGCTAAGACGGCTGTGATGATCTTCCTCCAGAATAATTCTCTTCAGCTCGCCATCATTCGGAACGCACATCCTATCCATGTAGCGTAGGAGGTCGTCCGTCCCGGTGTTGAAATGCTTAGCTTTATCTGTACCGAGCGCGTTTAAGATCAACACCAAATCTTCGTCCTCCCTTTGCTTCATCCTGATCCGGTCGAACACTTCACTTGTTATTCTGAGGTTGTAGCATTTAATACTGTTCGGCTTCAACTCGAACTGCAACCTTAGATCTCTAAAGCTCTCAACCAAACTCACCTCCTTAACCATCAATACAGAAACATGAACTGCCTTCCTGCTTAGGGCCTCCGCCACTACGTTAGCTTTCCCAGGATGGTACAGCAGTTCAAAATCATAGTCTTTCAAAAATTCTAGCCAACGCCTCTGCCTCATGTTCAACTCCTTCTGATCAAATAAATATTTGAGGCTCTTATGGTCACTAAAGACTTGGAACGTGGATCCGTACAAGAAATGCCTCCAAATCTTCAGTGCAAAAACGACCGCTGCCAACTCTAGGTCGTGCGTTGGGTAATTCTTTTCGTGAATCCTCAACTGACGAGACGCGTAAGCTACCGCTCGCTTCTCTTGCATCAGAACACAACCCAAACCTTGGTGAGAAGCGTCGCAATATACCTCGAACGGTTGAGACGTGTCTGGAATAACTAACATTGGAGCGCTCGTCAATTTAACTTTCAACTCTTGGAAGCTGGCTTCACAACGATCGGTCCAAGCGAATGGCTGATCTTTACGAGTCAACTGAGTTAGCGGCGCTACTATCTTAGCAAATCCTTCAATGAAACGTCTGTAGTAGCCCGCGAGTCCAACAAAACTACGCACCTCAGTGACCGAACGCGGACTGTCCCATTCCAGTACCGCTCGCACTTTCGCTGGATCTACCGACATGCCTCCAGCCGACACCACATGCCCCAAAAATTGAATCTCCTTCATCCAGAATTCACATTTAGACAACTTGGCATACAACTCTGATAACAGTTGAAAAACTGTTATTTTCATGCTTAAAATTGATATTAAAAGCAACCTTTAGACTTAGAAACTAGCTTGAAATCAATGCTTTTATCTATATTTTCAGAAATAAGAGAGCTGGACAGGTTTATGCTTGATTTGAGTGTTTTTGTGCAGGTTTTGAGGTGAATTTAGTGAAAGAAGTGAAGAAGGAGAGAAGTGGAATCATAAAAGGAAGCAAAGAGTGCAAAAAGAGAAGTCGAAGGCACCGCTCAGCGGCATTTTACCGCTGAGCGGCACTCAGGAGGTTGCGGGAGTCACGCTGAGGGGCAAAATGGCCGCTGAGGGGAAGAAACGTGACGCGCACTCACCGATGAGCGGTATTTACCGCTGAGCGGCACTTTTTGGGCTTGGGCCTTTGATGGACAAATTTGTAAGCACCAAAATATGATGTCACAAACTTGTTTCACAATCGGCAAGTATGACCGAATCGTTCAAGTAATAAACTTGGTAAGACCAAGTATCGTTCTTCCCAAAGGACTCACGGCCTAGTTTAGTTGTGTGGTTTGTTGATTAGCTAAGACTTACAAACGAAATAATTGGATTATATTATGCAAGACGAAAACTAAACATGTATGCATGAATTGATCAATGGCAAAGACTAAAGATAAACACTTTCAATGGATTATATGAATGAATATGTTGTTGGGGGTCAATTTCATCTCATCCACTCTCATACATTTTAGGATTTCAACATTCAAATCATCATTGTTAATGCCACTCTCTAAAGTACCATTCTAGATGGCTTCTCCCTAATCAAATAGTTCATACAATTCCTAGCATTCCTAATGATTAGTTCATGAGCGCAGGAGCTTAACGACAACCAATATAATATTGTCAGTATAATATTGGGAGAAATTCCCCGGATCTAGACTTCCCCGTACGTGTCCGTATCGACAAAACCAATAATCATGCAATAGAATGAGTTAAACAATGCACGCATTGAGCAAAGAGGAAAAACCCTAACTAATGATGAAAGAAAGCATAAGTCTTAGATTAAGATGCAAGCATAAATTCCATATATGAGAGCTTCAAGAGATTACATTGATTCCCCAACAAACATACAAGGTTTAGTTCACCATATTCATGGTGAACCTAGATGAACAATAATGAAAGAATGAAAGAATAAACCCAATAAAGGTGAAGAGGTAGCCTGAGCATCCAAGATCCTCCTTCAAAGGGGTGGAAGAGAGAGTGTTTGCCTCGTTTCTGCCAAAGATACTAAACCCTAGGACGTGCAAGCCCTTATATACTAATTTAGAGTTACAAAAGATTACAAAAGCCCAAGCCCAAAAGGTGCCGCTCAGCGCTATTTACCGCTCAGCGGTGGTTGCGCTTCTTCTTTCTTCCCCTCAGCGGCCATTTTGCCCCTCAGCGGTTCCAACGTGACTCCTTGAGTGCCGCTCAGCGGTAATTTCCGCTGAGCGGTGCCTTCGTCTTCTCTTTTTGCACTCTTTCTTGTCTTTTCTAATGTCATCTCTCTCCTTCTTCACTTCTTTCACCAAATTCACCTCAAAACCTGCACAAAAACACTCAAATCAAGCATAAACCTGTCCAGCTCTCTTATTTCTGAAAATATAGATAAAAGCATTGATTTCAAGCTAGTTTCTAAGTCTAAAGGTTGCTTTTAATATCAATTTTAAGCATGAAAATAACAGTTTTTCAACTGTTATCACAACCCCAAACTTAGAACTTTGCTTGTCCTCAAGCAAACAAAATGTAACTCCATCTCCAACCAATTCATGTTATGGTTCACTCATTCAAAAATTCTCTTTTCCAGATAAGTAACAACTTTACTCAAACTTATGACCAAGAGTTCAATCAAGATGTGCACATGCTTTAGTGTTCACAAAGTCATTTAAGTTCCAACAAATACTATTTTTCATGAATGATCAATCAATTAAGTATGGATGTTCATGTGCTTATGGAATATTTCCTCACTAGATAAAGTGTTTCACTCAACACACAAGTGTATAAGAGGTACAGTGTTTCGCTCATTCACTCCACTATCACAATGTCACATGAATCAACTTTGCCTTTCATTTTACCACAATCAAAACAATCACAAGCATGCATCATCAAAAGGACTTTTCAATGGCTTATAATGTGGCTGGGCTAACAAGAAAATTGGTTTTTCTGGATCACAAAATCCTTGAGTTAAGAGAATCATCACAACACAATTTTTCTTATTCATTCCCAACTTTCTTTTGCCTTTGCTTTTGCATTGAGCTTTACTTCTTTTTCTTTTGTTTTCTTACTTTTTAGCTCTTAGCTCAATGCTTTTCATATTTTCCCAACAACCCCAAACTTGAACATTTATCAATACCATACAAGATCTTCTACTTAACTCAAGGTAAAGATTTTTCAATCAAGGGTTTTCAGTGTATGTTCAAGGCTAAAGGTTCAAAGGATAGAACACAACGTGTTCTTTTTTAGTAGGCTAACTTTATGAATTTGGCCAATAAAAAGGGTTTCAACAAAACGGCCTTGATCATATGATGCAAAACAAGCAATTGATTCAATCATAGAAAACCTGGGCAAAATCATTCATGCTTTCAAAGTAATAGCATTCAACAATAATAACTCTGGAGCTCAAAACCTCACATATAAGCTCATTCACATTTGACATACACATCCTTCTTAATTTCACAACCACAATCATGATATCATGCATTTGTTCACAGAGCTTGTGAATCACCTGTATAAGTATTTAATGTGCACATCATCTTAACATCAATCAATCAATAAGCATCATCAAGCAGTACTTATCACACAATCACAGTTAAAAGCAAACCATCACACAAACCAGGTGTTCAATAGAGTACATCAAACCCTAATCTAAAAACAAAAACCAATAAGTTCAGAAAACTTAAACCACAAAAGCATAATTATATGATAGCATTCATCAGTAAATGCTATCTCAGCTCCTCATCAGTCGGAGCTGTCCTCTGTATCTTCCTCTTCCTCTTCATCATCATCTTCATCAAATGCATCCTCCTCCTCAGCTTCATCTTCTTCCATATCTCTAGCTGAAACTTCAGCTGCTCCAGCTCCTCCATGTACTGGTTCTTCTGGCCAAGCTACAACATTATGGAATTCATCCATAGTTCACCTGTGGGCTGGAGGATTATCATACATCCCCACTATCATCTCAGCAGTGGCCACCTGCCCTCTGTGAATGGACTGCAACTGAGCACCTATAAGAGACATGTACATGTCCCTCATCTGGAATGGTTCTGCTTCATGCGCATCAGCAGATGTCCGGCTCTGTGCTGGCCCTCTCTCTCTACGAGCATGGCGTGGTGGAACTGGCTGAGCTGCATCCTCACCTCCACAGTACTGTCTATAATAAGCCTCATCAATAGCTTTTCTTGGCCTCTCAAATGGTGGAACAGAAGTGTCCACCCCAGCTTGCTTGCAAAGGTGAGTGATCAAAGAAGGATGTCCTAGTGGTGCTTTGTTGTTTGAGGTGTTAGCACACACACTAATCTCATCAGCTATCACCTGCCCAATATTAACATTCAAGTTTCTGATAGCACAGTAGATGAATAGTGCCCTGCTGAGAGTAATATCTGACACATGTGAACATGGCTGAATGTTGGCATGAGAAAATGCCATCCAATACTTTGCAAGAGGAGTCAAATCTGTCCTCCTAATGTTAACCACTGCGCCAGATCTATTCCTTTGGAAGTGTCCTCCAGGTATACACAGTACTCTCTCAACATCCTCAAAGTCAGCACCTTCCTCCATGCTAAGAGCAAACTAACATTGCTCACCAGCCCACACAGTATCCAGGAAGTTGTTGATAGAATCAGGATCAAACCTGATAGCATGGCCTCTGACATAGCCCAAATAATTCTCAACTGGATGATCACCAATCTTCTTTGCATTGGTGTAGAATTCCTTGACCACAGCTATGTTGGCAGGTGCTGGATAAGTGGCTAGCTTTCCCCAATCATTCCCTAACACTTGCTCTCCAAATTGAGGAGCCAAGTTAGGTATCATTCCAACCTTTCTCTCCATCAGAAGTCTCCTGTCCTGAACCACCCTAAAGTGCTTCCCATGTTTCCTAGAGAGGAACCTGCCATTATGGGGCTGCTCTGGTTCCTTTTCCTTTCTCTTGGTTGCCATGGTTTTCAATCTCTTTCCAGAAGAGGATGCCATTCCTGCATTCAAAACACAAACCAAAACCACGGAACATGACGTTAATCATTAGTAAAACTCAGAACACAACTCCTTTCGAAGCTAAACCACCGCTGAGGGCCAGAATTTCCCCTCAGCGCCACCAGTACCACACGCAAAACCAGAAAAGACCAAATCTGGCAGAGTGCCGCTCAGCGGTAAATGCCGCTCAGCGGTGACCTGCAGATTTTTGCAAATCTCGTTTTTAAACTATCCTAACTCCACCCAAATGCAATTTTCAGTTTTCCAGTTCATAATCAAGCAGTTTAATTGGTTCAACTATCAAGTATATCATCAAATCATGCATAGAAATCAAAATCCCTAAATATTCATGCTTTGACAATTACATTCAAATTCAAGAACCCTAGAATGAACAAAATGCATTTTACTTACTTGGGTGGAGATGCTAGATGATATGAGAATGCTTCCAAACTAGAATGCTCTCTTCCAACCCCAAACTTTGATGGCACACTAGTGTAAAAGTGAGTGAAAGAGAAATTTTCTAAAGAGGGAAGAGTGAAAAGATGTAGAAAACCTAAAAGGATGTGTGTGAAAGTGTTTGTGCAGAGAGAAGCCAGAACAAAAACCCTAAAACGCAGCTTGGGGTATAAAAATACCCTAATGGGCTCGGGTCCCGCTGAGGGGAACTTAAGCCCATCTGCGATAGTACCGCTCAGCGGTAATTGCCGCTCAGCGGCACTTTCGTGAAGTGCTCCTCTCCTTCTTTTCATGACCTGCGTGCCTTCCCTACATGTCCCTCATAGGTTCCCTGCAATTCAATGTTAAAAATGCTTATGCAAATCCTAACTAAAAACAAACAAACAAAAACAATCAATCAACTGGGTTGCCTCCCAGGTAGCGCTTGTTTAACGTCACGAGCCTGACCCAAAATCCACCAACACCCATCAATAGGTGTTTCAAACTTACCAGTACCCATCAGTAGGTGCAAAATTTCTTACCAACACCCATCAGTAGGTGTTACAAACCTAGTATCCTTCAGTAGATACTTAACCACCTAGCATCCTTCAGTAGATGCTATCTCCAACAAAATAATTACAAAATAAAATCCACAACTTAAAAATTACAAAACCAAAATTAAATCAAAAGTCTGTCAATCACTGGGTTGCCTCCCAGCAAGCGCTCTTTTAACGTCACTAGCTTGACCCAAGCTCAAGTTCCTTCTTCTTTTTCTTCTTTCTACTGAACTTCTTCAGAAATTTGATCAAACCAGGAACCTGTTGCAGTGTCTCAATCATAGGAACTTTAATCTCCAATTTCTTGAAGATTTCCATAAAGCACTTGAACTTCTTTTCCTTCCTATGATTCTTCTTTAGATGAGGATGTGATTTTTCATATGATTTCTTCTTCTTTCCTCTCATCTTCTTTTTCTTCCTTTTTCTCTCCCTCAATTTTCTCTTTTTCTTTTCTTTTATTTTTTTTTTCCTTTTCTTTTTCTTTTCAACTTCTTTATTTTCACACAAATCTTCTTTCTCTCTTCTCTCTCAACCACTTCTTTTTCTTTTTCTTCATCTTTATCTTTCTCACTCAACTCTTCTTTCTCTTTTCTCTCTATCTTTTCCGCATCTCCCTCTATTCTTTTCTCATCAAGAATCTTGTCACTTTCAGTGACATTGGTTTGCCCTTCCTCCTTAAGGTTAACTTCAGTATTAACCTCATCATCCAATCTCTGACTAATGTAACGAAAGTGCATCTCCATCCTTTTACATGATTCTTCAATGCTTTTCTGAGTAGAGTCGGAACTTTTCAAAAATCGTTGAAGGGTGTCCTCCAAACTTTCTGATAGAGAGGATTTTTGCTGCCATTGTTGTTGTGGTTGGTTCTCAAATTGTCCGGCAGCTTGCCAAAATTGGCTTTGATCCATGCTTGAGTGAGGTTCCCACCATTGGTTGAGATTACTTTGGTAGAATTGAGTGCCCATATAGTTAAATTCTTGACCAAATTGCATTCTGCAGACATTAGGCACAAAACTCTAGGAAATATTTGTTAGCACAAAAAGATAGAAGAAGATATATATTCAGAAGATAAAAAGATTTAGAAGATAGAATCAAATAAAACCTAATCTAAAAAAAAAATCTAACCTAATCTAAAAGATAAAATAAAATAAAATCTAACCTAATCAAATAAAATAAAATAAAATAAAAACAGAAAAAATAAAAACAGAAAAAATAAAAACAGAAATTCAAAAAGTCAAAGATAATCAATTATCACACAAATTAACCAGTTAAACCACGAATCCCCGGCAACGGCGCCAAAAACTTGATGGACAAATTTGTAAGCACCAAAATATGATGTCACAAACTTGTTTCACAATCGGCAAGTATGACCGAATCGTTCAAGTAATAAACTTGGTAAGACCAAGTATCGTTCTTCCCAATGGACTCACGGCCTAGTTTAGTTGTGTGGTTTGTTGATTAGCTAAGACTTACAAACGAAATAATTGGATTATATTATGCAAGACGAAAACTAAACATGTATGCATGAATTGATCAATGGCAAAGACTAAAGATAAACACTTTCAATGGATTATATGAATGAATATGTTGTTGGGGGTCAATTTCATCTCATCCACTCTCATACATTTTAGGATTTCAACATTCAAATCATCATTGTTAATGCCACTCTCTAAAGTACCATTCTAGATGGCTTCTCCCTAATCAAATAGTTCATACAATTCCTAGCATTCCTAATGATTAGTTCATGAGCGCAGGAGCTTAACGACAACCAATATAATATTGTCAGTATAATATTGGGAGAAATTCCCCGGATCTAGACTTCCCCGTACGTGTCCGTATCGACAAAACCAATAATCATGCAATAGAATGAGTTAAACAATGCACGCATTGAGCAAAGAGGAAAAACCCTAACTAATGATGAAAGAAAGCATAAGTCTTAGATTAAGATGCAAGCATAAATTCCATATATGAGAGCTTCAAGAGATTACATTGATTCCCCAACAAACATACAAGGTTTAGTTCACCATATTCATGGTGAACCTAGATGAACAATAATGAAAGAATGAAAGAATAAACCCAATAAAGGTGAAGAGGTAGCCTGAGCATCCAAGATCCTCCTTCAAAGGGGTGGAAGAGAGAGTGTTTGCCTCGTTTCTGCCAAAGATACTAAACCCTAGGACGTGCAAGCCCTTATATACTAATTTAGAGTTACAAAAGATTACAAAAGCCCAAGCCCAAAAGGTGCCGCTCAGCGCTATTTACCGCTCAGCGGTGGTTGCGCTTCTTCTTTCTTCCCCTCAGCGGCCATTTTGCCCCTCAGCGGTTCCAACGTGACTCCTTGAGTGCCGCTCAGCGGTAATTTCCGCTGAGCGGTGCCTTCGTCTTCTCTTTTTGCACTCTTTCTTGTCTTTTCTAATGTCATCTCTCTCCTTCTTCACTTCTTTCACCAAATTCACCTCAAAAGCTGCACAAAAACACTCAAATCAAGCATAAACCTGTCCAGCTCTCTTATTTCTGAAAATATAGATAAAAGCATTGATTTCAAGCTAGTTTCTAAGTCTAAAGGTTGCTTTTAATATCAATTTTAAGCATGAAAATAACAGTTTTTCAACTGTTATCAGCCTTTGTAATCTTTTGTAACTCTAGAATAGTATATAAGGACTTGCACGTCCTAGGGTTAGACATCTTTGGCAGAACGAAGGCAAACACTCTCTCTTCCACCCCTTTGAAGGAGGATCTTGGATGCTCAGGCTACCTCTTCACCTTTATTGGGTTTATTCTTTCATTCTTTCATTATTGTTCATCTAGGTTCACCATGAATATGGTGAACTAAACCTTGTATGTTTGTTGGGGAATCAATGTAATCTCTTGAAGCTCTCATATATGGAATTTATGCTTGCATCTTAATCTAAGACTTATGCTTTCTTTCATCATTAGTTAGGGTTTTTCCTCTTTGCTCAATGCGTGCATTGTTTAACTCATTCTATTGCATGATTATTGGTTTTGTCGATACGGACACGTACGGGGAAGTCTAGATCCGGGGAATTTCTCCCAATATTATACTGACAATATTATATTGGTTGTCGTTAAGCTCCTGCACTTATGAACTAATCATTAGGAATGCTAGGAATTGTATGAACTATTTGATTAGGGAGAAGCCATCTAGAATGGTACTTTAGAGAGTGGCATTAACAATGATGATTTGAATGTTGAATTCCTAAAATGTATGAGAGTGGATGAGATGAAATTGACCCCCAACAACATATTCATTCATATAATCCATTGAAAGTGTTTATCTTTAGTCTTTGCCATTGATCAATTCATGCATACATGTTTAGTTTTCGTCTTGCATAATATAATCCAATTATTTCGTTTGTAAGTCTTAGCTAATCAACAAACCACACAACTAAACTAGGCCGTGAGTCCTTTGGGAAGAACGATACTTGGTCTTACCAAGTTTATTACTTGAACGATTCAGTCATACTTGCCGATTGTGAAACAAGTTTGTGACATCATATTTTGGTGCTCATAAATTTGTCCATCAAGTTTTTGGCGCCGTTGCCGGGGACTCGTGGTTTAACTGGTTAATTTGTGTGATTATTGATTATCTTTGACTTTTTGAATTTCTGTTTTTATTTTTTCTGTTTTTATTTTATTTGATTAGGTTAGATTAGATTTTATTTTATTTTATTTTATCTTTTAGATTAGGTTAGATTTTATTTTTTTAGATTAGATTTTATTTTATCTTTTAGATTAGGTTAGATTTTATTTTTTTTTAGATTAGGTTTTATTTGATTCTATCTTCTAAATCTTTTTATCTTCTGAATATATATCTTCTTCTATATCTTTTTGTGCTAACAAATATTTCCTAGAGTTTTGTGCCTAATGTCTGCAGAATGCAATTTGGTCAAGAATTTAACTATATGGGCACTCAATTCTACCAAAGTAATCTCAACCAATGGTGGGAACCTCACTCAAGCATGGATCAAAGCCAATTTTGGCAAGCTGCCGGACAATTTGAGAACCAACCACAACAACAATGGCAGCAAAAATCCTCTCTATCAGAAAGTTTGGAGGACACCCTTCAACGATTTTTGAAAAGTTCCGACTCTACTCAAAAAGCATTGAAGAATCATGTAAAAGGATGGAGATGCACTTTCGTTACATTAGTCAGAGATTGGATGATGAGGTTAATACTGAAGTTAACCTTAAGGAGGAAGGGCAAACTAATGTCACTGAAAGTGACAAGATTCTTGATGAGAAAAAAATAGAGGGAGATGCGGAAAAGATAGAGAGAAAAGAGAAAGAAGAGTTGAGTGAGAAAAATAAAGATGAAGAAAAAGAGAAAGAAGTGGTTGAGAGAGAAGAGAGAAAGAAGATTTGTGTGAAAATAAAGAAGTTGAAAAGAAAAAGAAAAGGGAAGAAAAAAATAAAAGAAAAGAAAAAGAGAAATTTTAGGGAGAGAAAAAGGAAGAAAAAGAAGATGAGAGGAAAGAAGAAGAAATCATATGAAAAATCACATCCTCATCTAAAGAAGAATCATAGGAAGGAAAAGAAGTTCAAGTGCTTTATGGAAATCTTCAAGAAATTGGAGATTAAAGTTCCTATGATTGAGACACTGCAACAGGTTCCTGGTTTGATCAAATTTCTGAAGAAGTTCAGTAGAAAGAAGAAAAAGAAGAAGGAACTCGAGCTTGGGTCAAGCTAATGACGTTAAAAGAGCGCTTGCTGGGAGGCAACCCAGTGATTTAAGAACTTTTGATTTTATTTTGGTTTTGTAATTTTTAATTTGTGGACATTATTTTGTAAATATTTTGTGGAATTTAGCATCTACTGAAGGATGCTAGGTGGTTAAGTATCTACTGAAGGATACTAGGTTTGTAACACCTACTGATGGGTGTTGGTAAGAAATTTCGCACCTACTGATGGGTGCTGGTAAGTTTGAAACACCTACTGATGGGTGTTGATGGATTTTGGGTCAGGCTCGTGACGTTAAACAAGCGCTACCTGGGAGGCAACCCAGTTGATTGTTTGTTTCTGTTTGTTTATTTTTAGTTAGGATTTGCATAAGCATTTTTAACATTGAATTGCAGGGAACCTATGAGGGACATGTAGGGAAGGCACGTAGGTCAAGAAAAGAAGGAGAGGAGCACTTCACGAAAGTGCCGCTGAGCGGCAATTACCGCTGAGCGGTACTATCGCTGATGGGCTTAAGTTCCCCTTAGCGGGACCCGAGCCCATTAGGGTATTTTTATACCCCAAGCTGTGTTTTAGGGTTTATTTTCTGGCTTCTCTCTGCACAAACACTTCCACACACATTCTCTTAGGTTTTCCACATCTTTTCACTCTTCCCTCTTTAGAAAATCTCTCTTTCACTCACTTTTTCACTAGTGTGCCATCAAAGTTTGGGGTTGGAAGAGAGCATTCTAGTTTGGAAGCATTCTCATATCATCTAGCATCTCCACCCAAGTAAGTAAAATGCATTTGGTTCATTCTAGGTTCTTGAATTTGAATGTGATTGTCAAAGCATGAATATTTAGGGGTTTTGATTTCTATGCATGATTTGATGATATATTTGATGTTTGAACCGATTAAACTGCATGATTATGAACTGGAAATATGAAAATTGCATTTGGGTGGAGTTAGGAAAGCTTCAAAACAAGATTTTCAAAAATCTGCCAGATTTGATTTTTCTGGTTTGTTGCGTGGCGCTGGTGGCGCTGAGGGGAAATTCTGGCCCTCAGCGGTGGCTTAGCTTCGAAAGGAGTTGTGTTCTGTGTTTTACTAATGATTAACATCATGTTCTGTGGTTTTGGTTTGTGCTTTGAATGCAGGAATGGCATCCTCTTCAGGAAAGAGATTGAAAACCATGGCAACTAAGAGGAAAGAAAAGGAACCAGAGCAACCCCACTCTAGCAGGTTCCTCTCTAGGAAACATGAGAAGCACTTTAGGGTGGTTCAGGACAGGAGACTTCTAATGGAGAGAAAGGTTGGAATGATACCTAACTTTGCTCCTCAATTTGGAGAGCAAGTGTTAGGGAATGATTGGGGAAAGCTAGCCACTTATCCAGCACCTGCCAACATAGCTGTGGTCAAGGAATTCTACACCAATGCAAAGAAGATTGGTGATCATCCAGCTGAGAATTATTTGGGCTATGTCAGAGGCCATGCTATCAGGTTTGATCCTGATTCTATCAACAACTTCCTGGATACTGTGTGGGCTGGTGAGCAATGTCAGTTTGCTCTTAGCATGGAGGAAGGTGCTGACTTTGAGGATGTTGAGAGAGTAATGTGTATACCTGGAGGACACTTCCAAAGGAATAGATCTGGCGCAGTGGTTAACATTAGGAGGACAGATTTGACTCCTCTTGCAAAGTATTGGATGGCATTTTCTCATGTCAACATTCAGCCATTTTCACATGTGTCAGATATTACTCTCAGCAGGGCACTATTCATCTACTGTGCTATCAGAAACTTGAATGTTAATATTGGGCAGGTAATAGCTGATGAAATCAGTGTATGTGCTAACACCTCGAACAACAAAGCACCACTAGGACATCCTTCTTTGATCACTCACCTTTGCAAGCAAGCTAGGGTGGACACTTCTGTTCCACCATTTGAGAGGCCAAGAAAAGCTATTGATGAGGCTTATTATAGACAGTACTGTGGAGGTGAGGATGCAGCTCAGCCAGTTCCACCACGCCACGCTCGTAGAGAGAGAGGGCCAGCACAGAGCCGGACATCTGCTGATGCGCATGAAGCAGAACCATTCCAGATGAGGGACATGTATATGTCTCTCATAGGTGTTCAGTTGCAGTCCATTCACAGAGGGCAGGTGGCCACTGCTGAGATGATAGTGGGGATGTATGATAATCCTCCAGCCCACAGGTGGACTATGGATGAATTCCATAATGTCGTAGCTTGGCCAGAAGAACCAGTATATGGAGGAGGAGCTGGAGCAGCTGAAGCTTCAGCAAGAGATATGGAAGAAGATGAAGCTGAGGAGGAAGATGCATTTGATGAAGATGAAGATGAGGAGGAAGAGGAAGATACAAAGGACAGCTCAGACTGATGAGGAGCTGAGATAGCATTTACTGATGAATGCTATCATATGATTATGCTTTTGCGGTTTAAGTTTTCTGAACTTATTTGTTTTGTTTTTAGATTAGGGTTTGATGTACTCTCTTGAAAACCTGGTTTTGTGTGATGGTTTGCTATTAGCTGTGATTGTTTGATAAGTAATGCTTGATGATGCTTATTGATGGATTGATGTTGAGATGATGTGCACATTAAATGCTTATACAGGTGATTCACAAGCTTTGTGAACAAATGCAGGATATCATGATTGTGATTGTGAAATTGAGCAGGATGTGTATGTCAAATGTGAATGAGCTTATATGTGAGGTTTTGAGCTCCAGAGTTGTTATTGTTGAATGCTATTACTTTGAAAGCATGAATGATTTTGCCCAGGTTTTCTATGATTGAATCAATTGCTTGTTTTGCATCATATGATCAAGGCCGTGTTGTTGAAACCCTTTTTATTGGCCAAATACATAAAATTAGCCCACTAAAAGAGAACACTTTGTGTTCTATCCTTTGAACCCTTAGCCTTGAACATACACTTGAAACCTTTGATTGAAAATCTTTACCTTGAGTTAAGTAGAAGATCTTGTATGGTATTGTTAAATGTTCAAGTTTGGGGTTGTTGGGAAAACATAAAAAGCATTGAGCTAAGAGCTAAAAAGTAAGAATATGCAAAGAAAAAGAAAAGAAAAGAAAAAGAAGTAAAGCTCAATGCAATTGCAATTGTAAAAGGCAAGTTGGGAATGAATAAGATGATTGTGTTGTTATGATTCTCTTAACTCAAGGATTTTGCGATCCAGAAAAACCAATTTTCTTGTTAGCCCAGCCACATTATAAGCCATTGAAAAGTCCTTGTGATGATGCATGCTTGTGAATGTTTTTGATTTTGGTAAAATGAAAGGCAAAGTTGATTCATGTGACATTGTGATAGTAGACTGAATGAGTGATTACCTCTTATACACTTGTGTGTTGAGTGAAACACTTTACCTAGTGAGGAAATATTCCATAAGCACATGAACATCCATGCTTAATTGATTGATCATTCATGAAAAATAGCATTTGTTGGAATTTAAATGACTTTGTGAACACTAAAGCATGTGCACATCTTGATTGAATCTTGGTCATAAGTTTGAGTGAAGCTGTTACTTATCTTGAGAAAAGGATTTTGAATGAGTGAACCATCATATGAATTGGTTGGAGATGGAGTTACATTTTGTTTGCTTGAGGACAAGCAAAGTTCTAAGTTTGGGGTTGTGATAACAGTTGAAAAACTGTTATTTTCATGCTTAAAATTGATATTAAAAGCAACCTTTAGACTTAGAAACTAGCTTGAAATCAATGCTTTTATCTATATTTTCAGAAATAAGAGAGCTGGACAGGTTTATGCTTGATTTGAGTGTTTTTGTGCAGGTTTTGAGGTGAATTTAGTGAAAGAAGTGAAGAAGGAGAGAAGTGGAATCATAAAAGGAAGCAAAGAGTGCAAAAAGAGAAGTCGAAGGCACCGCTCAGCGGCATTTTACCGCTGAGCGGCACTCAGGAGGTTGCGGGAGTCACGCTGAGGGGCAAAATGGCCGCTGAGGGGAAGAAACGTGACGCGCACTCACCGCTGAGCGGTATTTACCGCTGAGCGGCACTTTTTGGGCTTGGGCCTTTGTAATCTTTTGTAACTCTAGAATAGTATATAAGGACTTGCACGTCCTAGGGTTAGACATCTTTGGCAGAACGAAGGCAAACACTCTCTCTTCCACCCCTTTGAAGGAGGATCTTGGATGCTCAGGCTACCTCTTCACCTTTATTGGGTTTATTCTTTCATTCTTTCATTATTGTTCATCTAGGTTCACCATGAATATGGTGAACTAAACCTTGTATGTTTGTTGGGGAATCAATGTAATCTCTTGAAGCTCTCATATATGGAATTTATGCTTGCATCTTAATCTAAGACTTATGCTTTCTTTCATCATTAGTTAGGGTTTTTCCTCTTTGCTCAATGCGTGCATTGTTTAACTCATTCTATTGCATGATTATTGGTTTTGTCGATACGGACACGTACGGGGAAGTCTAGATCCGGGGAATTTCTCCCAATATTATACTGACAATATTATATTGGTTGTCGTTAAGCTCCTGCACTTATGAACTAATCATTAGGAATGCTAGGAATTGTATGAACTATTTGATTAGGGAGAAGCCATCTAGAATGGTACTTTAGAGAGTGGCATTAACAATGATGATTTGAATGTTGAATTCCTAAAATGTATGAGAGTGGATGAGATGAAATTGACCCCCAACAACATATTCATTCATATAATCCATTGAAAGTGTTTATCTTTAGTCTTTGCCATTGATCAATTCATGCATACATGTTTAGTTTTCGTCTTGCATAATATAATCCAATTATTTCGTTTGTAAGTCTTAGCTAATCAACAAACCACACAACTAAACTAGGCCGTGAGTCCTTTGGGAAGAACGATACTTGGTCTTACCAAGTTTATTACTTGAACGATTCGGTCATACTTGCCGATTGTGAAACAAGTTTGTGACATCATATTTTGGTGCTCATAAATTTGTCCATCAAACTCCTTCTCCCGCAACACTCCAAGTACAAGTCTAAGATGCTCTTCATGCTCGTCTTCGGTCTTGGAATACATGAGAATATCATCTATGAAGACGACCACAAACTTATCCAAATAAGGCCTGAAGATGCGGTTCATATACTCCATGAACACGGCTGGAGCGTTCGTTACTCCAAAAGGCATCACCACGTATTCATAATGCCCATAGCGAGACCTGAACGCTGTCTTCTGGATGTCGTCTTCCTTAACCCTGATTTGATGATACCCGAATCTCAAATCAATCTTTGAGAACACTGCAGCCCCATGCAATTGATCCAGCAGGTCATCTATCCTTGGCAACGGGTACTTGTTCTTGATGGTCAGCTTATTCAATTGCCTGTAGTCTATACATAACCGAGAGCTGCCATCCTTCTTCCTTACTAACAGCACGGGCGCTCCCCAGGGTGATACGCTCGGCCTAATGAATTGCTTCTCCATCAACTCTTCAATCTGCTCCTTGAGTTCAGCTAACTCCGCAGGAGACATCCGATATGGCTGAACCGAGATAGGAGCCGCTGTCGTCACCAAATCAATGGTGAACTCAACTTCACGATGAGGGGGAAGTCCAGGTATCTCCTCCGGAAAGACGTCCGCAAACTCATCCACAACCGATCGTCCATTACCGTCACTAGTGGACGATCGTTTTTCTACCATTCCTCTGGATTCCTGATCCTCATGAGTCATAATCAGAAAACAGCTGGCGCCCTCCATAATGTCTTCTTTCAGCTGACCGAGCGTCACTGAAAGAACTTCCTCTTCTTCACCAGGGAAGATTAATTCCTTCGCTCCACAATCAATAAGAATGCGATTGGCAGCCAACCAATCCATTCCTAAAATCACCTCCAAACCTTGAAGAGGTAAGCAGATGAGGCTAACCTTAAACTTACGCCCTTCCACTTCTATAGGACACTTGATGCACATAGTGGACGTCCTAACCTCACCAGCCGCTGGGGTAGACACCACCAGATCAAACTACATCTCGCTCACTTCTAATCCCAGCTTTTCAACACACGCCTTCGAGATGAAGGAGTGCGTTGCCCCCGAATCATATAGTGCACAGCACGATCTACCAAACAGCATGCATTCACCAATTATGAGATTACCTGAGCTCGCTGCCTCAGCGCTCGTTATAGCATACACACGCCCACTCGCTTGGGCTCGTCCTCCTCTTGGCTGATTTCTTCCAGCATTGCGTGGCCTCATCACTGCACGTCCGCTCATATTGCACTCGTTATCCAAGTGCCCGTTCCTTCCGCAACGGTTGCAGTGCTTTCCTCCCACCAGCTGAGGGCATGAAGACCTATAGTGTGGCCCTCCACACCGGAAGCAAACAACGTTTCCTTGTCCAGACTGTCCGACAGGAACCACTGTTTGCGATCCGCTCGCATGAGTGATAACAGTTGAAAAACTGTTATTTTCATGCTTAAAATTGATATTAAAAGCAACCTTTAGACTTAGAAACTAGCTTGAAATCAATGCTTTTATCTATATTTTCAGAAATAAGAGAGCTGGACAGGTTTATGCTTGATTTGAGTGTTTTTGTGCAGGTTTTGAGGTGAATTTAGTGAAAGAAGTGAAGAAGGAGAGAAGTGGAATCATAAAAGGAAGCAAAGAGTGCAAAAAGAGAAGTCGAAGGCACCGCTCAGCGGCATTTTACCGCTGAGCGGCACTCAGGAGGTTGCGGGAGTCACGCTGAGGGGCAAAATGGCCGCTGAGGGGAAGAAACGTGACGCGCACTCACCGTTGAGCGGTATTTACCGCTGAGCGGCACTTTTTGGGCTTGGGCCTTTGTAATCTTTTGTAACTCTAGAATAGTATATAAGGACTTGCACGTCCTAGGGTTAGACATCTTTGGCAGAACGAAGGCAAACACTCTCTCTTCCACCCCTTTGAAGGAGGATCTTGGATGCTCAGGCTACCTCTTCACCTTTATTGGGTTTATTCTTTCATTCTTTCATTATTGTTCATCTAGGTTCACCATGAATATGGTGAACTAAACCTTGTATGTTTGTTGGGGAATCAATGTAATCTCTTGAAGCTCTCATATATGGAATTTATGCTTGCATCTTAATCTAAGACTTATGCTTTCTTTCATCATTAGTTAGGGTTTTTCCTCTTTGCTCAATGCGTGCATTGTTTAACTCATTCTATTGCATGATTATTGGTTTTGTCGATACGGACACGTACGGGGAAGTCTAGATCCGGGGAATTTCTCCCAATATTATACTGACAATATTATATTGGTTGTCGTTAAGCTCCTGCACTTATGAACTAATCATTAGGAATGCTAGGAATTGTATGAACTATTTGATTAGGGAGAAGCCATCTAGAATGGTACTTTAGAGAGTGGCATTAACAATGATGATTTGAATGTTGAATTCCTAAAATGTATGAGAGTGGATGAGATGAAATTGACCCCCAACAACATATTCATTCATATAATCCATTGAAAGTGTTTATCTTTAGTCTTTGCCATTGATCAATTCATGCATACATGTTTAGTTTTCGTCTTGCATAATATAATCCAATTATTTCGTTTGTAAGTCTTAGCTAATCAACAAACCACACAACTAAACTAGGCCGTGAGTCCTTTGGGAAGAACGATACTTGGTCTTACCAAGTTTATTACTTGAACGATTCGGTCATACTTGCCGATTGTGAAACAAGTTTGTGACATCATATTTTGGTGCTCATAAATTTGTCCATCAAACTCCTTCTCCCGCAACACTCCAAGTACAAGTCTAAGATGCTCTTCATGCTCGTCTTCGGTCTTGGAATACATGAGAATATCATCTATGAAGACGACCACAAACTTATCCAAATAAGGCCTGAAGATGCGGTTCATATACTCCATGAACACGGCTGGAGCGTTCGTTACTCCAAAAGGCATCACCACGTATTCATAATGCCCATAGCGAGACCTGAACGCTGTCTTCTGGATGTCGTCTTCCTTAACCCTGATTTGATGATACCCGGATCTCAAATCAATCTTTGAGAACACTGCAGCCCCATGCAATTGATCCAGCAGGTCATCTATCCTTGGCAACGGGTACTTGTTCTTGATGGTCAGCTTATTCAATTGCCTGTAGTCTATACATAACCGAGAGCTGCCATCCTTCTTCCTTACTAACAGCACGGGCGCTCCCCAGGGTGATACGCTCGGCCTAATGAATTGCTTCTCCATCAACTCTTCAATCTGCTCCTTGAGTTCAGCTAACTCCGCAGGAGACATCCGATATGGCTGAACCGAGATAGGAGCCGCTGTCGTCACCAAATCAATGGTGAACTCAACTTCACGATGAGGGGGAAGTCCAGGTATCTCCTCCGGAAAGACGTCCACAAACTCATCCACAACCGATCGTCCATTACCGTCACTAGTGGACGATCGTTTTTCTACCATTCCTCTGGATTCCTGATCCTCATGAGTCATAATCAGAAAACAGCTGGCGCCCTCCATAATGTCTTCTTTCAGCTGACCGAGCGTCACTGAAAGAACTTCCTCTTCTTCACCAGGGAAGATCAATTCCTTCGCTCCACAATCAATAAGAATGCGATTGGCAGCCAACCAATCCATTCCTAAAATCACCTCCAAACCTTGAAGAGGTAAGCAGATGAGGCTAACCTTAAACTTACGCCCTTCCACTTCTATAGGACACTTGATGCACATAGTGGACGTCCTAACCTCACCAGCCGCTGGGGTAGACACCACCAGATCAAACTACATCTCGCTCACTTCTAATCCCAGCTTTTCAACACACGCCTTCGAGATGAAGGAGTGCGTTGCCCCCGAATCATATAGTGCACAGCACGATCTACCAAACAGCATGCATTCACCAATTATGAGATTACCTGAGCTCGCTGCCTCAGCGCTCGTTATAGCATACACACGCCCACTCGCTTGGGCTCGTCCTCCTCTTGGCTGATTTCTTCCAGCATTGGGTGGCCTCATCACTGCACGTCCGCTCATATTGCACTCGTTATCCAAGTGCCCGTTCCTTCCGCAACGGTTGCAGTGCTTTCCTCCCACCAGCTGAGGGCATGAAGACCTATAGTCTGGCCCTCCACACCGGAAGCAAACAACGTTTCCTTGTCCAGACTGTCCGACAGGAACCACTGTTTGCGATCCGCTCGCATGAGTGATAACAGTTGAAAAACTGTTATTTTCATGCTTAAAATTGATATTAAAAGCAACCTTTAGACTTAGAAACTAGCTTGAAATCAATGTTTTTATCTATATTTTCAGAAATAAGAGAGCTGGACAGGTTTATGCTTGATTTGAGTGTTTTTGTGCAGGTTTTGAGGTGAATTTAGTGAAAGAAGTGAAGAAGGAGAGAAGTGGAATCATAAAAGGAAGCAAAGAGTGCAAAAAGAGAAGTCGAAGGCACCGCTCAGCAGCATTTTACCGCTGAGCGGCACTCAGGAGGTTGCGGGAGTCACGCTGAGGGGCAAAATGGCCGCTGAGGGGAAGAAACGTGACGCGCACTCACCGCTGAGCGGTATTTACCGCTGAGCGGCACTTTTTGGGCTTGGGCCTTTGTAATCTTTTGTAACTCTAGAATAGTATATAAGGACTTGCACGTCCTAGGGTTAGACATCTTTGGCAGAACGAAGGCAAACACTCTCTCTTCCACCCCTTTGAAGGAGGATCTTGGATGCTCAGGCTACCTCTTCACCTTTATTGGGTTTATTCTTTCATTCTTTCATTATTGTTCATCTAGGTTCACCATGAATATGGTGAACTAAACCTTGTATGTTTGTTGGGGAATCAATGTAATCTCTTGAAGCTCTCATATATGGAATTTATGCTTGCATCTTAATCTAAGACTTATGCTTTCTTTCATCATTAGTTAGGGTTTTTCCTCTTTGCTCAATGCGTGCATTGTTTAACTCATTCTATTGCATGATTATTGGTTTTGTCGATACGGACACGTACGGGGAAGTCTAGATCCGGGGAATTTCTCCCAATATTATACTGACAATATTATATTGGTTGTCGTTAAGCTCCTGTACTTATGAACTAATCATTAGGAATGCTAGGAATTGTATGAACTATTTGATTAGGGAGAAGCCATCTAGAATGGTACTTTAGAGAGTGGCATTAACAATGATGATTTGAATGTTGAATTCCTAAAATGTATGAGAGTGGATGAGATGAAATTGACCCCCAACAACATATTCATTCATATAATCCATTGAAAGTGTTTATCTTTAGTCTTTGCCATTGATCAATTCATGCATACATGTTTAGTTTTCGTCTTGCATAATATAATCCAATTATTTCGTTTGTAAGTCTTAGCTAATCAACAAACCACACAACTAAACTAGGCCGTGAGTCCTTTGGGAAGAACGATACTTGGTCTTACCAAGTTTATTACTTGAACGATTCGGTCATACTTGCCGATTGTGAAACAAGTTTGTGACATCATATTTTGGTGCTCATAAATTTGTCCATCAAGTTTTTGGCGCCGCTGCCGGGGACTCGTGGTTTAACTGGTTAATTTGTGTGATTATTGATTATCTTTGACTTTTTGAATTTCTGTTTTTTTTTTCTGTTTTTATTTTATTTTTCTGTTTTTTTTTATTTTATTTTATTTGATTAGGATAGATTAGATTTTATTTTATTTTATTTTATTTTTTTTAGATTAGGTTAGATTTTATTTTATTTTATCTTTTAGATTAGGTTAGATTTTATTTTTAGATTAGGTTTTATTTTATTCTATCTTATTTGTTTCTATCTTCTAAATCTTTTTATCTTCTGAATTTATATCTTCTTCTATATCTTTTTGTGCTAACAAATCTTTTCTAGGGTTTTGTTTTCTTGTGTATGCAGGAAGCAATTCGGACTAGGAGTAAGAAAACAACAGAACCACTTTTTGAAGGGCTAGACGAGAGTAGAAGGAGGAGAAGAATCAGAACGTCCAGAGAACTTTTCCCTTCTCCAGAAACTCTCCTACAAACATCACCACAAGGTTCTGTTCACAACACAAGAAGTATGGAGAATAACAATGCTAGAAGAACTCTTGCAGATTACACTAATATTGCTGGACCTCAACACTTTAACAGCATAGCAAGACCTAGAGTCAATGCAGCCAACATGGAGGTCAAGCCAGCATTAATTCAACTGGTGAAGAGTAATCAATTTAATGGGTTATCTCACGAAAGCCCATATGAGCACCTTACAACTTTCAATGAGATCTGCAACACGGTCAAGATTAATGGGGTGCCAGACGAAGCTATCAAACTTAGCTTGTTTCCCTTCTCATTGGGGGGCAATGCTAAGCTTTGGTTAAATTCTTTTCCAGAAGAAAGTTTCACAGAGTGGGAAGCAGTGGTCACAAAATTTCTAAACAAGTACTTTCCACAATCTAAGGTGACCAAAGGCAAGCAAGAGATTTCGTCTTTCAAGCAGGGCATGGAGGAGTCACTTGGACATGCATGGGTGATAACAGTTGAAAAACTGTTATTTTCATGCTTAAAATTGATATTAAAAGCAACCTTTAGACTTAGAAACTAGCTTGAAATCAATGCTTTTATCTATATTTTCAGAAATAAGAGAGCTGGACAGGTTTATGCTTGATTTGAGTGTTTTTGTGCAGGTTTTGAGGTGAATTTGGTGAAAGAAGTGAAGAAGGAGAGAGATGACATTAGAAAAGACAAGAAAGAGTGCAAAAAGAGAAGACGAAGGCACCGCTCAGCGGAAATTACCGCTGAGCGGCACTCAAGGAGTCACGTTGGAACCGCTGAGGGGCAAAATGGCCGCTGAGGGGAAGAAAGAAGAAGCGCAACCACCGCTGAGCGGTAAATAGCGCTGAGCGGCACCTTTTGGGCTTGGGCTTTTGTAATCTTTTGTAACTCTAAATTAGTATATAAGGGCTTGCACGTCCTAGGGTTTAGTATCTTTGGCAGAAACGAGGCAAACACTCTCTCTTCCACCCCTTTGAAGGAGGATCTTGGATGCTCAGGCTACCTCTTCACCTTTATTGGGTTTATTCTTTCATTCTTTCATTATTGTTCATCTAGGTTCACCATGAATATGGTGAACTAAACCTTGTATGTTTGTTGGGGAATCAATGTAATCTCTTGAAGCTCTCATATATGGAATTTATGCTTGCATCTTAATCTAAGACTTATGCTTTCTTTCATCATTAGTTAGGGTTTTTCCTCTTTGCTCAATGCGTGCATTGTTTAACTCATTCTATTGCATGATTATTGGTTTTGTCGATACGGACACGTACGGGGAAGTCTAGATCCGGGGAATTTCTCCCAATATTATACTGACAATATTATATTGGTTGTCGTTAAGCTCCTGCGCTCATGAACTAATCATTAGGAATGCTAGGAATTGTATGAACTATTTGATTAGGGAGAAGCCATCTAGAATGGTACTTTAGAGAGTGGCATTAACAATGATGATTTGAATGTTGAAATCCTAAAATGTATGAGAGTGGATGAGATGAAATTGACCCCCAACAACATATTCATTCATATAATCCATTGAAAGTGTTTATCTTTAGTCTTTGCCATTGATCAATTCATGCATACATGTTTAGTTTTCGTCTTGCATAATATAATCCAATTATTTCGTTTGTAAGTCTTAGCTAATCAACAAACCACACAACTAAACTAGGCCGTGAGTCCTTTGGGAAGAACGATACTTGGTCTTACCAAGTTTATTACTTGAACGATTCGGTCATACTTGCCGATTGTGAAACAAGTTTGTGACATCATATTTTGGTGCTTACAAATTTGTCCATCAAGTTTTTGGCGCCGTTGCCGGGGATTCGTGGTTTAACTGGTTAATTTGTGTGATTATTGATTATCTTTGACTTTTTGAATTTCTGTTTTTATTTTTTTCTGTTTTTATTTTATTTGATTAGGTTAGATTTTATTTTATTTTATTTTATTTTATCTTTTAGATTAGGTTAGATCTTATTTTATTTTATTTGATTAGGTTAGATTAGATTTTATTTTATTAGGTTAGATTTTATTTTATTTTATCTTTTAGATTAGGTTAGATTTTTTTTTTAGATTAGGTTTTATTTGATTCTATCTTCTAAATCTTTTTATCTTCTGAATATATATCTTCTTCTATCTTTTTGTGCTAACAAATATTTCCTAGAGTTTTGTGCCTAATGTCTGCAGAATGCAATTTGGTCAAGAATTTAACTATATGGGCACTCAATTCTACCAAAGTAATCTCAACCAATGGTGGGAACCTCACTCAAGCATGGATCAAAGCCAATTTTGGCAAGCTGCCGGACAATTTGAGAACCAACCACAACAACAATGGCAGCAAAAATCCTCTCTATCAGAAAGTTTGGAGGACACCCTTCAACGATTTTTGAAAAATTCCGACTCTACTCAGAAAAGCATTGAAGAATCATTTAAAAGAATGGAGATGCAACTTCATTACATCAGTCAGAGATTGAATGATGAGGTTAATACTGAAGTTAACCATAAGGAGGAAGGGCAAATCATTATCACCGAAAGTGACAAGATTCTTGATAAGGAAAAATTAGAGGAAGATGAAGAAAGGGTAGAGAGAAAAGAGAAAGAAGAGTTGAGTGAGAAAAATAAAGATGAAGAAAAAGAGAACGAAGTGGTTGAGAGAGAAGAGAGAAAGAAGATTTGTGTGAAAATAAAGAAGTTGAAAAGAAAAAGAAAAGGGAAGAAAAAAATAAAAGAAAAGAAAAAGAGAAAATTGAGGGAGAGAAAAAGGAAGAAAAAGAAGATGAGAGGAAAGAAGAAGAAATCATATGAAAAATCACATCCTCATCTAAAGAAGAATCATAGGAAGGAAAAGAAGTTCAAGTGCTTTATGGAAATCTTCAAGAAATTGGAGATTAAAGTTCCTATGATTGAGACACTGCAACAGGTTCCTGGTTTGATCAAATTTCTGAAGAAGTTCAGTAGAAAGAAGAAAAAGAAGAAGGAACTCGAGTTTGGGTCAAGCTAATGACGTTAAAAGAGCGCTTGCTGGGAGGCAACCCAGTGATTTAAGAACTTTTGATTTTATTTTGGTTTTGTAATTTTTAAGTTGTGGACTTTATTTTGTAACTAGTTTGTTGGAGATAGCATCTACTGAAGGATGCTAGGTGGTTAAGTATCTACTGAAGGATACTAGGTTTGTAACACCTACTGATGGGTGTTGGTAAGAAATTTTGCACCTACTGATGGGTGCTGGTAAGTTTGAAACACCTACTGATGGGTGTTGGTGGATTTTGGGTCAGGCTCGTGACGTTAAACAAGCGCTACCTGGGAGGCAACCCAGTTGATTGTTTGTTTTTGTTTGTTTATTTTTAGATAGGATTTGCATAAGCATTTTTAACATTGAATTGCAGGGAACCTATGAGGGACATGTAGGGAAGGCACGCAGGTCATGAAAAGAAGGAGAGGAGCACTTCACGAAAGTGCCGCTGAGCGGCAATTACCGCTGAGCGGTACTATCGCAGATGGGCTTAAGTTCCCCTCAGCGGGACCCGAGCCCATTAGGGTATTTTTATACCCCAAGCTGCGTTTTAGGGTTTATTTTCTGGCTTCTCTCTGCACAAACACTTCCACACACATTCTCTTAGGTTTTCCACATCTTTTCACTCTTCCCTCTTTAGAAAATCTCTCTTTCACTCACTTTTTCACTAGTGTGCCATCAAAGTTTGGGGTTGGAAGAGAGCATTCTAGTTTGGAAGCATTCTCATATCATCTAGCATCTCCACCCAAGTAAGTAAAATGCATTTGGTTCATTTTAGGTTCTTGAATTTGAATGTGATTGTCAAAGCATGAATATTTAGGGGTTTTGATTTCTATGCATGATTTGATGATATATTTGATGTTTGAACCGATTAAACTGCTTCATTATGAACTGGAAAACTGAAAATTGCATTTGGGTGGAGTTAGGATAGTTTAAAAACGAGATTTGCAAAAATCTGCAGGTCACCGCTGAGCGGCATTTACCGCTGAGCGGCACTCTGCCAGATTTGGTCTTTTCTGGTTTTGCATGTGGTACTGGTGGCGCTGAGGGGAAATTCTGGCCCTCAGCGGTGGTTTAGCTTCGAAAGGAGTTGTGTTCTGAGTTTTACTAATGATTAACGTCATGTTCCGTGGTTTTGGTTTGTGTTTTGAATGCAGGAATGGCATCCTCTTCTGGAAAGAGATTGAAAACCATGGCAACCAAGAGAAAGGAAAAGGAACCAGAGCAGCCCCATAATGGCAGGTTCCTCTCTAGGAAACATGAGAAGCACTTTAGGGTGGTTCAGGACAGGAGACTTCTGATGGAGAGAAAGGTTGGAATGATACCTAACTTGGCTCCTCAATTTGGAGAGCAAGTGTTAGGGAATGATTGGGGAAAGCTAGCCACTTATCCAGCACCTGCCAACATAGCTGTGGTCAAGGAATTCTACACCAATGCAAAGAAGATTGGTGATCATCCAGCTGAGAATTATTTGGGCTATGTCAGAGGCCATGCTATCAGGTTTGATCCTGATTCTATCAACAACTTCCTGGATACTGTGTGGGCTGGTGAGCAATGTCAGTTTGCTCTTAGCATGGAGGAAGGTGCTGACTTTGAGGATGTTGAGAGAGTACTGTGTATACCTGGAGGACACTTCCAAAGGAATAGATCTGGCGCAGTGGTTAACATTAGGAGGACAGATTTGACTCCTCTTGCAAAGTATTGGATGGCATTTTCTCATGCCAACATTCAGCCATGTTCACATGTGTCAGATATTACTCTCAGCAGGGCACTATTCATCTACTGTGCTATCAGAAACTTGAATGTTAATATTGGGCAGGTGATAGCTGATGAGATTAGTGTGTGTGCTAACACCTCAAACAACAAAGCACCACTAGGACATCCTTCTTTGATCACTCACCTTTGCAAGCAAGCTGGGGTGGACACTTCTGTTCCACCATTTGAGAGGCCAAGAAAAGCTATTGATGAGGCTTATTATAGACAGTACTGTGGAGGTGAGGATGCAGCTCAGCCAGTTCCACCACGCCATGCTCGTAGAGAGAGAGGGCCAGCACAGAGCCGGACATCTGCTGATGCGCATGAAGCAGAACCATTCCAGATGAGGGACATGTACATGTCTCTTATAGGTGCTCAGTTGCAGTCCATTCACAGAGGGCAGGTGGCCACTGCTGAGATGATAGTGGGGATGTATGATAATCCTCCAGCCCACAGGTGGACTATGGATGAATTCCATAATGTTGTAGCTTGGCCAGAAGAACCAGTACATGGAGGAGCTGGAGCAGCTGAAGCTTCAGCTAGAGATATGGAAGAAGATGAAGCTGAGGAGGAGGATGCATTTGATGAAGATGATGATGAAGAGGAAGAGGAAGATACAGAGGACAGCTCCGACTGATGAGGAGCTGAGATAGCATTTACTGATGAATGCTATCATATAATTATGCTTTTGTGGTTTAAGTTTTCTGAACTTATTGGTTTTTGTTTTTAGATTAGGGTTTGATGTACTCTATTGAACACCTGGTTTGTGTGATGGTTTGCTTTTAACTGTGATTGTGTGATAAGTACTGCTTGATGATGCTTATTGATTGATTGATGTTAAGATGATGTGCACATTAAATGCTTATACAGGTGATTCACAAGCTCTGTGAACAAATGCATGATATCATGATTGTGTTTGTGAAATTAAGAAGGATGTGTATGTCAAATGTGAATGAGCTTATATGTGAGGTTTTGAGCTCCAGAGTTGTTATTGTTGAATGCTATTACTTTGAAAGCATGAATGATTTTGCCCAGGTTTTCTATGATTGAATCAATTGCTTGTTTTGCATCATATGATCAAGGCCGTTTTGTTGAAACCCTTTTTATTGGCCAAATTCATAAAGTTAGCCTACTAAAAAAGAACACGTTGTGTTCTATCCTTTGAACCTTTAGCCTTGAACATACACTGAAAACCCTTGATTGAAAAATCTTTACCTTGAGTTAAGTAGAAGATCTTGTATGGTATTGATAAATGTTCAAGTTTGGGGTTGTTGGGAAAATATGAAAAGCATTGAGCTAAGAGCTAAAAAGTAAGAAAACAAAAGAAAAAGAAGTAAAGCTCAATGCAAAAGCAAAGGCAAAAGAAAGTTGGGAATGAATAAGAAAAATTGTGTTGTGATGACTCTCTTAACTCAAGGATTTTGTGATCCAGAAAAACCAATTTTCTTGTTAGCCCAGCCACATTATAAGCCATTGAAAAGTCCTTTTGATGATGCATGCTTGTGATTGTTTTGATTGTGGTAAAATGAAAGGCAAAGTTGATTCATGTGACATTGTGATAGTGGAGTGAATGAGCGAAACACTGTACCTCTTATACACTTGTGTGTTGAGTGAAACACTTTATCTAGTGAGGAAATATTCCATAAGCACATGAACATCCATACTTAATTGATTGATCATTCATGAAAAATAGTATTTGTTGGAACTTAAATGACTTTGTGAACACTAAAGCATGTGCACATCTTGATTGAACTCTTGGTCATAAGTTTGAGTAAAGTTGTTACTTATCTTGAAAAGAGAATTTTTGAATGAGTGAACCATAACATGAATTGGTTGGAGATGGAGTTACATTTTGTTTGCTTGAGGACAAGCAAAGTTCTAAGTTTGGGGTTGTGATAACAGTTGAAAAACTGTTATTTTCATGCTTAAAATTGATATTAAAAGCAACCTTTAGACTTAGAAACTAGCTTGAAATCAATGCTTTTATCTATATTTTCAGAAATAAGAGAGCTGGACAGGTTTATGCTTGATTTGAGTGTTTTTGTGCAGGTTTTGAGGTGAATTTGGTGAAAGAAGTGAAGAAGGAGAGAGATGACATTAGAAAAGACAAGAAAGAGTGCAAAAAGAGAAGACGAAGGCACCGCTCAGCGGAAATTACCGCTGAGCGGCACTCAAGGAGTCACGTTGGAACCGCTGAGGGGCAAAATGGCCGCTGAGGGGAAGAAAGAAGAAGCGCAACCACCGCTGAGCGGTAAATAGCGCTGAGCGGCACCTTTTGGGCTTGGGCTTTTGTAATCTTTTGTAACTCTAAATTAGTATATAAGGGCTTGCACGTCCTAGGGTTTAGTATCTTTGGCAGAAACGAGGCAAACACTCTCTCTTCCACCCCTTTGAAGGAGGATCTTGGATGCTCAGGCTACCTCTTCACCTTTATTGGGTTTATTCTTTCATTCTTTCATTATTGTTCATCTAGGTTCACCATGAATATGGTGAACTAAACCTTGTATGTTTGTTGGGGAATCAATGTAATCTCTTGAAGCTCTCATATATGGAATTTATGCTTGCATCTTAATCTAAGACTTATGCTTTCTTTCATCATTAGTTAGGGTTTTTCCTCTTTGCTCAATGCGTGCATTGTTTAACTCATTCTATTGCATGATTATTGGTTTTGTCGATACGGACACGTACGGGGAAGTCTAGATCCGGGGAATTTCTCCCAATATTATACTGACAATATTATATTGGTTGTCGTTAAGCTCCTGCGCTCATGAACTAATCATTAGGAATGCTAGGAATTGTATGAACTATTTGATTAGGGAGAAGCCATCTAGAATGGTACTTTAGAGAGTGGCATTAACAATGATGATTTGAATGTTGAAATCCTAAAATGTATGAGAGTGGATGAGATGAAATTGACCCCCAACAACATATTCATTCATATAATCCATTGAAAGTGTTTATCTTTAGTCTTTGCCATTGATCAATTCATGCATACATGTTTAGTTTTCGTCTTGCATAATATAATCCAATTATTTCGTTTGTAAGTCTTAGCTAATCAACAAACCACACAACTAAACTAGGCCGTGAGTCCTTTGGGAAGAACGATACTTGGTCTTACCAAGTTTATTACTTGAACGATTCGGTCATACTTGCCGATTGTGAAACAAGTTTGTGACATCATATTTTGGTGCTTACAAATTTGTCCATCAATGGGACAGGTATAAAAGCTTGTTACGTAAAACTCCCACGCATGGTTTTGAAGATCAAGAAGTAGTCCTAACTTTCCTTGGAGGGCTTGGTTCACAAACCAAGATGATGCTGGATGCCTCAGCTGGAGGCAATATCAAATGGAAGACTCCAGAGGAAGCAACTGACATTATTGAAAATATGGCTACAAGTGATAATGAGCTGCACAATGAGAGAGGAGCTCCTATGCAACAAAAAGGAGTTCTTCATTTACAAACACATGATGCCTTGCTAGCTCAGAACAAAATTCTAACTCAACAGCTGGAGACTTTGACGAAAACTTTGGCTCAATTACCTAAAGAGTTGAAATCTGCTGCACAGGTACAAACCCAGTTATGCGAATTATGTGGAGGTGACCATGTCAATGGTCAATGTGCTTTGCCAGTGGAAGCCGTGGAGGATGTTAATTTCATGGCTAATCAATTTCCATACCGTCAAGGGAATTACAATCAAGGGTGGAAACCACATCCAAGCATTGGCCAAGGACAAACTGGGCAAGCTAATCAATATAACAAGCAGCAGCAGCAACCAACCTTGTGGCAACAGTTATCTACGCTTAATGAAAGGCAAACAAGGTTGGAAGAAACTCTTAATCAATTTATACAGAAAACAGAATCTTCTCAAAAGAGCACTGAAGCTGCTATAAAGAATTGGGAGATTCAAATGGGTCAGATTATCAAGCGATTGGAAGAAAGACCAGATAGAAATTTTGGGGCTAATACTGAGGTTAACCCCAGAGAAGAGTGCAAAGTGATAAAGAGTGTTAATGAAGAGATAATTGAGTTAGAAGAAGACGAAACAGAAGAAAGAAGAGAAGTAGAAAGAAAGAATAATTTTCATTTTCCAATCCATCAAGGGAAACAACTAGACTTCACAGAATTATTCAAAATGGTGGATAATGATGCACCTTGGGAACAGATTCTACAACAGATTACGGTTTACACTAAATCTAATGAAGAAATCTCTACAAAGAAAAGACGTAGAGATGATGAGGCAAAGGAGTGTATAACTGTTAAGCAAGAGTCATTCCCTCCTAAAGCACCAGATCCAGGTAGTTTTTCTATCCCTTGCACTATAGGGAAGAAAAAGGTGAAGAAAGCTCTCCTTGATTTAGGTTCAAGTGTTAACTTGATACCTTATTCTTTACTGGAGCAAATTGGCAATGTTAAAGTGAAACCTGTAAAGGTTAATCTAGTAATGACCGATGGATCTTCAAAGGAGCCATGTGGGATTGCTGAGGATATTATAGTTTGTGTTGGCAAACTTCAGTTTTTAGCAGACTTTGTGGTGATGAAAATGGAGACCGAGAAGATACCTATAACACTTGGAAGACCGTTTATGAAAACGGCCAGGGCCATCATTGATGTACATGAAGGTATAGTGGTGCTCCAAGACAGAGAGGAGAGAGTGGTGGTGGATGTCTTCAAAGATGAAACACAAGCAAAGGAGGAAGAGGCTAGTTATAAAGCTGCATTTCGAGATGCACCCATGACTAGAAGTCAAGATGAAAATCTTGAGGTTTCAGGTAACCATTGTTTGTTGTTTCAGGTACCCAAGGATGAAGAAGAAATTGAAAGAGGAGAAGAGATTCCTAGGGACTGGAAGAAAAGAGAACCCCAACTTGGCACACCTGTGAGACTCAAGAACAAGTTGTGGGTTGTGAAGGGCTTCAAAGAAAAGGAGATGATAGAGATAGAGTCTCCATACTCTAGAAGAACCAAAACAGTCCAAAGGAAGCAGTTGAGAAGTTGGTGGAAAGACTACATCAACTATACAGAAGATGGAACGTGAACTTTATTGGGTCAAGCTAATGACGTTAAAAGAGCGCTTGCTGGGAGGCAACCCAGTGATTGACAAACTTTTAATTTTGATTTGGTTTAATTTGTGAACATTATTTTGTAAATATTTTGTGGAATTTAGCATCTACTGAAGGATGCTAGGTGGTTAAGTATCTACTGAAGGATACTAGGTTTGTAACACCTACTGATGGGTGTTGGTAAGAAATTTCGCACCTACTGATGGGTGCTGATAAGTTTGAAACACCTACTGATGGGTGTTGATGGATTTTGGGTCAGGCTCGTGACGTTAAACAAGCGCTACCTGGGAGGCAACCCAGTTGATTGTTTGTTTCTGTTTGTTTATTTTTAGTTAGGACTTGCATAAGCATTTTTAACATTGAATTGCAGGGAACCTATGAGGGACATGTAGGGAAGGCACGTAGGTCAAGAAAAGAAGGAGGGGAGCACTTCACGAAAGTGCCGCTGAGCGGCAATTACCGCTGAGCGGTACTATCGCTGATGGGCTTAAGTTCCCCTTAGCGGGACCCGAGCCCATTAGGGTATTTTTATACCCCAAGCTGTGTTTTAGGGTTTATTTTCTGGCTTCTCTCTGCACAAACACTTCCACACACATTCTCTTAGGTTTTCCACATCTTTTCACTCTTCCCTCTTTAGAAAATCTCTCTTTCACTCACTTTTTCACTAGTGTGCCATCAAAGTTTGGGGTTGGAAGAGAGCATTCTAGTTTGGAAGCATTCTCATATCATCTAGCATCTCCACCCAAGTAAGTAAAATGCATTTGGTTCATTCTAGGTTCTTGAATTTGAATGTGATTGTCAAAACATGAATATTTAGGGGTTTTGATTTCTGTGCATGATTTGATGATATATTTGATGTTTGAACCGATTAAACTGCATGATTATGAACTGGAAATATGAAAATTGCATTTGGGTGGAGTTAGGAAAGCTTCAAAACAAGATTTTCAGAAATCTGCAGAGTCACCGCTGAGCGGCATTTACCGCTGAGCGGCACTCTGCCAGATTTGATTTTTTCTGGTTTGTTGCGTGGCGCTGGTGGCGCTGAGGGGAAATTCTGGCCCTCAGCGGTGGCTTAGCTTCGAAAGGAGTTGTGTTCTGTGTTTTACTAATGATTAACATCATGTTCTGTGGTTTTGGTTTGTGTTTTGAATGCAGGAATGGCATCCTCTTCAGGAAAGAGATTGAAAACCATGGCAACTAAGAGGAAAGAAAAGGAATCAGAGCAACCCCACTCTAGCAGATTCCTCTCTAGGAAACATGAGAAGCACTTTAGGGTGGTTCAGGACAGGAGACTTTTAATGGAGAGAAAGGTTGGAATGATACCTAACTTTGCTCCTCAATTTGGAGAGCAAGTGTTAGGGAATGATTGGGGAAAGCTAGCCACTTATCCAGCACCTGCCAACATAGCTGTGGTCAAGGAATTCTACACCAATGCAAAGAAGATTGGTGATCATCCAGCTGAGAATTATTTGGGCTATGTTAGAGGCCATGCTATCAGGTTTGATCCTGATTCTATCAACAACTTCCTGGATACTGTGTGGGCTGGTGAGCAATGTCAGTTTGCTCTTAGCATGGAGGAAGGTGCTGACTTTGAGGATGTTGAGAGAGTAATGTGTATACCTGGAGGACACTTCCAAAGGAATAGATCTGGCGCAGTGGTTAACATTAGGAGGACAGATTTGACTCCTCTTGCAAAGTATTGGATGGCATTTTCTCATGCCAACATTCAGCCATGTTCACATGTGTCAGATATTACTCTCAGCAGGGCACTATTCATCTACTGTGCTATCAGAAACTTGAATGTTAATATTGGGCAGGTAATAGCTGATGAAATCAGTGTATGTGCTAACACCTCGAACAACAAAGCACCACTAGGACATCCTTCTTTGATCACTCACCTTTGCAAGCAAGCTGGGGTGGATACTTCTATTCCACCATTTGAGAGGCCAAGAAAAGCTATTGATGAGGCTTATTATAGACAGTACTGTGGAGGTGAGGATGCAGCTCAGCCAGTTCCACCACGCCATGCTCGTAGAGAGAGAGGGCCAGCACAGAGCCGGACATCTACTGATGCGCATGAAGCAGAACCATTCCAGATGAGGGACATGTACATGTCTCTTATAGGTGCTCAGTTGCAGTCCATTCACAGAGGGCAGGTGGCCACTGCTGAGATGATAGTGGGGATGTATGATAATCCTCCAGCCCACAGGTGGACTATGGATGAATTCCATAATGTCGTAGCTTGGCCAGAAGAACCAGTATATGGAGGAGGAGCTGGAGCAGCTGAAGCTTCAGCAAGAGATATGGAAGAAGATGAAGCTGAGGAGGAAGATGCATTTGATGAAGATGAAGATGAGGAGGAAGAGGAAGATACAGAGGACAGCTCAGACTGATGAGGAGCTGAGATAGCATTTACTGATGAATGCTATCATATGATTATGCTTTTGCGGTTTAAGTTTTCTGAACTTATTTGTTTTCGGTTTTAGATTAGGGTTTGATGTACTCTCTTGAAAACCTGGTTTGTGTGATGGTTTGCTATTAAGTGTGATTGTTTGATAAGTAATGCTTGATGATGCTTATTGATTGATTGATGTTGAGATGATGTGCACATTAAAATGCTTATACAGGTGATTCACAAGCTTTGTGAACAAATGCAGGATATCATGATTGTGATTGTGAAATTAAGCAGGATGTGTATGTCAAATGCGAATGAGCTTATATGTGAGGTTTTTAGCTCCAGAGTTGTTATTGTTGAATGCTATTACTTTGAAAGCATGAATGATTTTGCCCAGGTTTTCTATGATTGAATCAATTGCTTGTTTTGCATCATATGATCAAGGCCGTGTTGTTGAAACCCTTTTTATTGGCCAAATACATAAAATTAGCCCACTAAAAGAGAACACTTTGTGTTCTATCCTTTGAACCCTTAGCCTTGAACATACACTTGAAACCTTTGATTGAAAATCTTTACCTTGAGTTAAGTAGAAGATCTTGTATGGTATTGTTAAATGTTCAAGTTTGGGGTTGTTGGGAAAACATAAAAAGCATTGAGCTAAGAGCTAAAAAGTAAGAATATGCAAAGAAAAAGAAAAGAAAAGAAAAAGAAGTAAAGCTCAATGCAATTGCAATTGTAAAAGGCAAGTTGGGAATGAATAAGATGATTGTGTTGTTATGATTCTCTTAACTCAAGGATTTTGCGATCCAGAAAAACCAATTTTCTTGTTAGCCCAGCCACATTATAAGCCATTGAAAAGTCCTTGTGATGATGCATGCTTGTGAATGTTTTTGATTGTGGTAAAATGAAAGGCAAAGTTGATTCATGTGACATTGTGATAGTAGAGTGAATGAGTGATTACCTCTTATACACTTGTGTGTTGAGTGAAACACTTTACCTAGTGAGGAAATATTCCACAAGCACATGAACATCCATGCTTAATTGATTGATCATTCATGAAAAATAGCATTTGTTGGAATTTAAATGACTTTGTGAACACTAAAGCATGTGCACATCTTGATTGAATCTTGGTCATAAGTTTGAGTGAAGCTGTTACTTATCTTGAGAAAAGGATTTTGAATGAGTGAACCATCATATGAATTGGTTGGAGATGGAGTTACATTTTGTTTGCTTGAGGACAAGCAAAGTTCTAAGTTTGGGGTTGTGATAACAGTTGAAAAACTGTTATTTTCATGCTTAAAATTGATATTAAAAGCAACCTTTAGACTTAGAAACTAGCTTGAAATCAATGCTTTTATCTATATTTTCAGAAATAAGAGAGCTGGACAGGTTTATGCTTGATTTGAGTGTTTTTGTGCAGGTTTTGAGGTGAATTTAGTGAAAGAAGTGAAGAAGGAGAGAAGTGGAATCATAAAAGGAAGCAAAGAGTGCAAAAAGAGAAGTCGAAGGCACCGCTCAGCGGCATTTTACCGCTGAGCGGCACTCAGGAGGTTGCGGGAGTCACGCTGAGGGGCAAAATGGCCGCTGAGGGGAAGAAACGTGACGCGCACTCACCGCTGAGCGGTATTTACCGCTGAGCGGCACTTTTTGGGCTTGGGCCTTTGTAATCTTTTGTAACTCTAGAATAGTATATAAGGACTTGCACGTCCTAGGGTTAGACATCTTTGGCAGAACGAAGGCAAACACTCTCTCTTCCACCCCTTTGAAGGAGGATCTTGGATGCTCAGGCTACCTCTTCACCTTTATTGGGTTTATTCTTTCATTCTTTCATTATTGTTCATCTAGGTTCACCATGAATATGGTGAACTAAACCTTGTATGTTTGTTGGGGAATCAATGTAATCTCTTGAAGCTCTCATATATGGAATTTATGCTTGCATCTTAATCTAAGACTTATGCTTTCTTTCATCATTAGTTAGGGTTTTTCCTCTTTGCTCAATGCGTGCATTGTTTAACTCATTCTATTGCATGATTATTGGTTTTGTCGATACGGACACGTACGGGGAAGTCTAGATCCGGGGAATTTCTCCCAATATTATACTGACAATATTATATTGGTTGTCGTTAAGCTCCTGCACTTATGAACTAATCATTAGGAATGCTAGGAATTGTATGAACTATTTGATTAGGGAGAAGCCATCTAGAATGGTACTTTAGAGAGTGGCATTAACAATGATGATTTGAATGTTGAATTCCTAAAATGTATGAGAGTGGATGAGATGAAATTGACCCCCAACAACATATTTATTCATATAATCCATTGAAAGTGTTTATCTTTAGTCTTTGCCATTGATCAATTCATGCATACATGTTTAGTTTTCGTCTTGCATAATATAATCCAATTATTTCGTTTGTAAGTCTTAGCTAATCAACAAACCACACAACTAAACTAGGCCGTGAGTCCTTTGGGAAGAACGATACTTGGTCTTACCAAGTTTATTACTTGAACGATTCGGTCATACTTGCCGATTGTGAAACAAGTTTGTGACATCATATTTTGGTGCTCATAAATTTGTCCATCAATGAGAAGGCTGGTTTGGATGAGTATAAGGAAGTCTCCTCTGAACAGTTCCTCCCTTGGACACGATCGGTCCCCTACTCACTTGTTGCTGCTTCTTTTGCCATTCCGCCTCTGTCATATTCTTCTCCAATACTTTCGCTCGTTCAACCATGGCAGGAAACGATCGAATACACAGACTTGAGATCAACACCTTCAGATCACTCCTCAGCCCATTCTCAAATTTCCTGCACTGCCACTCCTCACTGGTGGCCATCGTATTGAACCTCAAAAGATGTTTAAAGGTGTTGGTATACTCCGACACAGACTTTGCTCCTTGCGTCAGTTGAAGAAACTCGACTTCCTTAGCGTAACGAACGCTATCTGGGAAGTATTCCTCATAAAATTTACCTCTGAAAACTGCCCAGGTGATGGGATTCTGAGCGTCCATTAAGATGGCTTTCATACTCGTCCACCAGTGGCTAGCTTCACCAGTCAGCAAGTACTCTGTAAAAGCCAAGCGGCTTTCATCCGGACACCTTTTAGCATTGTAAATACGCTCCATATCTCTCAGCCACTGGTCCGCCTCATCAGGAAGGCATTTTCCACTGAATTTAGCCGGATGGTGTTGGAGGAAACTCTCCAAGCTCCACTCAGCAGCAGGCGGGGCAGCGTTGGAAGAAGACGCCCCTGGAGTGTGCCTGGTTGCTGCTAGAATTTCCATCAGTTGTCTTTGAGTCGTTTCAGAGTTGGCACGCGAGGCCTCCAAACTCTACATGGCACTCTGATTCTGCTGCATCAGGGTGGCGTTTTGCTCCATTAAAGTCGTGTTTTGTTGCTGCAGTCGGTCAATCACCGTTTCCAACAACCTAGCGTTGTTGGACGCATCTGGGTTAGTAGGTTGAGGTGGAGGAGGGAGTCTAGGTGCCATTTGTTCTCTGGACACAGAGAAAAACGAACGTTAGTTATGTGCAAAGAGTTGAGAAAAATAACTCATTTAAACACATATTAAGCACACAGCAAAAACACTGTGCACTCATAACCTATAGTGTCCTTTAAGAGAACAAAGCTGCTCTAATACCACTAATGTAACATCCCAAAATATAGTAATTACCATAATTAGAATTAATTACATTAAGCCAATAAAAAAGTGCAGTCTTACAAATCTGAACGAGCGTCAAAAGCCGAACGGCTTAACATACAGAAATAAACGAACGCGATAAAGACAGAAGTTCAGAGACGAACGGTCTTACAAAACTATGACCGAACGTCCACAATTAAACTTAACAAACTAATAAAATAAACATGCGAGCGCTCTAAGGCTTGGCTTTAACTTCCACATCCACCAGGTTTGCGTCTTCCAAAATTTCCTCTTCCAGCACCTCTTCAAGTGACGCACCTCCATCTGCTCACACCCACACGGATGATCATTGCAATGACAGGACGAACGTACATAGACAAGACGACAACACAAGGAAAAACGAAAGGGTAAGCTTAAGTAATTTAATTCATACGTCAACACATATACTAACAATTCAAATCATTCAAACACATAACTCATCATAAATCATCATCCAACATATATTTATATATATATATATACATATATATATAGACCGACCGTCCGGACTGTATGAATCTGTGTAGTTACAAGCGTCCTTGCACCCGAGTGATGTAGTAACTGGGATACACCAAACAGCTGCCACTCGAGGTCAGTCCGTTCTTACGTCGTCCATGTTAACTTATGGATTAAGGACCTCCTGCCGTTCCCACACATGACATACTTCCTCTACATGAAGATAGTATTCACGGAACATCAGGATGGACAGCGAGTCTTAACTTATCCACAGTCATACTTTACCAAATTTAATATCCAATATATATGAGAGTCGTTCCTCCATGGAACGCTCGTTCAAATACCACAATCATAATTTCCATTCTTATAGTGTTCGCACATCTTAATACTTCCTTTTATTTACATTTTCATTCTATGTTCCACTTCCATAAAAAGACGAGCGTTCAATCCTCTACATAACGAGGACGAACGTCAAGAGTGAGACAGAAAGATCTTCTTTTCAAAAAGAATAAAGCTGACACATTTTACATGACGAACGTGACTTTTACTAGAATCCGTTGAGTGAACCGACTCTTAGCGATATAACATAAATGTTTCAGAATAATTTAGGTTCAAAGACTTTAGACCAAATTCAAAGGAATAAAGATACAAAAAGATGATTATTTAGTTATCCTGAGGACAATTTGTTTAACAAGATCGACTGTCAGTCAATGACCGAAAGCGAATATTCGTTTACTGATAATTTGAGACGAACGCTATTTACGTACGTTCTGAAATCAAAGGTATGGACGAGCGTTCGGTATAAGACCGTACACTTCTTAGGACGAACGCTAGATATAAGATCGAGCGCTATTTAGAACGAACGCTCAGTGTAAGACCGAGCGCTACTTAAGACGAACGCTTGGTATAAGACCGAGCTCTACTTAGAACGAACGCTTGGTGTAAAACCGAGCGCTATTTAGGACGAACGCTCAGTGTAAGACCGAGCGCTACCGTTTTATAAATATAAAGGATATTTAATTTACAAGATTACCACTAGATTGAGTCGAACGCTCAACATAGTATTTCATGGGACGCTCGTTCAATTTCAGAACTCTTTTCAAATAAAAGAATTCCTTTTTAAGCAATTGACTAGAAACCGAACGGTATAAGACCGTAAGATGACGAACGTATTTTATCATAGAAAGGCTTATCAGATTCAGATTTTTTTCATCTATTCTAACTCAACATTTCTCATACGATTCATGATCTTATAATTTCCGATTCATCATTTAATTCACATACTTTATAGAATTCATATTAACAACTCATACTATACAATAATCATCCATTATCCAATTCATACGTATCAACCAACACATACCATATTCACTCAAGCATAACAGCGATCGTTCAGGCATACTCAAACACAGCATACATCTCATACATTCTATTTCTATCATGCTCGCACACAATCATATACGTATAAAATAAATTATTAAGCATTCCCTTACCTGGATAACAGTGTACTCCCAACAAGCAAGGTTTTAGTGCGACCTCTAACAACGTCCTACCCTCAGGTTTCGCTCAACAACTTGCACTCAATCTAAATACCAGAAATAATAAACAACTCAGACCTATAACCCATGCATGCAACCAGAACTAGGGTTCGCATGAAACCAAAAGAACGAACGGTTAGCGACGAGGACTTACCAGTTCCGATCCAAATTCTGTTCGGTCCAGAATGACGCTCACGTCTCCAGGAGTGTTTCTACGGTTCTAAAACGTGATCGGAGAAGGAGATGATGAGTTACAGTAGAGAGAAGGTGAACTGGTTCTAGAGAGAAGTTAGAGAAAATGAAGGGTTTTGGTTCTGAGAAAGAAGAAGAGTGCGTGCAGGTGAGAAAGCGTTTTTCGAAACTCAGTTTTGTCAATTTTCACGCCCAAACGAACGAGCGTCTCCTCTGCTGACACCTGCACTCCCACTTCTGACTTCCAAAGCTTCTAACGTGACACATGGCGCTCGTGCATGCAGTGCAAAGTGCGTTTTTAATGCACTGAACGTGTGGCGCGGTGCATTTATGGAAGCAGCCAGGTGACTCAGCAGTGCATTAATGACAGATTTGACAATATAAACATGGGTTAATTTTTTGAGATCTCACATCTGGTATTTTTCCGTTTTTGCTAGCTGTGCTTAATTTGACCAGAAATTTTTATTTTAATTAATTTCAATTATCTGAGCTAATTATTTTTATCATTGATTGCAGGAAAAATTTTGGAGATACATTTTGGAACATTAGGAAGAATGCCAAATTGTTAGTATTTTAAGGTTGTGAAAGGAGTAGTTGATGGGATAGAGAAAATGTAGAGATAGTTGAATGTAGAAGTAGTAGTTGGAAGAATTGTTGTAGTTGTCTTTAGTTGTAGTAGATGTTGGTTCATACAAATGATAGATGTTGGCTACATACATCAAATGGTAGAGTTCATGGGTATTTATAGACCCATAGATTATTCTAGAACATACTAGCCACAACTTATGTGGAATGTTCTAGATTTTTACCTATGTAGAATATTCTTGATTTTTCTTCCTATCTTAGGTTTTTCTATAATATTCTAGAACTTGTATTACATGTCAATTCTTATATCTAAGGAGCTTCTACATTCTTCTAGAATTTGCATTACACTTTAATACTCCTCCTTAATGCAAATTCCGTAACTCCAAGCATTGTGCGCAGTAGTTCAAATCTTGGTCTTGGTAATGCCTTCGTAAATATATCTGCAATTTGGTCTTCTGTTGGACAGTACTCGAGTCGTATTTGTTTAGTTGTCTCTTCATCTCTAATGAAGTGATATTTAATGGCTATGTGTTTTGTTCTTTGATGATGGACTGGATTTTTTGCTATTGCTATTGCCGATTTGTTGTCGCAATAGATAATAGTTGGTCCAGCTTGTGGTTCACCCATTTCTTCAAGTATTCTTCGTAGCCATATTGCTTGACTTGTGGTTTCAGCAACTGCTACATACTCTGCTTCTGCTGTTGATTGTGCCACGGTTGCTTGCTTCTTTGATGCCCAAGATAAAATACCCGATCCTAGTGAGAAAGCATATCCTGACGTACTCTTCATGTCGTCCACTGATCCTGCCCAATCACTATCTGTGTAGCCAATCATCCTTGAGTTAGTCACGGTTTTGTACCATATACCAAACTCCTTTGTGCCTTGTAGATATCTTAAAATTCTTTTTCCTACTCCATAATGAATCTGACTTGGGTTTTGCATGAATCTTGATAGAAGACTTGTAGCATACATAATGTCTGGTCGTGTGGCTGTGAGATAGAGAAGACTTCCAATTAAGCTTCTGTAGCATGATGCATCTACCTCTTGTGCTCCATCATCTTTTTGTAGCTTTTCGTTTACCACCAGTGGAGTAGTGACAGGTTTACAACCATTCATCTTGAACTTCTTTAATAGAGCTTCAATATATTTCTTTTGAGAGATAAATATACCTTCCTTTTCTTGTTTCACCTCTATACCGAGGAAATAGTTCATCAAGCCAAGGTCGGTCATTTCAAATGTCTTCATCATGTCTTCTTTAAATTCTTTCATCATCTCTATATTGTTTCCTGTATAGATAAGATCATCGACATATATAGAGACAATGAGATGGTACTGACCTTGTGCCTTAATATATAGTGTTGGCTCACTCTTGCTCCTCCTGAATCCTTGATCGATGAAGTATTTATCAATCTTGCTATACCATGCTCGAGGAGCTTGCTTCAGGCCATATAATGCTTTTTTAAGTTTTAGTACTTTGCCTTCATTGCCTTTGTCGATGAAGCCCTGTGGTTGTTCAACATAAATCTCTTCTTCGAGCACCCCATTTAGAAAGGCTGACTTGACATCCAGTTGATAGATGTTCCATCCTTTTTGTGCTGCAAGAGCTATTAAAACTCTAATTGTATCTAAGCGAGCAACTGGAGCAAATGTCTCATTGTAGTCTATTCCTGGTTGCTGTGAGTAGCCTTTGGCAACCAATCTTGCTTTATGCTTTTGTATAGTTCCATCAGGATTGAGCTTTGTTTTATATATCCATTTGACTCCAATGATGTCTTTTCCATGAGGGCAATTTACGAGTTCCCAAGTGTTATTCTTCTCAATCATTTTAATCTCTTCTTCCATAGCCTTGACCCATACTTCTTGCTTTGATGCTTCTTCATAACAGTTAGGCTCAATCATGGCCATATTGCAAGTTTCATATATGTCTACCAAAGATCTTACTCTTCTTGGACTAGATTCAGGTGAAGAATCTTGTTGTGGAGGTGGAGAAAGCGTACCTGAATTTTCTTCCTCTTCTTGAGTTTCTTCTTGAGATTGTTGCACTGGAAGTAGAATGTTGCTTTTAACAACTTTTTCTTCTTCCCAATTCCAAGAAGCATTTTCATCAACTTCAACATCTCGACTGATGATGAGCTTTTTCGTTTGTAGGTTGTAGACTCGATAGCCTTTTGATTGTGTGCTATATCCCAAGAATATTCCTCGTATAGTTTTGTCTTCAAGCTTGTGCCTCTTTTGATTAGGAACATGTATGTAGCAAATAGACCCAAATACTCGTAGGTGTTTAGCTGATGGCTTTCTCCCACTCCAAGCTTCAATAGGAGTCTTGTCTTGGACTGCTTTAGTTGGACATCTGTTTAGAATATAAACTGCAGTGTAGACTGCTTCAGCCCAAAAAGTGTTAGGCATACTTTTCTCTTTCAGCATTGATCTTGCCATCTCCATAACTGTGCGATTCTTTCTCTCTGACACGCCATTTTGTTGTGGAGTATATGCGACTGTAAGTTATCGCTCTATGCCTTCATCTTCACAGAATTTGTCAAACTCGTGAGATGTGTACTCCTTGCCACGATCACTTCTAAGTACTTTTAGCTGTTTTCCACTTTGCTTCTCAACAAGGGCCTTGAATTTCTTGAATACTCCAAAAACTTCTGACTTTGCCTTTAAGAAATAAACCCATGTCATTCTAGAGAAGTGATAACAGTTGAAAAACTGTTATTTTCATGCTTAAAATTGATATTAAAAGCAACCTTTAGACTTAGAAACTAGCTTGAAATCAATGCTTTTATCTATATTTTCAGAAATAAGAGAGCTGGACAGGTTTATGCTTGATTTGAGTGTTTTTGTGCAGGTTTTGAGGTGAATTTAGTGAAAGAAGTAAAGAAGGAGAGAAGTGGAATCATAAAAGGAAGCAAAGAGTGCAAAAAGAGAAGTCGAAGGCACCGCTCAGCGGCATTTTACCGCTGAGCGGCACTCAGGAGGTCACGGGAGGTCCGCTGAGGGGCAAACTGGCCGCTGAGGGGAAGAAAAGTGAAGCGAGGTCACCGCTGAGCGGCACTTTTTGGGCTTGGGCTTTTGTAATCTTTTGTAACTCTAGAATAGTATATAAGGACTTGCACGTCCTAGGGTTAGACATCTTTGGCAGAAACGAGGCAAACACTCTCTCTTCCACCCCTTTGAAGGAGGATCTTGGATGCTCAGGCTACCTCTTCACCTTTTTAGGGTTTATTCTTTCATACTTTCATTGTAATTCATCTAGGTTCACCATGAATATGGTGAACTAAACTCTGTATGTTTGTTGGGGAATCAATGTAATCTCTTGAAGCTTTCATATATGGAATTTATGCTTGCATCTTAATCTAAGACTTATGCTTTCTTTCATCATTAGTTAGGGTTTTTCCTCTTTGCTCAATGCTTGCATTGTTTAACTCATTCTATTGCATGATTATTGGTTTTGTCGATACGGACACGTACGGGGAAGTCTAGATCCGGGGAATTTCTCCCAATGTTATATTGGTTGTCGTTAAGCTCCTGCACTCATGAACTAATCATTAGGAATGCTAGGAATTGTATGAACTCGTGATTAGGGAGAAGCCATCTAGAATGGTACTTTAGAGAGTGGCATTAACAATGATGATTTGAATGTTGAATTCCTAAAATGTATGAGAGTGGATGAGATGAAATTGACCCCCAACAACATATTCATTCATATATTTCACTGAAACTGTTTATCTTTTGTCTTTGCCATTGATCAAATTACATGCATACATGTTTATTTTCGTCTTTTGCATAATATAATCCAAATATTTCATTTGTAAGTCTTAGTTAATCAAGAAACCACACAACTAAACTAGGCCGTGAGTCCTTTGGGAAGAACGATACTTGGTCTTACCAAGTTTATTACTTGAACGATTCGGTCATACTTGCCGATTGTGAAACAAGTTTGTGACATCATATTTTGGTGCTTACAAATTTGTCCATCAAGTTTTTGGCGCCGTTGCCGGGGATTCGTGGTTTAACTGGTTAATTTGTGTGATTATTGATTATCTTTGACTTTTTGAATTTCTGTTTTTATTTTTTCTGTTTTTATTTTATTTTATTTTATTTGATTAGGTTAGATTAGATTTTATTTTATTTTATTTTATCTTTTAGATTAGGTTAGATTTTATTTTTTTAGATTAGGTTTTATTTTATTCTATCTTATTTGATTCTATCTTCTAAATCTTTTTATCTTCTGAATTTATATCTTCTTCTATATCTTTTTGTGCTAACAAATCTTTTCTAGGGTTTTGTTTTCTTGTGTATGCAGGAAGCAATTCGAACTAGGAGTAAGAAAACAACAGAACCACTTTTTGAAGGTCTAGAAGAGAGTAGAAGGAGGAGAAGAATCAGAACGTCCAGAGAACTTTTCCCTTCTCCAGAAACTCTCCTACAAACATCACCACAAGGTTCTGTTCACAGCACAAGAAGTATGGAGAACAATAATGCTAGAAGAACTCTTGCAGATTACACTAATATTGCTGGACCTCAACACTTTAACAGCATAGCAAGACCTAGAGTCAATGCAGCCAACATGGAGGTCAAGCCAGCATTAATTCAACTGGTGAAGAGTAATCAATTTAATGGGTTATCTCACGAAAGCCCATATGAGCACCTTACAACTTTCAATGAGATCTGCAACACGGTCAAGATTAATGGGGTGCCAGACGAAGCTATCAAACTTAGCTTGTTTCCCTTCTCATTGGGGGGCAATGCTAAGCTTTGGTTAAACTCTTTTCCAGAAGAAAGTTTCACAGAGTGGGAAGCAGTGGTCACAAAATTTTTAAACAAGTACTTTCCACAATCTAAGGTGACCAAAGGCAAGCAAGAGATTTCGTCATTCAAGCAGGGCATGGAAGAATCATTGGGGCATGCATGGGACAGGTATAAAAGCTTGTTACGCAAAACTCCCACGCATGGTTTTGAAGATCAAGAAGTAGTCTTAACTTTCCTTGGAGGGCTTGGTTCACAAACCAAGATGATGCTGGATGCTTCAGCAGGAGGCAATATTAAATGGAAGACTCCAGAGGAAGCAACTGAAATTATAGAAAACATGGCTACTAGTGACAATGAGCTACACAGTGAGAGAGGAGCTCCTATGCAACAAAAAGGAGTTCTTCAGTTACAAACACATGATGCCTTGCTAGCTCAGAACAAAATTCTAACTCAACAGCTGGAGACTCTGACTAAAACTTTGGCTCAATTACCTAAAGAGTTGAAATCTGCTGCACAGGTACAAACCCAGTTGTGCGAATTATGTGGAGGTGATCATGTCAATGGTCAGTGTGCTTTTCAAGTGGAAGCCGTGGAGGATGTTAATTTCATGGCTAATCAATTTCCATACCGTCAAGGGAATTATAATCAAGGGTGGAAACCACATCCAAGCATTGGCCAAGGACAAACTGGGCAAGCTAATCAATATAACAAGCAGCAGCAACAACCAACCTTGTGGCAACAGTTATCTATGCTTAATGAAAGGCAAACAAGGTTGGAAGAAACTCTTAATCAATTCATACAGAAAACAGAATCTTCTCAAAAGAGCACTGAAGCTGCTATAAAGAATTGGGAGATTCAAATGGGTCAGATTACCAAGCGATTGGAAGAAAGACCAGATAGAAATTTTGGGGCTAATACTGAGGTTAACCCCAGAGAAGAGTGCAAAGTGGTAAAGAGTGTTAATGAAGAGATAATTGAGTTAGAAGAAGACGAAATAGAAGAAAGAAGAGAACTAGAAAGAAAGAACACTTTTCCTTTTCCAACAAAGCAAGAGAATCAAATGGACTTCACAGAGTTATTCAGAATGGTGGATAATGACGCACCTTGGGAACAAATTCTACAGAAAATTGCAGTATACACAAAATCAGATGAAGGAACTTCTACAAAGAAGAGACGTAGAGATGTTGAGGAAGAAAAGTGTATAACTGTTAAGCAAGAATCATTCCCTCCTAAAGCACCAGATCCAGGTAGTTTTTCTATCCCTTGCACTATAGGGAAGAAAAAGGTGAAGAAAGCTCTCCTTGATTTAGGTTCAAGTGTTAACTTGATACCTTATTCTTTACTGGAGCAAATTGGCAATGTTAAAGTGAAACCTGTAAAGGTTAATCTAGTAATGGCCGATGGATCTTCAAAGGAGCCATGTGGGATTGCTGAGGATATTATAATTTGTGTTGGCAAACTTCAGTTTTTAGCAGACTTTGTGGTGATGAAAATGGAGACCGAGAAGATACCTATCATACTTGGAAGACCGTTTATGAAAACGGCCAGGGCCATCATTGACGTACATGAAGGTATAGTAGTGCTTCAGGACAGAGAGGAGAGAGTGGTGGTGGATGTCTTCAAAGATGAAACGCAAACAAAGGAGGAAGAGGCTAGTTATAAAGCTGCATTTCGAGATGCACCCATGACTAGACATAAAGATGAAGATCTTGAGGTTTCAGGTAACCACTGTTTGTTGTTTCAGGTACCCAAGGATGAAGAAGAAACTGGAAAAGGAGAAGAGATTCCTAGGGACTGGAAGAAAAGAGAACCCCAACTTGGCACACCTGTGAGACTCAAGAACAAGTTGTGGGTTGTGAAGGGCTTCAAAGAAAAGGAGATGATAGAGATAGAGTCTCCATATTCTAGAAGAACCAAAACAGTCCAAAGGAAGCAGTTGAGAAGTTGGTGGAAAGACTACATCAACTATACAGAAGATGGAACTTGAACTTTATTGGGTCAAGCTAATGACATTAAAAGAGCGCTTGCTGGGAGGCAACCCAGTGATTTACAAACTTTTGACTTTTGATTTGGTTTTGTAACTCTTAATTTGTGGACATTATTTTGTAAATATTTTGTTGGATACAGCATCTATTGAAGGATGCTAGGTGGTTAAGTATCTACTGAAGGATACTAAGTTTGTAACACCTACTGATGGGTGTTGGTGAGAAAATTTTGCACCTACTGATGGGTGCTAGTAAGTCTGAAACACCTACTGATGGGTGTTGGTGGATTTTGGGTCAGGCTCGTGACGTTAAAGAAGCGCTACCTGGGAGGCAACCCAGTTGATTGAATATTTTTGTTTGTTTATTTTAGTTAGGGTTGCATAAGCATTTTTAAACATTGAATTGCAGGGAACCAATGAGGGGCATGTCTAGGAGGCACATAGGTTAAGAAAAGAAGGAGAAGAGCACATCACGAAAGTGCCGCTGAGCGGCAACTTACCGCTGAGCGGTACTCTCGCAGAATGAGCTTTAGTTCCCCTTAGTGGAACCCGAGCCCATTAGGTTATTTTTATACCCTAAGCTGTGCAAATGCTTTTATTTTTAGACTCTTCTCTGCACACACACTCCTACATACCTTTTCAAAGGTTCTCTACAACTTTTCCCTCATCCCTCTTTAGAAAATCTCCCTTCCACTCACTTGCTCACTAGTTTTCCATCTAAGTTTGGGGTTGGGAGAGAGCATCATTGAAGGGGCTGATTTCTTCATTATGGTTTACTAATGCTTAACAATGTATCTTTTGGTTTTGTGAATTATGTTTGATGCAGGGATGGCCTCCTCATCGGGCAAAAAGAATCAAGACTAAAAAGATCCAAGAAGCAGGAAGATGCAAAGGACAGCTCAGACTGATGAGGAGCTGAGATAGCATTTACTGATGAATGCTATCATATGATTATGCTTTTGCGGTTTAAGTTTTCTAAACTTATTTATTTTTTGTTTTAGATTAGGGTTTGATGTACTCTATTGGAAACCTGGTTTGTTATGATGGTTTGCTATTAACTGTGATTGTGTGATAAGTAATGCTTGATGATGATTAGTGATTGATTGATGTTGAGATAGATGTGCACATTAAAATGCTTATACAGGTGATTCACAAGCTTTGTGAACAAATGCAGGATATCATGATTGTGATTGTGAAATTAAGCAGGATGTGTATGTCAAATGTGAATGAGCTTATATGTGAGTTTTTGAGCTCCAGAGTTTTTGGTATGATTGAATGCTATTACTTTGAAAGCATGAATGATTTTGCCCAGGTTTTCTATGATTGAATCAATTGCTTGTTTTGCATCATGTGATCAAGGCCATTTGTTGAAAACCTTTTTATTGGCCAAATACATAAAATTAGCCCACTAAAAGAGAACACTTTGTGTTCTATCCTTTGAACCCTTAGCCTTGAACATACACTGAAAACCCTTGATTGAAAATCTTTACCTTGAGTTAAGTAGAAGATTTTGTATGGTATTGTTAAATGTTCAAGTTTGGGGTTGTTGGGGAAACATGAAAAAGGAAAAGCATTGAGCTAAGAGATAAAAAGTAAGAATATGCAAAGAAAAAGAAAAAGAAAAGAAAAGAAAAAGAAGTAAAGCTCAATGCAAATGCAAAGGTAAAAGAAAGTTGGGAATGAATAAGATGATTGTGTTGTTATGATTCTCTTAACTCAAGGATTTTGCGATCCAGAAAAACCAATTTTCTTGTTAGCCCAGCCACATTATAAGCCATTGAAAAGTCCTTGTGATGATGCATGCTTGTGAATGTTTTTGATTGTGGTAAAATGAAAGGCAAAGTTGATTCATGTGACATTGTGATAGTGGAGTGAATGAGCGAAACACTGTACCTCTTATACACTTGTGTGTTGAGTGAAACACTTTACCTAGTGAGGAAATATTTCATAAACACATGAACATCCATGCTTAATTGATTGATCATTCATGAAAAATAGCATTTGTTGGAATTAAATGATTTTGTGAATACTAAAGCATGTGCACATCATGATTGAACTCTTAGGCATAAGTTTGAGTGAAGTTGTTACTTATCTTGAGAAAAGGATTTTGAATGAGTGAACCATCATATGAATTGGTTGGAGATGGAGTTACATTTTGTTTGCTTGAGGACAAGCAAAGTTCTAAGTTTGGGGTTGTGATAACAGTTGAAAAACTGTTATTTTCATGCTTAAAATTGATATTAAAAGCAACCTTTAGACTTAGAAACTAGCTTGAAATCAATGCTTTTATCTATATTTTCAGAAATAAGAGAGCTGGACAGGTTTATGCTTGATTTGAGTGTTTTTGTGCAGGTTTTGAGGTGAATTTAGTGAAAGAAGTAAAGAAGGAGAGAAGTGGAATCATAAAAGGAAGCAAAGAGTGCAAAAAGAGAAGTCGAAGGCACCGCTCAGCGGCATTTTACCGCTGAGCGGCACTCAGGAGGTCACGGGAGGTCCGCTGAGGGGCAAACTGGCCGCTGAGGGGAAGAAAAGTGAAGCGAGGTCATCGCTTTCATATTTCCAGTTCATAATCATGCAGTTTAATCGGTTCAAACATCAAATATATCATCAAATCATGCATAGAAATCAAAACCCCTAAATATTCATGTTTTGACAATCACATTCAAATTCAAGAACCTAGAATGAACCAAATGCATTTTACTTACTTGGGTGGAGATGCTAGATGATATGAGAATGCTTCCAAACTAGAATGCTCTCTTCCAACCCCAAACTTTGATGGCACACTAGTGAAAAAGTGAGTGAAAGAGAGATTTTCTAAAGAGGGAAGAGTGAAAAGATGTGGAAAACCTAAGAGAATGTGTGTGGAAGTGTTTGTGCAGAGAGAAGCCAGAAAATAAACCCTAAAACACAGCTTGGGGTATAAAAATACCCTAATGGGCTCGGGTCCCGCTAAGGGGAACTTAAGCCCATCAGCGATAGTACCGCTCAGCGGCACTTTCGTGAAGTGCTCCCCTCCTTCTTTTCTTGACCTACGTGCCTTCCCTACATGTCCCTCATAGGTTCCCTGCAATTCAATGTTAAAAATGCTTATGCAAGTCCTAACTAAAAATAAACAAACAGAAACAAACAATCAACTGGGTTGCCTCCCAGGTAGCGCTTGTTTAACGTCACGAGCCTGACCCAAAATCCATCAACACCCATCAGTAGGTGTTTCAAACTTATCAGCACCCATCAGTAGGTGCGAAATTTCTTACCAACACCCATCAGTAGGTGTTACAAACCTAGTATCCTTCAGTAGATACTTAACCACCTAGCATCCTTCAGTAGATGCTAAATTCCACAAAATATTTACAAAATAATGTTCACAAATTAAACCAAATCAAAATTAAAAGTTTGTCAATCACTGGGTTGCCTCCCAGCAAGCGCTCTTTTAACGTCATTAGCTTGACCCAATAAAGTTCACGTTCCATCTTCTTTTTCTTCTTTCTACTGAACCTCTTCAGAAATTTGATCAAACCAGGAACCTGTTGCAGTGTCTCAATCATAGGAACTTTAATCTCCAATTTCTTGAAGATTTCCATAAAGCACTTGAATTTCTTTTCCTTCCCATGATTCTTCTTTAGATGAGGATGGGATTTTTCATATGATTTCTTCTTTTTTTCTCTCATCTTCTTTTTCTTCCTTTTTCTCTCCCTAAAATTTCTCTTTTTCTTTTCTTTTATTTTTTTCTTCCCTTTTCTTTTTGTTTTCAACTTCTTTATTTTCACACAAATCTTCTTTCTCTCTTCTCTCTCAACCACTTCTTTCTCTTTTTCTTCATCTTTATTTTTCTCACTCAACTCTTCTTTCTCTTTTCTCTCTATCTTTTCCGCATCTCCCTCTATTTTTTTCTCATCAAGAATCTTGTCACTTTCAGTGACATTGGTTTGCCCTTCCTCCTTAAGGTTAACTTCAGTATTAACCTCATCATCCAATCTCTGACTAATATAACGAAAGTGCATCTCCATCCTTTTACATGATTCTTCAATGCTTTTCTGAGTAGAGTCGGAACTTTTCAAAAATCGTTGAAGGGTGTCCTCCAAACTTTCTGATAGAGAGGATTTTTGCTGCCATTGTTGTTGTGGTTGGTTCTCAAATTGTCCGGCAGCTTGCCAAAATTGGCTTTGATCCATGCTTGAGTGAGGTTCCCACCATTGGTTGAGATTACTTTGGTAGAATTGAGTGCCCATATAGTTAAATTCTTGACCAAATTGCATTCTGCAGACATTAGGCACAAAACTCTAGGAAATATTTGTTAGCACAAAAAGATATAGAAGAAGATATATATTCAGAAGATAAAAAGATTTAGAAGATAGAATCAAATAAAACCTAATCTAAAAAAAAAATAAAATCTAACCTAATCTAAAAGATAAAATAAAATCTAATCTAAAAAAATAAAATCTAACCTAATCTAAAAAATAAAATAAAATAAAATCTAATCTAACCTAATCAAATAAAATAAAATAAAATAAAATAAAAACAGAAAAAATAAAAACAGAAATTCAAATTTAAAGTCAAAGATAATCAATAATCACACAAATTAACTAGTTAAACCACGAATCCCCGGCAACGGCGCCAAAAACTTGATGGACAAATTTGTAAGCACCAAAATATGATGTTACAAACTTGTTTCACAATCGGCAAGTATGACCGAATCGTTCAAGTAATAAACTTGGTAAGACCAAGTATCGTTCTTCCCAAAGGACGCACGGCCTAGTTTAGTTGTGTGGTTTGTTGATTAGCTAAGACTTACAAACGAAATAATTGGATTATATTATGCAAGACGAAAACTAAACATGTATGCATGAATTGATCAATGGCAAAGACTAAAGATAAACACTTTCAATGGATTATATGAATGAATATGTTGTTGGGGGTCAATTTCATCTCATCCACTCTCATACATTTTAGGAATTCAACATTCAAATCATCATTGTTAATGCCACTCTCTAAAGTACCATTCTAGATGGCTTCTCCCTAATCAAATAGTTCATACAATTCCTAGCATTCCTAATGATTAGTTCATAAGTGCAGGAGCTTAACGACAACCAATATAATATTGTCAGTATAATATTGGGAGAAATTCCCCGGATCTAGACTTCCCCGTACGTGTCCGTATCGACAAAACCAATAATCATGCAATAGAATGAGTTAAACAATGCACACATTGAGCAAAGAGGAAAAACCCTAACTAATGATGAAAGAAAGCATAAGTCTTAGATTAAGATGCAAGCATAAATTCCATATATGAGAGCTTCAAGAGATTACATTGATTCCCCAACAAACATACAAGGTTTAGTTCACCATATTCATGGTGAACCTAGATGAACAATAATGAAAGAATGAAAGAATAAACCCAATAAAGGTGAAGAGGTAGCCTGAGCATCCAAGATCCTCCTTCAAAGGGGTGGAAGAGAGAGTGTTTGCCTTCGTTCTGCCAAAGATGTCTAACCCTAGGACGTGCAAGTCCTTATATACTATTCTAGAGTTACAAAAGATTACAAAGGCCCAAGCCCAAAAAGTGCCGCTCAGCGGTGAGTGCGCGTCACGTTTCTTCCCCTCAGCGGCCATTTTGCCCCTCAGCGTGACTCCCGCAACCTCCTGAGTGCCGCTCAGCGGTAAAATGCCGTTGAGCGGTGCCTTCGACTTCTCTTTTTGCACTCTTTGCTTCCTTTTATGATTCCACTTCTCTCCTTCTTCACTTCTTTCACTAAATTCACTTCAAAACCTGCACAAAAACACTCAAATCAAGCATAAACCTGTCCAGCTCTCTTATTTCTGAAAATATAGATAAAAGCATTGATTTCAAGCTAGTTTCTAAGTCTAAAGGTTGCTTTTAATATCAATTTTAAGCATGAAAATAACAGTTTTTCAACTGTTATCAACCGCTGAGCGGCACTTTTTGGGCTTGGGCTTTTGTAATCTTTTGTAACTCTAGAATAGTATATAAGGACTTGCACGTCCTAGGGTTAGACATCTTTGGCAGAAACGAGGCAAACACTCTCTCTTCCACCCCTTTGAAGGAGGATCTTGGATGCTCAGGCTACCTCTTCACCTTTTTAGGGTTTATTCTTTCATACTTTCATTGTAATTCATCTAGGTTCACCATGAATATGGTGAACTAAACTCTGTATGTTTGTTGGGGAATCAATGTAATCTCTTGAAGCTCTCATATATGGAATTTATGCTTGCATCTTAATCTAAGACTTATGCTTTCTTTCATCATTAGTTAGGGTTTTTCCTCTTTGCTCAATGCTTGCATTGTTTAACACATTCTATTGCATGATTATTGGTTTTGTCGATACGGACACGTACGGGGAAGTCTAGATCCGGGGAATTTCTCCCAATGTTATATTGGTTGTCGTTAAGATCCTGCACTCATGAACTAATCATTAGGAATGCTAGGAATTGTATGAACTCGTGATTAGGGAGAAGCCATCTAGAATGGTACTTTAGAGAGTGGCATTAACAATGATGATTTGAATGTTGAATTCCTAAAATGTATGAGAGTGGATGAGATGAAATTGACCCCCAACAACATATTCATTCATATATTTCACTGAAAGTGTTTATCTTTTGTCTTTGCCATTGATCAAATTACATGCATACATGTTTATTTTCGTCTTTTGCATAATATAATCCAAATATTTCATTTGTAAGTCTTAGTTAATCAAGAAACCACACAACTAAACTAGGCCGTGAGTCCTTTGGGAAGAACGATACTTGGTCTTACCAAGTTTATTACTTGAACGATTCGGTCATACTTGCCGATTGTGAAACAAGTTTGTGACATCATATTTTGGTGCTTACAAATTTGTCCATCAAGAAGTCATCAATGAAGAGGATGAAATACCTGTTGTTATGATGTGAAGGTGTTCTCATCGGTCCGCAAACATCGGTATGAATCAACTCCAATAAGTCTTTTGCTCTCCATGCTTTGTCTGTCGAGAATGGTAATCGATGTTGTTTTCCAAGGAGACATCCTTCACATGATTCATTATTCTCCTTCAAGTATGGAAGATCTCTCATCATGTTTTTCGTATATAGAAGCTTTAAGGCATGTGTGTTGAAGTGGCCAAATCTCCTATGCCAAAGCCATGAGTCATCAACTTCTACCTTCATGGCAATATTAGTTCCAGGTTTGAAGCTTATAGGAAAGCTTCTATTTCTCTTCTCCATTTTTACTTGGCCAATTTCTATCATTTTATTGTCATAAATTTTGCATGTATCTTTCTCAAAATGAAGAGAATATCCATTCTCCATCATTTGGCCAATACTTAAAAGATTTTCTTTAAGATTTGGAACTAGTAAAACGTCTTTGATGAATTTAGTACCTTTCTTTGTCTCCACCATGACAGTTCCTTTGCCTCGAGACTCCACTGTGGTGCCATTTCCTAGCCGAACTTTGACATTGACAGATTTATCAATGTCTTTGAAGATGCTTTTATCTTTCGCCATGTGATTGCTGCATCCACTATCCAAGTACCAACTTCCTTCTCTACTAGGAGATTCTTGATTGGCGTAGAATAAGAGTTTCTCTTGATTATCTTCTTCCGCAAAGTTTGCTTGATGCTTATTTTTGTTACGACAATACTTTTCTATGTGACCAAATTTCTTGCAATAGTGGCATTGAGGTTTTCCATGATGCCAACAATCTTTTTCCAAGTGACTTGTCTTTTTACATATGCCACATGGAGGATATTTTTCTTGACGAGTCATAGAGAAGCTTCTAGGATTTTCTTTATTTCTAGAAATTTCTTCTCTACTTTTATCTCCTTCATATTCTTTATTCTGAGACCGTAATTTTAGTTTTGATTGAAAGGCATTTTCAACCGAGTCTTCTTCATGCCTTTTCAATCTTTGTTCATAAGCTTCAAGAGAGCCCATTAGTTGTGTGATTGACAATGTAGCCAAATCTTTTGTTGAAAAATTGTTATTTTCATGCTTAAAATTGATACTAAAAGCAACCTTTAGACTTAGAAACTAGCTTGAAATCATACTTTTATCCATATTTTCAGAAATAAGAGAGCTGGACAGGTTTATGCTTGATTTCAGTGTTTTTGTGCAGGTTTTAAGGTGAATTTAGTGAAAGAAGTGAAGAATGAGAGAGAGGGAATCAGAAAAGGAATCAAAGAGTGCAAAAGGAGAAGCCGAAGGCACCGCTCAGCGGCAGTTTACCGCTGAGGGGCACTCCGAAGCTCATGGGAGGACCGCTGAGGGGTAAAATGGCCGCTGAGGGGAAGAACCGAGCTGACGCACTCACCGCTGAGCGGTACTTTACCGCTGAGCAGCACTTTAATGGGCTTGGACCTAATATTTTGTAATTTACGAATGGTATTTAAGCTTTAGGGTTTCCTGGGGTTAGGTATCTTTGGCAGAACGGAGGCAAACACTTTCTCTTCCACCCCTTTGAAGGAGGATCTTGGATGCTCAGGCTACCTCTTCACCTTTTTAGGGTTTATTCTTTCATACTTTCATTGTAATTCATCTAGGTTCACCATGAATATGGTGAACTAAACTTTGTATGTTTGTTGGGGAATCAATGTAATCTCTTGAAGCTCTCATATATGGAATTTATGCTTGCATCTTAATCTAAGATTTATGCTTTCTTTCATCATTAGTTAGGGTTTTTCCTCTTTGCTCAATGCTTGCATAGTTTAACTCATTCAATGCATGATTAGTGGTTTTGTCGATACGGACACGTACGGGGAAGTCTAGATCCGGGGAATTTCTCCCAATATTATATTGGTTGTCGTTAAGCTCCTGCACTTATGAACTAATCATTAGGAATGCTAGGAATTGTATGAACTCGTGATTAGGGAGAAGCCATCTAGAATGGTACTTTAGAGAGTGGCATTAACAATGATGATTTGAATGTTGAATTCCTAAAATGTATGAGAGTGGATGAGATGAAATTGACCCCCAACAACATATTCATTCATATATTTCACTGAAAGTGTTTATCTTTTGTCTTTGCCATTGATCAAATTACATGCATACATGTTTATTTTCGTCTTTTGCATAATATAATCCAAATATTTCATTTGTAAGTCTTAGTTAATCAAGAAACCACACAACTAAACTAGGCCGTGAGTCCTTTGGGAAGAACGATACTTGGTCTTACCAAGTTTATTACTTGAACGATTCGGTCATACTTGCCGATTGTGAAACAAGTTTGTGACATCATATTTTGGTGCTCATAAATTTGTCCATCAATCATCCTCTTTGATCCATTGAAGTTTGTAAGGTTTAGGATGAGGAGTAGTTGTTAAGCCAAGCTTCTCTACCATTCTAGAACTACAACAGTTGCAACAAGAGCCACTATCCACTATCATTGAACATGTCTTTTCTAAAACTTTGCATCTTGTGTGGAATAGGTTCTCTCTTTGTAAGTGTTCTAATTCAACATGTTTACTTTCCAAGAGTCTCCTTACCATAAGTAAGTCACCATCACAAGGTAAAGCTTCTTCTTCTTCAGAAGTGGATGTCTCAGACTCACTATATGAAGAACCCTCACTTTCACTCTCATGTTCAAGAATGTAAGTTGACCTTCTATTTCGACACTCAGATGAATAGTGCCCTCTTTCCCCACATTTAAAGCATTTGGTTTCCTTTCTTTTATTATCTTTTGGAGGTTCTTTGGCTTTTTCTTTCCCTTTCTCCCTCTCTCTAGATTCTTCATATCTTGGCTTAATTAGACTACCCTCCCTCTTATATTCTTTCTTGTAACTATGAGGGTAATCTTTCTTAGTAGAGCTTTTTCTTTTGAGTTGCTGCTCTACCCTCACACAAAGTTGGACTAACTCATTGAGATCATTGTAGGGTATAAGTTCAACCCTATCTCTTATGTCATAGTTGAGTCCACTTTGGAACCTAGCAATTGTGATTCTTGGTTCCTCTCTTATCCCAGCCCTCAACATGAGTAATTCCATTTTTTGTCTATTTCCTCAACACTCATGTTCCTTTGTTGGAGTTTATGGAGTTTATCCATTATCTCCCTATCATAGTAGGCTGGTACATGCCTCCTCCTTAGGGCAGCTCTCATTTCATTCCAATACCTAATGGGAGGTAAGTGTCTTAGCCTATGGTCCTTGACTAAGGCTGTCCACCAAATTAAGGCATAACCTTGAAAGCTTAGAGAAGCCATGGTGACTCTCCTTTCATCATCTATTTGGTGGCACTCAAACAATTGCTCAACTTTCATTTCCCACTCTAGGTATTCTTCTACATCATCTTTTCCATGGAAGGAAGGAAGATCAATCTTAGGCTCTCTTGGGTAATGCTCTCTAACTCTCTGTTGTCTTCTAGGAGGCATTTGGTAGTGGTCATCATTGTGATGACTACTATTTTGCTCAATTTCACTTGGAGAAGATGATGATTCTTCTCTTCTCCTATGGGAAGACCTCTCTTTCTTTTTATCTTGATTAATCAAAAGTTGATTAATCATATCTTTGAGCTCACTAATCTCTTTATCCCTTTGTTCAAATCTTTGCTCAAATTCTTCCCTTAAAGACATTTCACTATTGGGTTTCAAACTTCCTTGCACACTTGATTGACTCATTCTTGTCAAAGAAACAAAGGTTTTCACAAAGTTTTCAAAATATTTGACAAGTAATGAGTGAAAAGATTTTCACAAGCTTTCTTTGTTTTTGGTGAAAAATTTCTAAAGAGATTCTAGAGGCAAAAGATGTTTCTAAGTAGCTCCCAGGAAGAAGAGGTGAGTCACAAATGGACAAGCTTAGAAACCAAGTTCTTCCTTAGCCAGAGTTTCCTTAGAGTTATCCTTTACCTTAGTTTCTAAGTATAAATTCTTCAAATTCTTTTCAAATGTTATGAAATGAACCTAAACCAAAGAAAGGTTGACTAAATGATATGCAATCCTATATACCACGGAGACTTAAAAACAAACAAAAAGATTAAGCAAGAAATTAAAGAAAGCAATAAAGATGCAAGAATGTAAATGTTAGACGGCCCTAAGTGAAAGTACAAGTGACACTTGGAGCCCCTTGACACACTTCCACACTAAGAAAACGAAAATTGGAGTATTACAATGTTCAATTGTGAACTTGGAATTGCTTCAAGAGCATTTTTCCAAGTCACTTGGCTCAAAAACAGCAAAGAAAGAAAAAAAAATACAATTTCAAATAGCTAATTCCGTGATATTTGGTGTAAATAAACTTGAAATGAGGCCTAGAAGTAATGTGATGATACAAAAAGGTCTAACACCATAGGACCCATCACAAGAGGAATGGCCAAAAAGCTCCAAGATGAATATTCTCCTCAAGGTCAAGTATTATTTGCTATCTTTGGATGGAAAATTGGAGAACAAGAAGATATGCCAAATCTGCCAAAACATGGAGAAGGGTAAAAAGGACATTTCTATACAAGAAGGGGTGTACTTATCCTTCTATGGGGGCTGCATTAGTAATTGTTTTTCTTCAAATAAAACTCAATTTTCACGTGTTTTAGAAGCTAAACATGTAGCACATGGGTCCAGATCTGCAACGTGAAAATTGCTTGCTTAAAGCCTTGAGATTAATCTATAAAATCTCATAGGAAAAGCTTGTAAATCACTTTTGGATTGTAGTAAAGAATTTCTGCTGAAATGTCTAGCAAATTCCTTCTCCAAGAGTCACTTCTTAGCTTGATCTCCATTGCAACTTCTTCCACTCTAGGAAGCCTTCTGAGTTGTTAATCATCTCTCCAAGCTAGCCTCCATATCCATTCACCATAAGCACCAACAATCCGCTGCCACACCTCCAAAGATCCCATCCAGAAATTTCCAGTCTGCACAACAACCTGCAGCTGCTACCGCCACTGCTACCTTGGTTTCAGCTGTCTTCCAAGTCTCCCTGCATCTCCAATCTCACGGCTCTGCTTCTCTACATCTCCTAGGATGTATCAAGTGGTATTCAGAGCTTAGGTTCTAACTTGAACCGTGAGATAAGTGGTTTCATCTTTCATTTTCCAAACTGTTATTCAATTCCTACTATGTCTTGTGGTTATTCTGAAGTCTGTTTCTGTTTCAGCATCTATGATGTGTTTAGGCTTCTATGTTTTGAGTTTTATTGATACCAGCTCTATTTGCTTGAGTCTATCATCATTTTATTCGGTTATCTCTTGCTGTTTTGAGTCATTTTAATCATTTGAGCATCAATTCCGTTTTGTCTTAGTCATGTTTGGTTAATTTGCTGTTTTGTCATCAAATCTGGTTTTTAACCAAGTTTTTACGGTTCTGAAAGTGTTGGATGTGGCTACACCAATTAAGAGCAATGAACAATCAAGAGATGAGCTCAGGTGTTTAAATTTGCCAACCAAAATCAGATCTGCATATTTTTTTTAGTTTCTGTTCTGTTATTCCAGAAAGTGTTACTGCTGTAAAAAAAAAAAAAGAAAACTCCACTGTTCATCTAGCATTGTGCACTGTTCTATTGAACAACAATTGAATGAGTTAATGTCTGAATCATTTGGAACATGAAATGATTTGATTCCAAGTGTTTTGTAATGTTGTAAGCATCAAAAAAATGCAGTAGCCGATCTGCAAGTGTTTTGAGTTAAACATTCTGCATAATTTGAGTTGGATTGGTACTAGATCATTGCCAATCATTTTTAAGTTGATTCTGCTGTGTTGAGCAACTTTCAAATACCATTTTCAGACTCCTTTTGATGTTTTTAATCCAGAATCAAAGCCAATCTATATTTTGAACTTTGTGGTTGTGAATTTGAGCTGAAAATGACCACTGCAGTATTCCAATTCTGTTACACAGTGATTTAGCTCATTATAGCTGTTTCTGCAAGTCCTCACTCATCATTGAAACATATTTAAGTCATTGGAATGAGCGTATAAAATGTACTGTGCATTTGGTCATTTTTTTGGGTAGATTTGTGCTGGCTGCCAAGAGCTATGCAGTAAAATTTTTGGTCCAGAGATTCAAAGTTTGGCTGTTTGATTCAATAAGAGTGGATGTAGTAAAAGCCATTGGTCCATAACATATCAAAAGTTCAAGTTAAAAAGAGTGATTAAAACATTAAAAGGCAGAATAGGACCAATACATCCTGTTTTCGAAATTCTGGTTGCACCTTTGAACATTGCTGTCAAAAATTAATGCAAGTTCATTGAGACATTTCAACAAACAGTTTGGTCCACTTTCATTGCATAGCTATTTCGTGTTTGATTCTGGTTTCTGGTCTTTTATTGCATTTTAAATCTGTTCTAGAGCCATTCCTAAGATCATTTTGATGTGCCACCGTGATTGATAGCCATTTAATTGCTTGTTTTTCTGAATCTTGAACACTCTGCACACCATCTGTTCGACAAAAGTCCTGGTATTGCTGTCACTTGGATGTGATTTTGCTGGCAATTGTGGTGGTAGTTTCTGTGACTAATTGGTTTGTTGGATAGGTGAACTGTAACTCAAATGGCTCACTACAAGTGGAAGCATCAAAGGAAGTTCAATTGGTGAAGAAAAGTGAATGAAGTTGAGCCTTGAAGAAGGAAAGGCCGTGACTTGCAGCAGAATTCTATACTGCAGAAAATTAATTTCTTGGTTTAGGCACTTTGCAGCTGAGAGAATTGTTTAGAATCCAGTAGATTCAAGTTCTTTGAGAGCAACCAAAGCTGCACACGTTGTTCCTTAGCCTATTCTAACTTTCCTTTTCCAAGTTACCAAATTTTCTTTGTAATTTCCATTGTTTTCCTTGGTTGTAAGTTCCAAATCCAAGCAAGTGAGGTGCTAGAGTTCACAAGTGCTCTTCCCTCATTTGTAACTAGACTCAAAGAAGTCTCACAACCTAAAATTGAGTAGACGGTGAGTGTGTCTTAGATCCAAAGTCTAAGCCTCACCTAGGAGACCTCACTTTAATGGTTTTTCCAATCTTCGACTAGATAACATATATCTTGTGCGAATAGGAAGCTCTCTTAGGGGTCCGAATTTAGAGTTAGGTTGTGTTCTTTCTTTGCTTTGTGTTTTCTTTGTTGTCTTTAAGACTTAAGTGGATTTAAGAGTGATTTTGATCTAAGGACTCTAGTAAGTAGCAAGAAGCATATATGGCAAGGATAAGGCTTGGTACTTAAGCATTCCTAGTGAATCACCTCCCTTACCTGGAATATTGCTTCAAGTGAAAATCTCCTAGGATTAGTGATAGTGAAAAAGAACATTTTTCTCTTCAAACTTTAGTTAATGAATTCAAGGAAATAAGAAGAGAAATGAATGAAGAGAAAGTCAATAGAGAGCTTCAAAATGTTGTTATTCAAGATGAGTTGAGAATGATAAGGAAAAGTAAGTCTAGGGGAAGTCAGAGTGACAACTCTCAAGAGGGAGGGATGACCATGAGTCTGGGTGATTATTACCCTCATCAGCCTTCTACTTCTAGAAGGCATAGGAGAAATTCTCATGCACCCCCACCCCCTAAAGAAGTCAATGTTGTGTTGCCTCACTTCCATGGGAAGGACAATGTAGAGGCTTATCTTGATTGGGAGATGAAGGTGGAACAATTATTTGAATGCCACCAAGTGAGTGAAGAGAAGAAGGTCTCTCTAGCTACCCTAAGTTTTCAAGGGTATGCAATGTACTGGTGGACTGCTTTGGTCAAAGAGAGGCTTAGACATCAAGCCCCTCCCATCCACTATTGGAATGATCTCAAGTCTGCCCTTAGGAGGAGACACATTCCCTCCTACTACAATAGAGAACTCATGGATAAACTCCAAAGGTTACAACAAAGGTCTATGACCGTTGAGGAATATAGACAAAAGATGGAGTTGTATATGATGAGGGCAGGCATAGTGGAGGGTCCAGAAATTATTTTAGCTAGATTTTTAAGTGGGCTCAATTTTGACATAAGAGATAGGGTTGAACTTCTACCTTATAGAGATTTGAATGATCTTGTTCAAATGTGTATAAAGGTAGAACAACAAAACTTGAGAAAATCTTCTTCTAAAAGAATTCAAGTTCAACCTACTTTTGAAAAGAAAATTTTTAAAGAAAAAGAGCCATTTAAACCTCTAGCCAAAATAGAAGAGAGACCCAAGAAAGAAACACCCTCACACACCAGAACCAGTGAAATCAAATGCTTCAAATGTCTAGGAAGGGGTCATGTAGCTACTCAATGTCCTACAAAAAGAAACATTATTTTGAAAGGCAAGGACATTTATAGTAGTGAAAGTGACACCCCAACTAGTACAAGTGAGAGTGAGGAAGAAGAGAGGGAAGAGGAAATATATGCTGATGATGGGCAACTGCTCATGGTGAGAAGGATACTTAGCAACCAACCAAGTCTTGAACACATATCACAAAGAGAGAACATCTTTCACACAAGATGTAAAATTCAAGAAAATCATTGTTCTCTCATTGTTGATAGTGGATCTTGTTGCAATTGTTGTAGCACAAGGTTGGTTGAGAAGTTGAAGTTTGATATTATACCCCATCCAAAACCTTATAAACTTCATTGGCTAAATGAAGATGGGGATATAATAGTCAAGAATCAAGTGAAGTTGGCATTTTCCATTGGGAACTTCAAAGATGAAGTTTTGTGTGATATAGTTCCCATGGAAGCATGTCATGTGTTATTGGGGAGACCATGGCAATTTGATCATCAAACTATCCATCATGGTCTAACCAATACCATCACTATCCATCAAAAGGACAAGAAGTTTGTGCTTCATCCTTTGACTCCTACCCAAGTGGCTAAGGATCAAGCACAAATGAAGTCTTTAAGAAAGCAAGAACATGATCAAAAGAAAAAGTCAAAAAGAAAAGAGGGTATAGCAACAAGTGTGCCACCTAAGGTCACTCAACATGAAGTCCTTTTAAACAAAAAGACTTTAATCAATACACTTCAAGTTGAGCAACCTTCATATCTTCTTCTTTGTCAAGGGACACTTACATGCACATCTAGTGATTCAAAGACTTCAACTCCTTCTCCTTCCATTCAAAAACTTTTGAAAGAATTTGATGATCTATTCCCACAAGAAATTCCAAAAGGACTTCCACCCATAAGAGGAATTGAACATCAAATTGATTTCATTCCAGGGGCAGTTCTTCCTAATAGGCCAGCCTATAGGACAAACCCCCAAGAAACTAAGGAGATTGAGACACAAGTCCAAGAGTTGCTAGATAAAGGCTTAGTTCAAAAGAGTCTAAGTCCATGTGCTGTACCAGTGTTGCTTGTCCCAAAAAAAGATGGGAAGTGGCGCATGTGTTGTGATTGTAGAGCTATCAACAACATCACAATCAAGTATAGACATCCCATTCCTAGGCTTGATGATATGTTGGATGAATTGCATGGAGCACAAATATTTTCAAAGGTAGATTTAAAAAGTGGCTATCACCAAATAAGAATTAAAGAAGGTGATGAATGGAAAACTGCCTTTAAGACCAAGTTTGGATTATATGAATGGCTAGTTATGCCTTTTGGTCTTACAAATGCTCCAAGCACATTCATGAGACTTATGAATCATGTCCTTAGGGATTGCATTGGGAAGTTTGTAGTTGTTTACTTTGATGACATCTTGGTATATAGTCAAAATTTGCAAACTCATGAAAATCATTTGAGAGTTGTTTTAACACTTCTTAGAACACACAAATTGTTTGCAAACTTTGACAAGTGTACCTTTTGTGTTGATAGTGTCATATTTCTTGGATTTGTGGTCACCAAAAATGGGGTTCATGTGGACCCAGAAAAAATAAAGGCTATCCAAGATTGGCCTCCTCCAAAGAATGTAGGAGAAGTAAGGAGCTTCCATGGGTTGGCAAGCTTTTACAGAAGCTTTGTTCCTAACTTCTCTAGTCTTGCTTCACCCCTCAATGAGTTGGTGAAAAAAGATGTTACATTCCATTGGGGGGATAAACAACAAAAAGCTTTTGAGCTACTCAAAGAGAAGCTCACACAAGCACCCATTCTAGCTTTGCCAAATTTTTCCAAAACTTTTGAGCTAGAATGTGATGCTTCAGGATTTGGCATAGGTGCAGTATTATTACAAGAAGGACACCCAATTGCATACTTTAGTGAAAAACTTCATGGTGCCTCTTGTAATTACCCCACCTATGACAAAGAACTATATGCACTTGTGAGGGCTCTTCAAACTTGGGAACATTACCTTGTTGCCAAGGAGTTTATCATTCATAGTGATCATGAATCACTTAAGTATTTGAAGAGCCAACACAAGTTACAAAAGAGGCATGCTAAGTGGTTGGAATTCATTGAACAATTCAATTATGTTATTAAATACAAGAAAGGAAAATCCAATGTGGTGGCTGATGCTTTGTCAAGAAAAATTAATCTATTAGCCACATTGGGAGCTCAAATTCTTGGATTTAATAACATTCTTGAATTATATTCACAAGATCTTGATTTTGCTCATATCTATGAGGAATGTCTCAATAAGCCTCAAGGAGGATTCTATGTGAAAGAGGGGTATCTTTTTAAAGAAGGAAAAATTTGCATTCCCCAAGGTTCACATAGAAAACTCCTTGTTAAAGAGACACATGAGGGAGGATTAATGGGGCATTTTGGGGTAGAAAAGACCCTTGGCATGTTGAAAGAAAAATTCTTTTGGCCTCACATGAGAAGGGATGTTCAAAGGCATTGCTTTAAGTGTATAACTTGTTTAGAAGCTAAATCTAAATCAATGCCTCATGGACTGTATACTCCTTTGAATGTTGCTTCCACCCCTTGGGAAGAGATAAGTATGGATTTTGTGTTAGGTCTTCCTAAAACTTCTAGGGGTTTTGATTCTATCTTTGTGGTGGTAGATAGATTTAGCAAAATGGCTCATTTTATACCTTGCCACAAAGTAGATGATGCAAGCAACATTGCAAAGTTATTCTTTAGAGATGTGGTTAAACTTCATGGGTTACCTAAGGTAATAGTTTCGGATAGAGATACAAAATTTCTTAGTCACTTTTGGCGGACCTTATGGTCTAGATTAGGGACTAAGTTATCTTTTTCTACTACTTGCCATCCTCAAACAGATGGTCAAACTGAAGTAGTCAATAGATCTCTTTCCACTTTACTAAGGGTAGTTCTTAAAGGAAATCACAAATCTTGGGATGAGTACCTACCTCATGTTGAGTTTGCCTACAATAGAGTAGTTCATGGAACTACTAAATTGTCTCCTTTTGAAGTTGTTTATGGTTTTAATCCTTTGACACCCATGGATTTAATACCCCTTCCAAATTCTATTGATTTTGTTCATCAAGATGGGGTATCTAAATCTAAATTTATCAAAGATTTACATCAAAGGGTTAAAATTCAAATTCAACAACAAAATGAGAAATATGCCAAGAAACATAATAAGGGCAAGAAAGAGTTAATCTTCAATGAAGGAGATTTAGTTTGGATTCATCTTAGAAAGGAAAGATTTCCTCAACTAAGAAAATCCAAACTCCATCCTAGAGGAGATGGACCCTTTAGAGTGATCAGGAGGATTAATAACAATGCATATCAACTTGATCTTCCTCCTGAATATGGTGTTCATGCTACCTTCAATATATCTGATCTTAAACCTTTTGCAGGATTTGATAGTGAAGATGAAGATCTTTTGGATTTGAGGGCAAATCCTTCTCAAGAGGGAGGGGATGATACAAAAAGGTCTAACACCATAGGACCCATCACAAGAGGAATGGCCAAAAAGCTCCAAGATGAATATTCTCCTCAAGGTCAAGTATTATTTGCTATCTTTGGATGGAAAATTGGAGAACAAGAAGATATGCCAAATCTGCCAAAACATGGAGAAGGGTAAAAAGGACATTTCTATACAAGAAGGGGTGTACTTATCCTTCTATGGGGGCTGCATTAGTAATTGTTTTTCTTCACATAAAACTCAATTTTCACGTGTTTTAGAAGCTAAACATGTAGCACATGGGTCCAGATCTGCAACGTGAAAATTGCTTGCTTAAAGCCTTGAGATTAATCTATAAAATCTCATAGGAAAAGCTTGTAAATCACTTTTGGATTGTAGTAAAGAATTTCTGCTGAAATGTCTAGCAAATTCCTTCTCCAAGAGTCACTTCTTAGCTTGATCTCCATTGCAACTTCTTCCACTCTAGGAAGCCTTCTGAGTTGTTAATCATCTCTCCAAGCTAGCCTCCATATCCATTCACCATAAGCACCAACAATCCGCTGCCATACCTCCAAAGATCCCATCCAGAAATTTCCAGTCTGCACAACAACCTGCAGCTGCTACCGCCACTGCTACCTTGGTTTCAGCTGTCTTCCAAGTCTCCCTGCATCTCCAATCTCACGGCTCTGCTTCTCTACATCTCCTAGGATGTATCATGTGAGCTTTGTCTTCTTGCTGCTGCAGAAAGCTACTCAAAATGAAGGTGTGAGTTGCTCTTTTTCCAGGTTCGAAATGCTGCTGTAACAGAGTTTTTCAGTTGCTGGACAGTGGTGTTTGGGCTGCTGTTGAGTCTTCCTCCTTGCTCCACTTTCAATTCTCAAACCACTTCCTAGAAGACTACCAAAGTAGGAGTAGGTCTCTCGTGCTGGATGCCCCAAACAACTTGCACACACACTCCAAAACTCATTAGAAATCACACCAAACAGATTAAAAATCTGCACCAAAATTCTGCACACTGCACCAGTATAGGCTGCTGTATTGAACACTTTAGATGCCAAAAAATAGACACAAACAATTGGAACAGTATACAAATGAAAGTAGGTACACAAGAGGAACTTATCAAAGGCACTAGAATGGATGAAGAAAGCAAGAAAAACACAACCACAGTTCAGAAATTATTCCAAATGCAAACTGTTTGATAATTTTCAGAAGTGTTTGATAAAATGCCCCAATGAATTTCAGATTTTGTGTTTTTGATTTTTCAGGGCCTGTAATCTGGATTGGTTGGTTGTAACAGCTTTTTAACACTTGATACTTCTTCTTTTGATCATGTATTTTCATTTTTAAACATTGAACCAGCTTTTTCACAATCCAGCAATGAATTTTACACTAAAATTACCAAAACAGTGGCTGGAAAAAAACAGAAACTGCACCAGAAAAATGAACTAAAATGGTGGTTTTGGAACCCAAAATGAGTAGCAGTGTTTCAGCAGCTTGGATGAATGTTCAAACAACTTTTATTCATGATATTAAACATGTTTAAACTCTTAAACAGCTGAAATAATGCTTACTACTCAAATTCACTGGTCCACTTCCAATTTTAACTCAAAATTGATGGTTTAAGTGTCCAATCTGCATATAACTTCAATTTTGACCAAATGAACAGTATTAGCAACTTTTAATCATCCATTTAGACTTGTTCAAACTGTCCAAACACACAGAAATAGCAGGATTCGAAAATCACCCTTGCTATGGCCAAATTATGCAGCAAAAACCATCAAGGAACCAACCAAATTTAGCTTTTCATGGAATCAAAAACTGGACAGCAAAGGCAATGACTCTAAGAAGTGTATAAACACAGATCTAAGCTAGATTTAATGTGCTTAGCATGACCAAATTCATATTAGACCAATTCAAATAGATTAGCACGGTGAAGAGCTAGAATTTCAAGCTGAAATGGTGAATGGTTAAGGATTTTGAGCAACCACACTATGCATACTGCATTTTAGTGCTTATTCTGGTTTGCTATACCTTAAGACACATTCAACAACATTATACAATGTTGTACCAAGCTCCAGAATCAAATAAAAATTGCTGAAACAGTTTTAGACGTGTTGCACCAGATTTAATTTCTACAACAGAATTCACACTAAATTTAAATCTGATTTGCACTTTTAATGCTTCAGCTTGTATAACCCAGGCTAGATCAAGTCCTCATTGCCTTATTTGGTATATATACAGCTTGTTTAGCACTTGAAAATCAATTTACACAAAATACTCCAGCAGAATCAGGAAACTAAACAAAACAGAAAAAAATATACTGCAACAATTGCACAAGACTATAACAGCACTGAATTTTGAATTATAAGGCTGGAATTGACTCAAACAATGAAGTTTCACTGATTAAAATGAAAAGACAACATCAACACACAAAGGAAACTCAAATTGAACTACTGGAAAAGTAATACACAGCAAAACAGAAATGAAAAACAGCACCTCAGGAACAAAACAGAACACACTAATTTGGAAAACTGAAACAGAAAATGGAAGAGGAACTTAGCTCTGGTTTGCGTGGACAACCAAGGCTCTGATACCACTTGATGGAAGCTTGCTATGGGTGAGACGCATTGAACCAGAAAGCCAAACAGCAAGCGTTCCAGTGAGCAATGAAGGCAGCGGAATTCTGGAATAGATGCAGAGAATGGTATGGGTTCAGTGAAGAATGGAGTGGGTTAGAACCTCTCAGCTCAGAGGGCCTTCTACTTTGGAAGGAAGCTAGAGGTAAGGAGAAAGAAAGTGAAGAATTGGGTTGACTCAAGAGCAAAGATAAGCTGGAATTTCATTTCTGCAGCAATTAGACTAAGCTCAAAAGTGTCTACAAAAGGAAGAGGTCTCCTATTTATAGGAAGATAAGAGCCTCAAATCTGAAATGAAATTCAATCCAAAAGCAAATGAAAAAGGCGCCAATTTGCTTCAGCTCCAAACATGCCTCATTCCAACTCAGCAACACACGTGAAACAACACCAATTCTGAATTCTTATTCCAACTCAGCAGCACATGTGAAAGCTGGGCTAGCTAGGTTATGAGCTTTTTGATAGCTTTGGCAGCAAGCTTCTCCCTCCAAGTCTCTCTTTTCATGTGCTCAAATGCTATGTTGGCAGCTGCTCCCTCCAATTTTATTAATCCTACAAAGCAAAGAAAAAATGTGCTTTTAATTATGGGAAGAAGGATTAATGTAAATTACCTTCCATAGAAGCAAAATGGTAGGTGATCCTTCTTCCTCTTGAATCCTCTTTGCCATGGCTCTAGTAAGAGGTCCAATGTGTGTCTTAGATGGTCTTCTGATGGACAAATTTGTAAGCACCAAAATATGATGTCACAAACTTGTTTCACAATCGGCAAGTATGACCGAATCGTTCAAGTAATAAACTTGGTAAGACCAAGTATCGTTCTTCCCAAAGGACTCACGGCCTAGTTTAGTTGTGTGGTTTGTTGATTAGCTAAGACTTACAAACGAAATAATTGGATTATATTATGCAAGACGAAAAGCTAAACATGTATGCATGAAGTTTGATCAATGGCAAAGACAAAAGATAAACACTTTCAATGGAATATATGAATGAATATGTTGTTGGGGGTCAATTTCATCTCATCCACTCTCATACGTTTTAGGAATTCAACATTCAAATCATCATTGTTAATGTCACTCTCTAAAGTACCATTCTAGATGGCTTCTCCCTAATCAAATAGTTCATACAATTCCTAGCATTCCTAATGATTAGTTCATGAGCGCAGGAGCTTAACGACAACCAATATAATATTGTCAGTATATTATTGGGAGAAATTCCCCGGATCTAGACTTCCCCGTACGTGTCCGTATCGACAAAACCAATAATCATGCAATAGAATGAGTTAAACAATGCACGCATTGAGCAAAGAGGAAAAACCCTAACTAATGATGAAAGAAAGTATAAGTCTTAGATTAAGATGCAAGCATAAATTCCATATATGAGAGCTTCAAGAGATTACATTGATTCCCCAACAAACATACAAGGTTTAGTTCACCATATTCATGGTGAACCTAGATGAACAATAATGAAAGAATGAAAGAATAAACCCAATAAAGGTGAAGAGGTAGCCTGAGCATCCAAGATCCTCCTTCAAAGGGGTGGAAGAGAGAGTGTTTGCCTACGTTCTGCCAAAGATCCCTAACCCTAGGACGTGCAAGTCCTTATATACTATTCTAGAGTTACAAAAGATTACAAAAAGCCCAAGCCCAAAAAGTGCCGCTCAGCGGTGGTTGCGCGTCCTTTTCTTCCCCTCAGCGGCCATTTTGCCCCTCAGCGTGACTCCCGCAACCTCTTGAGTGCCGCTCAGCGGTAAAATGCCGCTGAGCGGTGCCTTCGACTTCTCTTTTTGCACTCTTTGCTTCCTTTTATGATTCCACTTCTCTCCTTCTTTACTTCTTTCACTAAATTCACCTCAAAACCTGCACAAAAACACTCAAATCAAGCATAAACCTGTCCAGCTCTCTTATTTCTGAAAATATAGATAAAAGCATTGATTTCAAGCTAGTTTCTAAGTCTAAAGGTTGATTTTAATATCAATTTTAAGCATGAAAATAACAGTTTTTCAACTGTTATCATCTTCCATCACGTAAACATTGATTAAGCACTGTGCCAATCATCAAGCATACATCTGATTGCATCTCAAGGGCTGAATACAACCTGTTCCAGTGCAGAAAACATGTTCTACAGTAGCTAGTTTTGGCCTACAAGATTGAAACAGCAATGTATAAGAGTTGAATGATCAAAACAAGCAAGGAGGCAGCTGGATAAGTTCAAGCAGTGCACATATGGAGCAGCAGAGTAGTGTATCTTGATTCTCTTGGAATTCTAAATTTGTAATCTGTTTCCATTTTATCTTTCATTTTGTAAAAGGCCATTAAGACCAAGTGTTTGGAAGAGTCCTTGGTGCTCTCTCTAATCTTGGCAATTTTCTTTGCTTGCTTTGATTGTAGACGGTGAGTGTGTCTTGTTAGCCAAAGCTACAAGCCTCACCTAGGATTTCTTTTGTTTTATTTTCATGCTCTAAGATTTTGTGCCATTAGAAGTATAGGTGTTTTATCTGTCATTTAGATTGTTTGAGTTCATTTTTAAATTCAATAGTGAATCTTACTTTGAAAATGGTCAAGTAAGTAACCTTAGACATTCTGGCTAGGTAAGACTTGGTATTTAAGCGGCCTTTGGCTCACCTCTCTTACCTGGGAATTGTCTCTAGGTAAAATCTTAAACATTTTCAAACTAAGAATCCACTTTTGAAATTAAAAAGATGAATGAGGAAATCATGATCACCAAGAGAGAAATAGAAATGAGTGAGCTTAGGAATTTGTTTGCCCAATACATGAAAAATCAAAATAAAGGTGAACAAAAAGAAAGAAGGAAGGATGAAAGGTATAACCAAGCTAGGAAAGATATTCCATTCTTTGGTAGGGACATTAGTGCTTTAACATATTTAGCTTGGGAAAGAAAAATTGATAAAATACATCCTTTTCTTGCTAGAGATAGTGAATCCTTTGCTCTTAACATATATCTTTCTAGATTAGAAGAACATGCAAGTGAGTGGTGGAATCATAGGCAATATAGTGTCAAGAAAGGTAGAAAATCCTCCATTCATGATTGGTATGAACTAAGAGCTTGCATGAGAAGAAATTTTGTTCCTTCTTCAGCGAAGAGAGACCTAGAATTAATGGGACACCTCATTCAAGAGGGAAAAACATTTATGAAAGGTCTAGATGGTTTCTCTAGAAGGGAAATTGAATTTAAAGAAAAACTTGAGAAACTCTTGGATAAGAGAAGAAAGAGAGAGACTAGAAGGAGAGAAGAGGAATTGAGAGAAAAGATAGAAGAAGAAAAGAGAAAGAGAGAAGAAGAGAAGATAGCAGAAGATGAGAGAAGAGAAAAAGAAAAGAGAGAAAAGGAGCATTTGCTACTGATGGCAAATTCTACTCCTACAATTCAAAGGGAGCCAACAAAAAGGGAAGGTTTCAAATCCTTTAATTCTTCTTCAATTATCTTTAAGTCTTTGCATGATAACTTCTCTTTTAAACCAATTGCCACACAAATTATCAGTACACTACCCTCTTCAAAATATGGCAATTTAAATCTTGAGTTATTGTTACCCTTAGGGATACAAGAAACTCAAGATAAAAGAAAAGTGACTTGTGAAATAGGAATTTCAGATTTCTTTAAAACTATAAAACAAAGTCCTTATTCTAAAGTTACTTCCATAAAAAAATTCTTTCTTGGATTGATACTAATTGGAGATATATTTGATGCTTATTGTAGATATATTTTTGATCCAGGAGGAAAGTAACAAACCAAAGTTGTGCTTCTTTATATCTTCCCAATTTGAGGACAAATTGTTTTTTAAGAGGGAGGGTATGATGGAAACCCATTTAGGGTAGTCCATTCAAAGGAGTATCAACTTAAGTTAAGGCTAAGAAAGGAAAGTGAAGAAGGACTGTTAAAGACTCTTTCTTAATTTTCTTTCTCTAAGTCTTAGTAGGATTCTCTTTAATATGTTTATATGTGTTTTGTAGGGTCTAATAAAGCTAGGAGATCATGGATCAACTAGCCAAGAAACTTGATAAATCAAGAAGCAAGGAAACATCAAGAATGAAGAAGCAAGCCAAATCTTCACTTAGAGGAATGTTGGAATCTTCACTTGGATCCATAGTAAGCTGCTTTGGAAGCCCACATGAGTCACATTCCAACCAGCAGCTTGGTTGAAGTTGAAGAAAGCCTAATGCTCAGCAGATGAGGGTTTGCGCCCAGCGTCAACAAATGCACCAGTTGCCACTCACGTTTCTTCACCAGCTTCTTGTTTGATAGGCCACGTAGCGACTCACGTTTTCTTTCCACTTGCACAGCTGGCCCTTGCATCATAGTTAACGTTGTAGACGTGAACCAGGAGCTTGGTTTCTCCTTTAAATACATTGCTCCATTGGTTGTAACCCACCTTTGATTTGAATGAAGAATTGTTTTCTGTTGATGCTGTCCAGAAATTTCTTCTTATTGAAGGTCACCGAGAGAGAGCTTGAGAGTTTCCTCTAGCCTCTTTCCCTAGCTAGGCTCCATTACTAGCATATCTCCACCCATCCGCATCACATTTCAACACCTAAAACACTTCCCTCATTTCAGTTTCTCCTTCACTGAACCATTGTTTCATTCCAACCTTATCTTCATCACTGAGTCATTATATCTTCTCCAATCCAACCACCGAACACCTCTTCAGAGTGACTTCCACACTTTTCTGTTTCTTCCAATCATCTTCAACCCATTCCGCTGCATTGCCGAAGCACCTCTTCCATTGTTGGGTGCTTCTATGGTCCAAGGCATAGGTGAGCTTGGTTGATTTGTTCCTCCACCCGAATCAGCCATTTCGTTCTTCCATCATAGTCAATGGGTGAGCCTGATCCATGTTGTGCCCAAGAAGACTGGCCTTACCGTGATAAAGAATGAGAAGGATGAGTTGATTCTTACTAGAGTGCAAAACAACTGGAGAGTCTGCATTGACTACAGGAGGCTCAACCAAGCAACTAGGAAAGATCACTTCCCCCTGCCATTCATTGATCAGATGCTGGAGCGCCTGGCAGGTAAATCTCATTATTGCTTTCTTGATGGGTTTTCTGGCTATTTTCAAATCAATATTGCTCCTGAGGACCAAGAGAAAACCATGTTCACATGCCCCTTTGGCAGTTTTTCCTATAGGAGGATGCCATTTGGTCTATGCAACGCCCCTGGTACCTTCTAGCGGTGCATGCTTAGCATTTTTAGTGATTTTCTTGAAAGTTTCATAGAGGTGTTCATGGATGATTTTACTGTCTATGGATCCTCATTTGATACATGCTTAGATAGTTTGGAGAAAGTTTTGAAAAGATGCATAGAAACAAACCTTGTTCTTAATTTTGAGAAATGTCGTTTTATGGTAGAACAAGGTTTGGTTCTAGGGCATATCATTTCTAGCAAGGGAATAGAGGTAGATCCTACAAAAATATCTGTGATTTCGCAATTGCCTTACCCGTCTTGCGTGCGAGAGGTTCGATATTTTTTTGGGCATGCAGGTTTCTATAGGCGCTTCATCAAGGACTTCAGCAAGAAACTGTTTCCCTTGTCCAAACTGTTGCAGAAAGACATTGAGTTTGATGACAGATGCAAACAGGCTTTTGATCTCCTGAAGGAAGCTTTGACCACCACTCCGATCATTCAGGCACCAGATTTGACAACCCCTTTTGAGCTTATGTGTGATGCATCCAATTATGCATTGGGGGCTGTCTTGACACAAAAGATTGACAAGTTGCCGCGAGTGATCTATTATGCTTCTAGGACTTTAGATTTTGCCCAGGCAAACTACACCACCACTGAGAAAGAGTTGTTAGCCATTGTGTTTGCTCTTGATAAATTTAGATCATATTTGCTTGGTTCACCTGTTATTGTATTCACTGACCATGCAGCTCTGAAGTTTCTTTTGAAAAAGGCTGAGTCAAAGCCAAGATTGATAAGGTGGATGCTCCTACTCCAAGAATTTGACCTACAAATCCAAGACCGGAGTGGAGCACAGAATTTGGTTGCAGACCACCTCAGTAGGATTGAGAGAGGCTGAGGATGAAGCCGATGCTTTGCCTATTCAGGATGACTTTCCTGATGAGAGTTTGTTGATGGTTTCACTTTCCCACCGTACTCCTTGGTTTGCAAATATTGTCAATTATTTGGTTGCTTCTGTTTTTCCTCCCTTAGCATCTCTTGCTCAAATTGCTAAAATTAAGAGCGATGCTAAGTATTACATTTAGGATGACCCATATTTGTGGAAGTTGTGCAGTGATCAAGTTACTAGGAGATGCATTCCGGACCATGAGATTGACTCGGTCCTGCAGTTCTGCCATGCCTCCTCACCTGGTGGTCATCTGAAATTCAAAGAACTGCTCACAGGGTGCTAGATTGTGGTTTTTATTGGCCCTCCATCTTTAAGGATGCAGAGAGAATTTACAGCACCTGCGAGCCATGTCAAAGAGCAGGAGGATCCCTTTCATGGAGACAACAGATGCCTCAATAGCCTATGCTGTTTTGTGAGGTATTTGATGTCTGGGGTATAGACTTTATGGGTCCTTTTCCTATTTCTTTTGGTTTCTCTTATATTCTCCTTGTTGTGGATTATGTTTCAAAATGGGTGGAAGCTAGAGCCACCAGAACTAACGATGCTCGGGTTGTTGTAGATTTTGTTAGATCTCACCTCTTTTGCAAGTTTGGAGTGCCCCAAGCAATTGTTAGTGATCAAGGAACCCATTTTTGCAACAGATCAATGCAAGCCTTGCTAAAGAAGTATGGGGTGGTACACAGAGTCTCTACACCTTACCACCCCTGATGGACAAATTTATGAACACCAAAATATGATGTCACAAACTTGTTTTTCAATCGGCAAGTATGACCGAATCGTTCAAGTAATAAACTTGGTAAGACCAAGTATCGTTCTTCCCAAAGGACTCACGACCTAGTTTAGTTGTGTGGTTTCTTGATTAACTAAGACTTAAAGACAAAATATTTGGATTTTATATGCAAAAGACGAAATTTAAATATGTATGCATGAAGTTTTGATCAATGGCAAAAAGCAAAAGATAAACACTTTCAATGAAATCTATGAATGAATATGTTGTTGGGGGTCAATTTCATCTTATCCACTCTCATATATTTCAGGAATTCAACATTCAAATCATCATTGTTAATGCCACTCTCTAAAGTACCTTTCTAGAAGGCTTCTCCCTAATCACGAGTTCATACAATTCCTAGCATTCCTAATGATCAGTTCATAAGTGCAGGAGCTTAACGACAACCAACATAATATTGGGGGAAATTCCCCGGATCTAGACTTCCCCGTACGTTCCCGTATCGACAAAACCAATAATCATGCATCGAATGAGTTAAACAATGCAAGCATTAAGCAAAGAGGAAAAACCCTAACTAATGATGAAAGAAAGCATAAATCTTAGATTAAGATGCAAGCATAAATTCCATATATGAGAGCTTCAAGAGATTACATTGATTCCCCAACAAACATACAAGGTTTAGTTCACCATATTCATGGTGAACCTAGATGAATTACAATGAAAGTATGAAAGAATAAACCCTAAAAAGGTGAAGAGGTAGCCTGAGCATCCAAGATCCTCCTTCAAAGGGGTGGAAGAGAGAGTGTTTGCCTTCGTTCTGCCAAAGATACCTAACCCTAGGAAACCCTAAAGCTTAAATACCATTCGTAAATTATAAAATATTAAGTCCAAGCCCATTAAAGTGCCGCTCAGCGGTAAACTACCGCTCAGCGGTAAGTGCGTCAGCTCGGTTCTTCCCCTCAGCGGCCATTTTGCCCCTCAGCGGTCCTCCCGTGAGCTTCTGAGTGCCGCTCAGCGGTAAACTGCCGCTGAGCGGCAGTTGCGGCTTCTCTTTTTGCACTCTTTGATTCCTTTTCTGATTCCCTCTCTCTCATTCTTCACTTCTTTCACTAAATTCACCTTAAAATCTGCACAAAAACATTGAAATCAAGCATAAACCTGTCCAGCTCTCTTATTTCTGAAAATAGGGATAAAAGTATGATTTCAAGCTAGTTTCTAAGTCTAAAGGTTGCTTTTAGTATCAATTTTAAGCATGAAAATAACAGTTTTTCAACTGTTATCACAACCCCAAACTTAGAACTTTGCTTGTCCTCAAGCAAACAAAATGTAACTCAATCTCCAACCAATTCATATGATGGTTCACTCATTCAAAAATCCTTTTTTTCAAGATAAATAACAACTTCACTCAAACTTATGACCAATAGTTCATTCAAGATGTGCACATGCTTTAGTGTTCACAAAGTCATTTAAATTCCAACAAATGTTATTTTTCATGAATGCTCAATCAATTAAGCATGGATGTTCATGTGCTTATGGAATATTTCCTCACTAGGTAAAGTGTTTCACTCAACACACAAGTGTATAAGAGGTAATCACTCATTCACTCTACTATCACAATGTCACATGAATCAACTTTGCCTTTCATTTTACTACAATCAAAACATTCACAAGCATGCATCATCACAAGGACTTTTCAATGGCTTATAATGTGGCTGGGCTAACAAGAAAATTGGTTTTTCTGGATCACAAAATCCTTGAGTTAAGAGAATCATAACAACACAATCATCTTATTTATTTCCAACTTTCTTTTACCTTTGCATTTGCATTGAGCTTTACTTCTTTTTCTTTTCTCTTTGCATATTCTTACTTTTTAGCTCTTAGCTCAATGCTTTTCTTTTCATGTTTTCCCAATAACCCCAAACTTGAACATTTAACAATACCATACAAGATCTTCTACTTAACTCAAGGTAAAGATTTTCAATCAAAGGTTTTCAGTGTATGTTCAAGGCTAAGGGTTCAAAGGATAGAACACCACGTGTTCTCTTTTAGTAGGCTAACTTTATGAATTTGGCCAATAAAAAGGGTTCCAATAAATGGCCTTGATCACATGATGCAAAACAAGCAATTGATTCAATCATAGAAAACCTGGGCAAAATCATTCATGCTTTCAAAGTAATAGCATTCAATCATACCAAAAACTCTGGAGCTCAAAACCTCACATATAAGCTCATTCACATTTGACATACACATCCTGCTTAATCTCACAATCACAATCATAATATCATGCATTTGTTCACAAAGCTTGTGAACCACCTGTATAAGCATTTTAATGTGCACATCTATCTCAACATCAATCAATCAATAAGCATCATCAAGCAGTACTTATCACACAATCACAGTTAATAGCAAACCATCATAACAAACCAGGTTTTCACTAGAGTATATCAGACCTAATCTAAAAACGAAAACAAAACAATTACTTACAAGATACTGGGTTGCCTCCCAGTAAGCGCTTGTTTAACGTCCCGAGCCTGACCCAAACTTTCACGGATCAACCAACAACATCATTGTGGAACATTGTTGCACCTCTCCCCCTAGATAGGGCTTGAGACGTTGACCATTTACTACCCAACTTTTCTGTGGATCATTAGCAGATGGATTAAATATTTCAATTGCTCCATGTGGATGCACTTCTTTTATCACAAATGGTCCTGTCCATTTTGACTTCAGCTTCCCAGGAAATATCTTCAATCTTGAATTGAACAATAGTACCTGTTGTCCTAGATTAAAAACTCTATTCACCAATTTCCTGTCATGATAAAATTTAATCTTGTCTTTGTAAGCCTTGGATGAATCATACGCATGTAACCGCATTTCCTCAAGCTCCAACATCTGCCTTCTGCGTGTGCATTGAGTTTCATAAGGATCAAAATTCAAGAATTTCAAAGCCCATAATGCTCTATGCTCCAATTCAACTGGCAAATGGCATGCTTTCCCATAGACTAATTGAAATGGTGATAATCCCATAGACGTCTTCATTGCTGTTCTATAAGCCCAAAGAGCATCATCCAATTTGAGAGACCAATCCTTCCTTGATGAAGTCACGGTTTTTTCCAGGATTCTTTTTATCTCCCTGTTAGATACCTCAGCTTGTCCATTGGTTTGTGGATGATAAGGTGCAGCTACCTTATGCTTTACTCCATACTGTTTGAGTACTTTCTCTAGTTGATAATTGCAAAAATGAGATCCTCCATCACTAATCAACACTCTTGGAGTGCCAAAACGTGAGAATATTGCCTCTTCAGGAATTTAATTACCGTGCTAGCATCATTTTTAGGACAAGCCAATGCTTCCACCCATTTACTCACATAATCCACTGCTACCAGAATATATTCATTGTTGAAAGATGGAGGGAAGGGTCCAACAAAGTCAATACCCCAACAATCAAACACCTCAACCTCTAAAATACCTTGTAAAGGCATCTCATGACGTTTAGTGATTGTCCCTGCTCTTTGACATTTGTCACAATTCCTAGCATGATTATGAGCATCTTTAAAAAAAGTTGGCCAATAAAATCCTGATTGAAGGACTTTTGCTGCTGTTCTTTCTCCATTAAAATGTCCTCCATAAGGTGAATCATGACAATGCCAAAGAATTCCTTCTGCTTCTTCATTTGTAACACATCTCCTTAGAAGATTATCTGCTCCAATTTTGAACAAATATGGATCGTCCCACACAAACTGCTTGGCATCATGCAGAAATTTCTTTCTCTGTTGCCAAGTTAAGTCTTCCGGCATGACTCTTGCAGCTTTGAAATTCGCCATATCAGCAAACCAGGGCCTTTGCTGAATATACATTAGTGATTCATCTGAAAAGGATTCCCAGATTTCAGCTTCCTTGCGAGTGACCTCATTGTTGACTAACCGTGACAAATGATCAGCAATTACGTTCTCACTTCCTTTCTTATCACGGATTTCTACATCAAACTCTTGCAATAGTAATACCCATCTAATCAGACGTGGCTTAGAATCTGGTTTTGTCAACAAATATTTGATAGCTGCATGATCTGTATAGACAATCACTTTAGACCCAATAAGATAAGGTCTAAATTTTTCTAGAGCATATACAATAGCAAGAAACTCTTTCTCTGTGGTAGCATAATTCAATTGAGCATCATTCAGCACCTTGCTAGCATAATAAATTGGATGAAACTTCCGTTCTTTCCTTTGACCAAGGACAACTCCTATTGCATAGTCACTTGCATCACACATTAATTCAAAGTTTTGATTCCAATCTGGTGCTACAATTACTGGAGCTGACACTAGCTTCTCCTTCAATATATCAAAAGCTTTCAGGCAGTCTTCATTCATCACAAAAGGAGCATCCTTCATCAAAAGATTGCTCAATGGTTTAGCAATTTTTGAGAAATCTTTGATAAATCTTCTATAAAACCCAGCATGACCAAGAAAACTTCTAATCCCCTTTACATTTATTGGTGGAGGTAGTTTCTCAATAACTTCTACTTTAGCTTTGTCTACCTCAATTCCTTTAGCAGAGATTTTATGCCCCAATACAATTCCTTCAGTTACCATGAAATGACATTTCTCCCAATTCAAAACCAGATTTGTCTGAACACATCTTTTAAGGACAGTGTTCAAATTAGCTAAATATCTTTGGAAAGAATTTCCAAAAACTGAGAAGTCATCCATGAATACTTCAATGCATTTTTCTAACAGATCCGCAAAGATTGCCTGCATACACCTCTGAAACGTAGCTGGAGCATTACATAATCCAAAAGGCATCTTTCTATATGCAAAGATACCAAAAGGACAAGTAAAAGCCGTCTTCTCCTAGTCTTTTGGATCTACCACAATTTGATTATATCCAGAATATCCATCTAGAAAACAATAAAACGCCTGCCCTGATAACCTTTCTAGCATCTGATCCATGAATGGAAGAGGAAAATGATCTTTCCTAGTGGCTTTATTAAGCTTCCTGTAATCAATGCACATCCGCCAACCAGTGACTGTCGGAGTAGGAATAAGTTCATTCTTATCATTATAAATTACTGTCTTCCCACCTTTCTTTGGAACCACCTGTACTGGACTCACCCATTCACTATCAGAAATTGGATAGATGATACCAGCTTCTAGCAGTTTCAACACTTCTTTTCTGACCACCTCCTTCATAACAGGATTTAACCTTCTCTGTGGCTGAGTACTTGGTTTATAATCTTCTTCCATAAAAATTATGTGCATGCAATAAGTTGGGCTAATACCTTTAAGATCTGATATTGACCACCCAATTGCTTCTTTGTTGGCTTTCAGAATTTCCATCAATTGCTCTTCTTCTTGTAGAGATAAAGAGTTATTGATAATAACTGGCTTTGTTCCATCTTCTTCTAAGAACACATATTTCAGATGTGATGGCAATCTTTTTAATTCTGGCGACTGTGCTTTGATTGTTTCTTCCTTATCAATTATTTCAAATATTGGATCTTCCTCTGAACTCTTTTTCAATGTTTCCAAGTCCCTCAGACATTCATCAATCAATTTCTCTTCTTCTTCATCTAAATCTTCACATGCATCAATGAGATTTTTTTCCAATGGAGAAATATTGCGCACCATTCTTTCTTGAACCATACAAACTTCATCAAGTTCATCAAATTGAAAACATGCTTTGTCATCATTTGGATATGTCATGGCCTTGGATACATCGAAAGTAACTTCTTCATCCTCAACTCTCAATTTAAGCTTACCATTCTCTACATCAATCAAAACTCTAGCAGTCTTCATAAAAGGTCTCCCAAGAATAAGAGGAACATCACTAGTTCCTTCCATCTCCATCACAATGAAATCTACTGGAAATACAAATTTGTCGACCTTCACTAGAACATCTTCAACCACTCCATATGGATATTTAAGAGACCTGTCTGCCAATTGAAGAGCCATTCTGGTTGGTTTAATTTCCAACCCCTGAATTGTTCTGCACATGGATAGCGGCATCAGATTAATGCTAGCTCCCAAATCAATCAATGCTCTTCCAACTTTCACATCTCCTATGGTGCATGGAATAGTGAATGTAAGGACCTAAATAATTTGGGGGTGGTGTATGGACAAGGATATGTTGGTAATTGATGTGGTGGGGGCTTCCTATGATGAGTGGTGTGGTAGGGGATGGCTTCACGGGGAGGCAGCTGTTGAAGGGGTGTGGGAAGCAATTAAGGGAGTCACGGGAATTGGTTTTGGAGAGTAAAGAAGTCCGTGATTTCCCTCATGTTTGGCATCATTCAGCAGGCTGCAAACGTGGAAGATATAAGGGGATGCTAAGTTCTGAAATGAGGAAGGAAACCCTTGCTGCAAGGTTGGTGAAGGAGGTGAAGTTCAGAGTTGCTGGAGTGGGAAAGGAACCTTGGCACTGGAAATCTTGGAGAAGATAGATTTAAAGATTTAGCAAAGGAAGTCTTCAAGAGGTAAGGGGAGCTAGATCTTTTGTTTAGTTGATGATGTATGTTGTATTTGATGCAAATCTGGGAAGAATGGGATGAATATTTGGGTACTGGTTTAGTTTCTGGGTTTCTGGAAAACTTGCAGAAATTCTGCAGAAATACCGTTCGTCCAATTTGATTTCAAATTGGACGTTCGTCCTAAATAGCTAACGTTCGTCCGTTTAGAGCCACATTGGACGTTCGTCCAAATGCCTAAGAACGTTCGTCCAGATGTTGAACGTTCGCTCTTATGGAATGAGAATGATATATGACGAGAGTGGTGTCTGGTAATCGTTTACAGCACCCCTGTAAACGATTACCCGAGAGAATTAGCCAAAAATGTACAGGAAGTCCAACACAGGTACTCAGTTAGATGAACAGGGGTCACCATTGGAAAAACAATGAGTTTTAGGCACTTCTACACTTTCCCGGAGACGTTGTACGTTCGTTTTGGACGGTCAGTGAGCGTTCGTTCGTCCCAGTGAGCGTTCGACAGTGAGCGTTCGTTCGTCCCAGTGAGCGTTCGACAGTGAGCGTTCGTTCGTCCAGTGAGCGTTCGTCCAAATGGCTTGACCAAGCGTTCGGCCTTAAATTCAGTGTTGAGCGTTCGGCCTTTGAGCGAGTGTGAGTGAGCGTTCGTCCTTAAGAAATATCATGAGATTTAAAATGGTCGGATTGAATCGGAAATTTAGATCTCTCGGTGAGATCAGTTGGTGTAAAGAATGAATGTGGGAAGCTTAGCCGGTTGTTCATCCTGATGTTCCGTGAGTACTCGTCCTCACGTAGAGGGGGTACGTCATGTGTGGGAACGGCAGGAGGTCCTAGTCCTAGGGTATCTGGACAGATAGGACTAACCTCGGGTGGCAGCTGATGACAGTTCCAGTTACTACATCACCCGGGTGCACGAACACCGAAGCTACACAGAGACTCAGAATTTTATTATTGAGAATTGTAAAGTATGAATGTGGGAAGCTTAGCCGGTTGTTCATCCTGATGTTCCGTGAGTACTCGTCCTCACGTAGAGGGGGTACGTCATGTGTGGGAACGGCAGGAGGTCCTAGTCCTAGGGTATCGGGACAAATAGGACTAACCTCGGGTGGCAGCTGATGAGAGTTCCAGTTACTACATCACCCGGGTGCACGAACATCGAAGCTACACAGAATTCATTCTAGTCCGGACGAGTCTGTCTATAAAGTAACAAGTCGGGGTATAAAGTAACAAGTATTGTAATGTTAGTTTACCATGTTTGGATGACTTTTGCATGTTGTATGAGTGGGTGGAATGATGGTTTAATGAATATGCTCTAATTGTTCTTTTATACGAATCTAAGTATGATAACATTGAATTTAACTGTTCTATCTGTATAACATGCTTTTATATCTAGCTCACCCTTGCATTGTTTTTGCTATGTGCTGTTTGGGTTTGTTTCTTTGGCGATGATCATCCACTTGGATGGGAGCAAACGTTGTCGAAGAGGTTTCCCTTGAAGCAAGAGCTAGAAGTTGCTGATGTTGCGGAGTTGTCTTCTTATAGTTTCCTGATTAAACACTTGTAGTGTTTAATCCTTTCCACTGTTTAATTTAAATTTTTCAGTTTCTGTTGTTCCTGAATGACTGTAATTTCATACACGTCGTATTCTGACTGTTCTCTATATTTGAATGATGACGTCTTTATTATGTAATATTTGTTATTATATAATCGGGATGTTACATTAATGGTATCAGAGCAGTTCATCCTTAGGTTGGCCTTTGTGTTGTGGGTTGGCCGTGTCTTCTCTGTGAAGACTTGGGTGTAGATGGTATGATTTACCATTTCTTTCAAGTCTATGTTGTGAGGTGTGTATCTGACTAGAAGTTTTAAGAACAGAAAACGTCTTGATAAGAGTAATGGGGGTGCACACTCATGACTTTTACCGTAGATGATTTTCCTTTCTTAATTCTGAAGGTTTGAGGTAAGAAAGAGTTAGAGTTTCAGTGTTGTTTCCCTTAGAAATTCCTGTCTTGTTCTTGTTTTGTGGTAGCGTTATGTGCTCTATAGTAGTATTGGAATGCATATTCGAGGATAACTTGAGTTGTGTACCTTTATTGGAATTGGGTTAAGCCTTTGAGACAAATTCTTGCCTTGAAGATAGGAGATTGAAGACTAAAAGTTAAGCTTCGGAGGATGAGTGAAGATATTGAAGTTTAGGAGTAAGGTTATGGATGAAGAAAATTTCAAGAAAACAAAGTCAGATGGTCAGATACCGTGTATTCCACAAGAAGAGTTGGGTTTGAAGGTTAGAATAAGATGAGCTTTGGGTAAGCATGGGTGTGACAAAGTTTGAGAGATCAGTTTAGTCCAGTGTATCAGTAACGTCAGAGGTTAGAAGAAAGGGAAGTATTGGTGAGCGATGGAGTAGCATTGGGTGAGATTTGTAACATGGACCAATATATCAGTGATGGTTGGAATCTGAATAAGAGAAGTGATAGATGGTTTGAAGCTTAAGTTAAGAAAGAAATAAGTGGACCACGAGAAATCGTTATTTTGATAGGAAATAGAAGAAGAAGGGTTTGAGGAACAATGTGTAAAACATAGAACGGATTTAAGGAGGGTGTAATAGAAGCCGGATCTCCAAGTTGAGGGAACATAAAGTGTGTAAGGAGAATTGGAGTATTATAGGACTGTGAGTTGAATAACCAAATGGAGTGGTTAAGCATTAATTTCTATTGGAGAATGCATAGTCAAGTTCAGAAGAATGTTTCAAGATTAGTGGTTCGTATAGAATAAAGGTTTGATCATTGGCTGAGATGAGAGATTTCAAATGTTGAAGGAAGGAGTACACCAGAATGCCAGTTTGATAAGAAAGTATAAGGTTAGAGAATTAAGAGCACAGTGGATGGAGAAAGATTTCAGAATAGATGATAGAGGGTGGCTGTAGTATAAGTTGCTAAAGAGGGTATCGAGAATGATCAGAAGAGTTTGGGTTGGTTGAGATGTTTAGAGTTATGAAGTTGCATGTTGTGATAAAGTTAATTTTCTTTGGGTATGGTTTTATGGTGATGTTCAGTGTTCGGCTGAGTTTGATCAAGAGAGAAGTGGATGTTGAATGATGGATTGCAGAAGGCAGTGAGTTGGTAAGTTCAGATAAGGTCAGAAGATTAGTGGTGTTGGTTAAGAGTATCTTGAGGTTTGGAGGATTAAAGATAGGGTTTGTATTTTGACGATTCCGAGTTGAAGAGGGCAATTCTTGAAGAAGCAGGTTTTAAGTTAATCTGGACGGGATGATTGCAAGAAGAATTATGAGTGATGTGGCGTTTGTGGAGTTAATCTAAGGGCTCAAGTTTGAAGTTTATTTGGAGTGGTTTCTTGGCAGGAAAGGAAAACGAAGGTGGTGCATCAAGTGTAGTTGAGCGAAAGATGGAAGCAAGTGTTATGAGAATTCAAGATGTCTGTAAATTGCAAATGAAGAAGAGATGATGTTGTTCTTTGGTAAGTTTGAGGTGTGATTCAAGGGAGGTTTGTTGTTTCAAACAAGTTCTCTAGTGCTTTATGGTCTTTAATAGAAGCTTCGTATTTCAAGAAGAAAAGGCACCGGTTATATATCAATTGCGGATCAAATTAGAAAGTGAAGAAAAATGGGTGTGAGAATCAAAAGAGGTTAGCATGAATATGTGAAAAAGAGAAGATAAATCGTTATGAGGTAAGGGTTTTGATTGGTTTTCTGCAACAAGTATGGCATTTTATAACTTGGAAAAAGTGGAATTCACTTTGGAGTGGGGTCTTAGGCGACACCAGTGTTCGAAATTTTTGAATGGTTCCTGTTTAAGTCGTGCAATGCAAGAGGAAGATGAAGGTTGAGTTAGAGCAATAATATTTTGGACTCAGTATAATCATAGGGAGAACTACAAGGTTGAAGAATCGCAGAAGAGAAATAGAGGACGTGTTAGTATAGTCAAGTATAAGTTTTAAATCAGAAGTGAGTTTGGGCATGGTCGCTTTGTAGAGAAGAAAACAATGTTGAGGAAATGGAATGACAAGGCCATTATGCAAGGGAAGAGTTTTCAAGGTTTTGTAAGGTTATATAGAAGTTCTGAAACAGGTTCTTCGAGGGTGATCTTTTGCTGGTTACAGTTGTCATGAAGGAAGTGTTCTTTTAAGTAAATTGGTGAGTAAGGAAGTATAAGTATCAGAGTAGCGCAGCGGATGATGGTGAGCATGTTATTGTCAGTAACAGGTATGCATGAAGAACTTTCAAAATTGTGGATTTGTGGTTGTGAGGGACGAGTTCTTTGAAACATTATTGATGTTGTTATATGAGCATGAGTCGGGGGTGTTTGGTAATCTTCAAGAGCCAGAAGTGAGTTTAGGGGTGAAAGAAACATGTGTCAGGCAGGGAAGATAAGTGAGCTTTTGGTTGCAAGCTACAGAGTCAACTTTAAAGTAAGAAAGTGTTAATGGCTTTGGAATGAGAAGAGTGGGTCAATGGGCGAAGGAGACTATATGAGTTGTGGTATGGCAACTCTACCTAAGAGTTAGAGGACAAGATGAGAGAGACGTATCTCAACTTGTTTTGGTAAGCTTAATTTTCGAGGACGAAAATTTTTGTGTTGGGGAGAATGTAAGGACCTAAATAATTTGGGGGTGGTGTATGGACAAGGATATGTTGGTAATTGATGTGGTGGGGGCTTCCTATGATGAGTGGTGTGGTAGGGGATGGCTTCACGGGGAGGCAGCTGTTGAAGGGGTGTGGGAAGCAATTAAGGGAGTCACGGGAATTGGTTTTGGAGAGTAAAGAAGTCCGTGATTTCCCTCATGTTTGGCATCATTCAGTAGGCTGCAAACGTGGAAGATATAAGGGGATGCTAAGTTCTGAAATGAGGAAGGAAACCCTTGCTGCAAGGTTGGTGAAGGAGGTGAAGTTCAGAGTTGCTGGAGTGGGAAAGGAACCTTGGCACTGGAAATCTTGGAGAAGATAGATTTAAAGATTTAGCAAAGGAAGTCTTCAAGAGGTAAGGGGAGCTAGATCTTTTGTTTAGTTGATGATGTATGTTGTATTTGATGCAAATCTGGGAAGAATGGGATGAATATTTGGGTACTGGTTTAGTTTCTGGGTTTCTGGAAAACTTGCAGAAATTCTGCAGAAATACCGTTCGTCCAATTTGATTTCAAATTGGACGTTCGTCCTAAATAGCTAACGTTCGTCCGTTTAGAGCCACATTGGACGTTCGTCCAAATGCCTAAGAACGTTCGTCCAGATGTTGAACGTTCGCTCTTATGGAATGAGAATGATATATGACGAGAGTGGTGTCTGGTAATCGTTTACAGCACCCCTGTAAACGATTACCCGAGAGAATTAGCCAAAAATGTACAGGAAGTCCAACACAGGTACTCAGTTAGATGAACAGGGGTCACCATTGGAAAAACAATGAGTTTTAGGCACTTCTACACTTTCCCGGAGACGTTGTACGTTCGTTCTGGACGGTCAGTGAGCGTTCGTTCGTCCCAGTGAGCGTTCGACAGTGAGCGTTCGTTCGTCCCAGTGAGCGTTCGACAGTGAGCGTTCGTTCGTCCAGTGAGCGTTCGTCCAAATGGCTTGACCAAGCGTTCGGCCTTAAATTCAGTGTTGAGCGTTCGGCCTTTGAGCGAGTGTGAGTGAGCGTTCGTCCTTAGTTCAATTCTTAGCGTTCGTCCTTGGTTTCATCTGTGAGCGTTCGTCCATTCGTCCAAACCGAGCGTTCGTCCAAAATGATCAATATCGAGCGTTCGTCCAAACAGTGAGTGAGCGTTCGTCCTTAATTGAGTGAGCGTTCGTCCAATAGTGTCCAGTGAATAGTACTCGTCCAAATAGTATTTTACAAATATGTTGAATTTTAAGTTCCTTTGCTTTCGGATTGAATTATGTGTACCAATGTTTGGAATATTATCTATGACATGAATTATGTGAATGTGTGAGATATGTTGGAATTGTTGGGATAATATGGTGGTATCTGATTTTTCATAATTGGGGTTAAGATTCAAAGTAACAGTAAGTTATGTTATTTAAATATTTCGGTTGCAATTTATGAATGCATGTTCATGTAATCAAGATTGGTTGAAAGGGTATGGTTATAAGTGGTTTATGATGTACATTGTTGGTCCAAAAGAAATATCATGAGATTTAAAATGGTCGGATTGAATCAGAAATTTAGATCTCTCGGTGAGATCAGTTGGTGTAAAGAATGAATGTGGGAAGCTTAGCCGGTTGTTCATCCTGATGTTCCGTGAGTACTCGTCCTCACGTAGAGGGGGTACGTCATGTGTGGGAACGGCAGGAGGTCCTAGTCCTAGGGTATCTGGACAGATAGGACTAACCTCGGGTGGCAGCTGATGACAGTTCCAGTTACTACATCACCCGGGTGCACGAACACCGAAGCTACACAGAGACTCAGAATTTTATTATTGAGAATTGTAAAGTATGAATGTGGGAAGCTTAGCCGGTTGTTCATCCTGATGTTCCGTGAGTACTCGTCCTCACGTAGAGGGGGTACGTCATGTGTGGGAACGGCAGGAGGTCCTAGTCCTAGGGTATCGGGACAGATAGGACTAACCTCGGGTGGCAGCTGATGAGAGTTCCAGTTACTACATCACCTGGGTGCACGAACATCGAAGCTACACAGAATTCATTCTAGTCCGGACGAGTCTGTCTATAAAGTAACAAGTCGGGGTATAAAGTAACAAGTCGGGGTATAAAGTAACAAGTCGGGGTATAAAGTAACAAGTATTGTAATGTTAGTTTACCATGTTTGGATGACTTTTGCATGTTGTATGAGTGGGTGGAATGATGGTTTAATGAATATGCTCTAATTGTTCTTTTATACGAATCTAAGTATGATAACATTGAATTTAACTGTTCTATCTGTATAACATGCTTTTATATCTAGCTCACCCTTGCATTGTTTTTGCTATGTGCTGTTTGGGTTTGTTTCTTTGGCGATGATCATCCACTTGGATGGGAGCAGACGTTGTCGAAGAGGTTTCCCTTGAAGCAAGAGCTAGAAGTTGCTGATGTTGCGGAGTTGTCTTCTTATAGTTTCCTGATTAAACACTTGTAGTGTTTAATCCTTTCCACTGTTTAATTTAAATTTTTCAGTTTCTGTTGTTCCTGAATGACTGTAATTTCATACACGTCGTATTCTGACTGTTCTCTATATTTGAATGATGACGTCTTTATTATGTAATATTTGTTATTATATAATCGGGATGTTACAGTGAAGCTTCCTGGGTCTTTAAGTTTAGGAGGTAGTTTTTGTATGATTGCACTGCAATTACCCTGTATATTGATAGTTTCCTTCTCAATGTACTTGTGTTTCTTTGTGAGAAGTTCCTTCAAGAATTTTGCATATGCTGGCATCTGTTGCAATGCTTCAGAGAATGGTATAGTAATCTTCAACTTCTTAAACAGTTCCATGAATCTTTCCAACTGCTTTTCTTTCTCCTTCCTTGAATAACCCTTTGGATAAGGAAGTGACTTTTCATACTCTTTTTCTTTCTGTCTCTCTTCTCTCTCATTTTTTTCTCTCCTCTCCTCTTCTTCTTTTTTCTTTTTCTCTCTCTCAACTCTTTCTTTCCACTCACATGTTTCTTTTTCACTCTCACTCTCATTTTCTTTCTCTTTTCTCTCTTTTTGTCTCTCCTCTAACACTCTACCACTTCTAGTCACAACAGTTTTACACTCCTTTCCAAGATTAGCATGGTTCATCTCGTCAACTATTCTCTCAACATAACCCTCCATTTTTTTAAATGCAGCATCCACATTATGACAATAAGACGCATTTGTCTTCAAGAATCTCTGGAAAGTTTCTTCAAGCTTTGTTGTTTTCTCAACTGGAGTAAATTGCATCTGCCATTTTTGTTGCTCTTGAACCATTGAAACCTGTTGTATTTCCTGTGGTATTTGAGGAAGTTTCATGGTTACTTCTTCAAGCTGTTGAGAGATAATTCTATTTTGGATAAGCAAAGCCTCATTTAATTGTAACAACTCCTTCTGACTAAGATCTCCTTTTTCAATATTGAGTTCGTTGTCACTAGTAGCCATATTTTCAATAATTTCAGTTGCTTCCTCTAGAGTCTTCCATTTAATATTTCCTCCTGCTGAGGCGTCCAGCATCATCTTGGTTTGTGAACCAAGCCCTCCAAGGAAAGTTAAGACTACTTCTTGATCTTCAAAACCATGCGTGGGAGTTTTACGTAACAAGCTTTTATACCTGTCCCATGCATGCCCCAGTGATTCTTCCATGCCTTGCTTGAATGAAGAAATCTCTTGCTTGCCTTTGGTCACCTTAGATTGTGGGAAGTACTTGTTTAAAAATTTTGTGACCACTGCTTCCCACTCTGTGAAACTTTCTTCTGGAAAAGAATTCAACCAAAGCTTAGCATTGCCTCCCAATGAGAAAGGAAACAAGCTAAGTTTGATAGCTTCTTCTGGCACCCCATTAATCTTGACTGTGTTGCAAATCTCGTTAAAGGTAGTAAGGTGCTCATATGGGCTTTCATGAGATAACCCATTAAAGTGATTACTCTTCACCAGTTGAATTAGTGCTGGTTTGACCTCCATATTGGCTGCATTGACTCTAGGTCTAGCTATGCTGTTAAAGTGCTGAGGTCCAGCAATATTAGTGTAATCTGCAAGAGTTCTTCTAGCATTGTTATTCTCCATACTTCCTGTGCTATGAACAGAACCTTGTGGTGATGATTGTAAGAGAGTTTCTGGAGAAGGAAAAAGTTCTCTTGACGTTCTGATTCTTCTCCTCCTTCTACTCTCGTCTAGACCTTCAAGAAGAGGTTCTGTTGCTTTCTTACTCCTAGTTCGAATTGCCTCCTGCATACACAAAAAACACAACCCTAGAAAATATTTGTTAGCACAAAAAATATAGAAGATATATATTCAGAAGATAAAAGATTCAGAAGATAGAATAAAATGAGATAGAATAAAAATAAAATCTAACCTAATAAAAATAAAATAAAATCTAATCAAATAAAATAAAATCAAATAAAAACAGAAAAATAAAAACAGAAATTCAAAATTAAAGTCAAAGATAATCAATAATCACACAAATTAACCAGTTAAACCACGAGTCCCCGGCAGCGGCGCCAAAAACTTGATGGACAAATTTATGAGCACCAAAATATGATGTCACAAACTTGTTTCACAATCGGCAAGTATGACCGAATCGTTCAAGTAATAAACTTGGTAAGACCAAGTATCGTTCTTCCCAAAGGACTCACGGCCTAGTTTAGTTGTGTGGTTTCTTGATTAACTAAGACTTAAAGACGAAATATTTGGATTTTATATGCAAAAGACGAAATTTAAATATGTATGCATGAAGTTTTGATCAATGGCAAAAAGCAAAAGATAAACACTTTCAATGAAATCTATGAATGAATATGTTGTTGGGGGTCAATTTCATCTTATCCACTCTCATATATTTCAGGAATTCAACATTCAAATCATCATTGTTAATGCCACTCTCTAAAGTACCTTTCTAGAAGGCTTCTCCCTAATCACGAGTTCATACAATTCCTAGCATTCCTAATGATCAGTTCATAAGTGCAGGAGCTTAACGACAACCAACATAATATTGGGAGAAATTCCTCGGATCTAGACTTCCCCGTACGTTCCCGTATCGACAAAACCAATAATCATGCATCGAATGAGTTAAACAATGCAAGCATTAAGCAAAGAGGAAAAATCCTAACTAATGATGAAAGAAAGCATAAATCTTAGATTAAGATGCAAGCATAAATTCCATATATGAGAGCTTCAAGAGATTACATTGATTCCCCAACAAACATACAAGGTTTAGTTCACCATATTCATGGTGAACCTAGATGAATTACAATGAAAGTATGAAAGAATAAACCCTAAAAAGGTGAAGAGGTAGCCTGAGCATCCAAGATCCTCCTTCAAAGGGGTGGAAGAGAGAGTGTTTGCCTTCGTTCTGCCAAAGATACCTAACCCTAGGAAACCCTAAAGCTTAAATACCATTCGTAAATTACAAAATATTAAGTCCAAGCCCATTAAAGTGTCGCTCAGCGGTAAACTACCGCTCAGCGGTAAGTGCGTCAGCTCGGTTCTTCCCCTCAGCGGCCATTTTGCCCCTCAGCGGTCCTCCCGTGAGCTTCTGAGTGCCGCTCAGCGGTAAACTGCCGCTGAGCGGCAGTTGCGACTTCTCTTTTTGCACTCTTTGATTCCTTTTCTGATTCCCTCTCTCTCATTCTTCACTTCTTTCACTAAATTCACCTTAAAATCTGCACAAAAACACTGAAATCAAGCATAAACCTGTCCAGCTCTCTTATTTCTGAAAATATGGATAAAAGTATGATTTCAAGCTAGTTTCTAAGTCTAAAGGTTGCTTTTAGTATCAATTTTAAGCATGAAAATAACAGTTTTTCAACTGTTATCAACCCCCAAACAAATCGGCAAGCGGAGATCTCAAACAGGGAGATTAAGAGGATTGTCGAGAACATTGTCTAGCCTAATAGGAAAGATTAGAGCAATAGGTTGGACGATTCTCTTTGGGACCACAGGATTGCCTACAAAGCACCGATAGGGATGTCTCCCTACCAGGTTGTCTTTGGAAAGGCATGACATCTACCAGTTGAGATTGAGCATCGGGCATACTAGGCTGTGAAGTCTTGCAACTTCTCCATGGACCAAGATGGAGAGGAAAGAAAGTTGCAACTGAATGAATTGGATGAGATCCGATTGAAGGCCTATGAGAACTCAAAGTTCTACAAGGAAAGGACAAAGAAGTTCCATGATAGTTCTATTGTTAAAAAGGACTTTGAGGTTGGCCAACAAGTTTTATTGTATAACTCTCGGCTCGGAATTATGGGGGGTAAGTTGAGATCAAAGTGGACTGGACCTTTTGTTGTGACTAATGTCTATCCTTATGGTGCAATAGAAATCCAAGGTCCATCCGCAGCTGAAAGCTTCAAGGTTAATGGGCACAGACTGAAGCCCTTCTGATGCGGCTGTCGCGGCCCATCAAATTTGATGTGCATTAAAAATGCAGTATAGTGCTAGGAAGTGACTCCTAGGTCGTCTCTCAAGGACCAAATGTGGTTCGAGACTTAGGTCAAACACGTAGTGGGGGGGGGGGGGTTGTGAAAGGTTTGTGAATGCAATTGAACTAAATTTAAACTAGAACTTAAATACAACCAAACATAATTGAAAACACTGAAATAAATGAACAAAGCATGAAAACCGAATGGTCCTACAGATGACCGAACGATTCTACATTGACATCGAACAGTCTCTAAAGCAAGTGAGGAAATTGGAAATATAGGAAGATAAAGAAGCCGAACAAAATAGACAGAAGCATAGTGAACATAAACAGTAAATTGAACGGTCCTAAAGCAAAGTTGGTAAACTAATTAAAATGCAGGAAATAATAAAGCAACACATGATATGTTATTCAAATGCAACACTTAAACTAAAACATTAAATGCCCAATGCAGCTTGGAATTAAAATTAAATGCTCAAGGTGCGTGACACATTGAAATGCGAGAAATAAATAACAAAATACATCAATGCTAGAATAACATGAAATCCAATTCTTAAACTAATAAAGAAAGAAGGAATGTTGCAGCTGGAAAGAAAAAAAAATGCGTTAAGCAAATATACAAATGTTGATTCCATGACTAAGCTGCTTCCATGTGCACATCCCAGCCAAATGAATACACGTCGCTCTAAAAGAAATTGAGTCACCAGGCCATGACCCTTGTGTGCGCATCCAGCTAATGAGTGCACCGTGCTTCTTCATCAGCCAACAAAACCCGTGCCAATCTGGTTGGGACGTGACCTCCCCTTTTGCTAGAAATCATCAGCCATCACACCGCTTCTCTTCTTCTCAATGCGTGCACGCTTCTTAAATCCAGCGTTCCGCACATCCCATGTGCACTTCAAAGAATGTTCAAGAAAGCTTCAGCAAAAGAGCGTGGCAGCTACATTCCCTTCAACCAAAAAAAATAAAAGTCTCCTCCTTTCCTCATGTTCGTGTGTGTTTCTAATTGAAAGATGATGCCCCCTCCATGAAAATCACCCGTAACCCTCCATATCAGAATGTCCGTGTGTTCCCCTCTGTGGCGGCTGCTCACTTCTTGCTAGACGTTGCTTCAAGTTACTGGACACAACCCTAGCTGATGTGCTCTTGTGTGGGTCTCTCATGGGCTGCACTTCTCCAAGCTGGACCTCCTTCATGTGCTGCTGCTTCTGCTGGACTTGCTTGCTGGACCGCTTCCTCCTTCAGGACCAGCTGCTACTAGGCCGTGACGTGTTGCTGCTGGACCAAGGTGCTGGACGTCACTCCCCTTCAAAGACGTGGCAGCCCTCCTTTCTCATGTCCGTCTCTTCTCAAAACCCTGGACTCCCTTTGCTGGATGCTCCAAGCTAATTCCAGGGTGTTGCTCCCTCCACCACCATCCTATACTTCCTCCATCTTCGCACATTATTTTAAATACAATTATATCCTTAAGTTAAAAAGATTTTTACTTTTACCCTATTTTAAATAATTTGAAACCCTAATTTCACTTTTCCAGCACTCACCGACGGAACTCTCTTCCCCTTTCCCCATTTCCGTTTCACCTCCCCACCTCCCGCACCTCCATTCCTTTTTCTTCCCAGTTTTTTTTTTTGGTTTGAAAGCTTCCATTGCCGCCGTGGTGTGAAGGAGCGTCACCGTCGTGGTGTGGAGGAACATCGAGGAGCGTCCAGAGCATCATCCAGCATGAGGAAGTATACATCAACGGAGGTGACATCCTTCAACGGATGTCCCCTAATAAAACAAACCCTAAAATAAAAAATGTAACCTTTAAACAGAGGTGACATCCTTCAACGGAGGTCAACATCCGTTTAAGGTAAAACGGATGTCGACATTCGTTTTTCCTTAAACAGATGTTGACATCCATTGAAGGATGTCACCTCCGTTTAAAGGTTACGTTTTTTATTTTAGGGTTTTATTTCAAGGTTTATTCGAATACGCACCTGGAGGAAGCACGACACACACTGCACCACTCCACGCACTACACCATGAGAGCGACACTGCACCACGAGAGGGAAACTTCTTGATAATTCTTTCCACCACCACCAACCTTTGCAACTTGTAGTATCTCACAATGACGAAAGAAAGAGAGGAAGAAGTATAATGTTAAAATGAAAGAAAAGTATTTTACTCATGTACGGGACTAGAATAGGTTATTAGTGAAATATGTTGTGAATGGGTAAAATTAAAAAATAATAATCCTAAAAATAAAATTTTACTGAGGGACAAAATAGTAAAGGGGAGGTGGAGGGAGAAAGGTGTGGTGGTGGAGGGAGCAACACCCCTAAATCCATCGTGCACGCTGCTTCACTTCTTGTTGGACACAAGCCGTGACACCTCCATCTGAATGCAACCCAAATGAATTTGATTTTTCTCCCAGCACCTCCTAGACATTGTTGTCCGTGTGAAGCCCTCCGTGTGCAAGCAGTCTGCTGGGCCGTGTTGAAGCTGGGCTGTTCGTGAGCTCCTTAAGTAGTTGGATGAAGAATGGATGAGCTGCTTCCTTTATTATCTGCTGGACCAGCTGCTAGACTCCATCGTGTGCTGATGGGCCATGATGTGCTTGCTTCAGCCTGCTGTCAGCTTGTGCAGGCCGTGCACCTCTTTGCAAGTGAGAATCAATTCTTCAATCACCGCTTCTTCATTTCTCCATTTCTCAATGAGCGTGTTTTTCTTTTTAAGGAAAACCCGTTGGATCAATGTTAAAGAAACTTGGAGTTTTTTCCTCAGCCCGTCTACGTGTGCACCTCCTTTTCCAAGCCCAAAATCAGTTGCTACAACATGGAGTCTAGCCCATGTGGGACTTGCAGCTGCCTTCTCATTGCTAGGCCGGGCCCGTGAGCTTCTTTAAATGGAATGCGGTAAAAGATAAAAGATGTGCTTCTACAATGAGTGTTCCAAGCACAAAAATTCAATGTAAAATGCCTCCAAAAAGTAAATCCTTTATGTGTTTCTCGTCCAAAAAGAAGAAGTGGACGAAGCGGATGAAGTTTACGAAGTGGACGAAGTGGAGGAAGTGGAGGAAATGGAGGAAGTGGACGAAGTGGAAGAAGTGGAAGAAGAAGACGAAAAAGAGGAAAGAGAAGTAGAAGAAGAAGAAGAAGAAGAAGAAGAAGAAGTGAATGAAGTGGACGAAGTGGACAAAGTGGACTAAGTGGTAAGAGTGGAAGAAGACGAAGAAGAACCCGAAGAACAAGAAGAAAAAGAAGAAGTGGACGAAGTGGAAGAAGAAGAAGAAGAACTGCACAAAGTGGACGAAGTGGATGAAGCGGACGAAGTGGACAAAGTGGAAGAAGTTGACGAAGTGGACGACGTCGACGATGTGGAAGAAGAAGAAGAAGAACATGACACTAGTGCAGAACGGGCTATAGACGTCCGTTTTGTGGGAATTTTGACGTCTGGAGGAGGTTGGACGTCTATGCGGGTGACGTCTATGTAGACGTCCGTTGTGTCAGGCCGGACGTTTATATAAACGTCCGTTGTGTCAGGACGGACGTTTATATAGACGTCCGCTATGTCAGGTCGGATGTTTATATAGACGTCCGCTATGTTAGGACGAACGTTTATATAGACGGACGTTTATATAGACGTCCGCTGTGAACCCTCGGACGTTCATATAGACGTCCGGCGCCTCGCCCCCTGGACATCTACTTGGCTGAATTGTTGTGGTAGGGTCTGGGGAGTTGGACGTCCGTTAATGCATTGTCGGACGTCTATAGACGTCCGACTGTGCACTAACGGACATCTACTAGGCGTTTTTTTTAAAAAAATTGATTTATTTTTTCAATAAAACCACACCTGAAAAGCAAAAAAATGTCCCAGAACAATTTTGCAATAATATAAATATGCGTTTCATATAAACAAAGTTCTACATAATGTGGAGTTCAATCCACTACCAAAACTATCAACATAAAACTTAAACTAAAACTAAACAATGTTCAACAAGAAATAAAACTATTCCTAACTCCATCTTTGCAGAAGATAAGCGGTCCACTCCTGCCTTATCTGTTTAATTGTGTCCTCTGGAATAGGCAATGTACTCTTGAAGCGCTGCAAAATTCAAGAAAGATTCATTATGGTTTCATATATGTTGAAGATGAATTTGATTTGTAATGTATTGAAAGTATTCATTACCTCATTCCAGTCATCTGTAATGACAGCTCGAATGATGGTCTTAATCCAACACATCACATAGAAGCCACATTCCCATGAATCTAGCTGCTGGTTACACTAAAATCACAAACTAAATAGTTAGGAATTTAGATCATTCAATAACATAGAAAATGAATTAGAAACTATAAATGACTTACAACCTTTGGATACAAATTTTGAACCAGTTGACCACGAGATTTACCAATAACTCTGTACAGATTGAAAACACAAAGTATAATTAATATGACTATATTTATCATAAAAGTTGAAGGTGAACATCAAATTCAAAGTCATTTTTGGAGAAACACTTACCCTTGAAGCATGGTTCTCAAGTCATTTTTCATCCTCCTGTGCAACGAATAGAACCATATAATTTTACATTGTTTGGGAATGATGACCATCAGCTGCCAGTGCGACCTATCACAAAGGACAAATAGTTATTCAACTAATTAAGGAAACTATAATAATAAACTGACCACATATAACAACACCTATCCCTCAATGTATGGCACAAGGTATACGTCTCTTTTTGACTCATCCATCCATGTTTGCAAATAATCTTGTCTGTTTTGAAGTGTGTTGCCAGACGGTTGAATGGTCTGAGGTTCAACAAATCCGTACATGGAAGATCGACCTTGGTCTACAACGATTGTGTCCATGTACCTAAAACAACAAAGTTAAGTTGTTAGAAACTATAACAATGTAAATAAAAGTAATATGAAAGACCAAATTGACTATCTTACATCCACCACAGCTGAATGATGGAAATATTCAACATCCGGTCTCCCCCAATCATCTTCAATGCATCAGATAATGTGATATAAACTGGCACATGTGGGGGAAGACCAAATACTCTCAAATCCCAGTATAGTTCTAATGGTGCTTTCTTCAACCTGGGTAATTTTGTCATTAGCTTTGATAGAGGATTATCCTCCACTTCAGCCATGTCACCATCTTCATGTATGACTGTATCATGAATCGGCTGCTTTTGAGGACGTGTGAACTGAAGATAAGAATTTATGTCAAAGCGTTATCAACAATTATTTGTAGAATAAACATAGAAATACTAAGTTAATTATACCTGTAGAGTAGCGATGTGGGACATGATCAATGCTCTAGGCCAGGCAATAAATGATCCTATGGCCTCCCCCACAAAGGTAATTTCTGGAGTGGGTACAGGCACCTGAGCCTGGGGATCCCGAACCTCGTCAATGGTCACACGCACGTGCTGGGGTAATATGGCAACACCATGAATGGTCTGCCCTCCCTCAAGCACTCGTCTGACAGCCACATTGCGTGGGGGATCCCCATCAACCAACAACTCATATTGACCGCTATACTGAGTGGGGTCTACAACAGAGCATGATCCTTTAGTGCTGACACGAGGTGGTGTGGGAGTGTCATCGGCCCCCATGTTGCCTTGCATCATGGAGTGCAGCTTTTCTTCAAGCGCTCTTTGTATTTGTTTTTGTTCTTGTAGCTGCTCCATGAATCGTTGCTCCATTGATCTCATGCTTTGGTTGAGTCTTTCCTCCCACTGAAGATCCATCTACCTCAGTGTCTCCTGACTCATTGATTGGGGGTTTTCTGTGTAGGGCCAAAGTAGTCACGAAGACCAATCGCCCCAGGAACTCCACGTACACATCCTGGGTGCTCGGGCCTTCCAATGGCCGTTGTTAGAATGTCGTCCCTACCTTGGCCAGCAAATGTGCCCTGAGTCTGTTGCTCAACCAACTCATCCTGCACATAAAAAAACCAAGTTAGAAGACATGTTGTGATAGATACACAATCAAAGAACTGCTTATAATTTGAACTTACAATTCTCTATGAGATCAAGGCAGCAGAGGAAGATGTCATGTTCCCATCAGATTTAGTCCGAGCAGCTTTCCACAGCTCGTACCTAGCAAGTGCAGGTGCTAGGTCCGGCGACTCAAGTTCCAAGGCATCCGCTCTAGACTTTCTTAGTTTCTTCTCCAGCTTTGCATATCCACCTCGTGATATCACGTGGGGTGCGTCGTTTAGCCTTTGTCTTTCTTGGGCGGCTAACATTTTATCCTGTGAAACCATTTATATAAATAAGTGTAAATTGATAAAAACTCAATGAAAGACAATGTTAAGAAACATACCTTCCATTCCTCAGACTCTCTAGATGCACGAAACTGCATCCAATCTTCCTCTGTGAATGTATATTGCTGACAGGGATTTTCATGTTGCTTGTCTCCAAAGACATATAGTCGTGTTAGACTTGTCTTGAAATCCCTCCATCTTATCGCTATATGCGATAACACTTTCGTTCTAATATGCATTGTGTTTGGAATATCAAAATGTTGTTGTTTAAAACAAAAAACTTGTTATTCCAAAAGAAAACATAAAAGATAAGTGTATCACAAATTGCATGAAGTATAAACATACCTGAATATCTTGCCATAAGAGGTTCTTGTCGACCTCTAGGACATCATCCCAACATGCATGAAGGATAGAGACATGACTTTTTGCTAACTTACCCAGATAACTCCTAAACCTATCAGCATGTGGCGCTGATGGATGACCTGATCTGGGGTCGATGTCAACATGCCTCCTCTGACCATCCACGCGTCCGGAGGTCACATCTGCCACTCGGGTGACGCCTCGTCCACGTCTGCTGTTTCCCGATCCTGAGTCTGAGGCCGTCATACCTGAAAAATTAAACAACGTTAGTAATAATTCAATTATGATGAACATACATATAAAGTCAATAAAAGTGAAAACATCAACCTATTAATTAATTGTTTTTTCCCAAATGCCTTCGTTGTGATCACTACGAATTGCCTGCATGACATCGGCAACGTCATCAACTAGGTCTTCAGTGGGTCTACATGCAACAGATGTTGTCTCAAGTATATCAAGAGAATCGTCTTCATCATGTCCATGCATGTTTTTTCCTTTTAAAACCACTGACCATTTGTTATTCGCTGGATCATTTACGTAGAATATTTTTCTTGCTTGACTAGCCATGATAAATGGTTCATTAGTGTAATTCATCTTGTTCAAGTAAACCAATGTGAAACCAAGGTCATCCATCATGACACCAGAATTTATATCAACCCATTTACACTTGAAAACTGGGACTCTAAAAGTGACGTAATCAACTTCCCATATTTCTTGTATTATTCCAAAATAACTCATGGATGCTGTGATTGGATTTTTGTCTTTAGAACTACCAAAGTGCACAGCCTCAGCTTGTAGTGTGACGCCACTATTTTGAACTCTGCTTTTGTCATCTTCTACCTTTGTCTGAAAAGAAATATTGTTTATATAGTACCCACCATATGTAATGACATTTGTGTTCGGCCCACGAGATAACCTCAATAAAGTTTTAGAAACATGTGGAGTCGCATAAATCTTTTTCTTAAACCATTGCAAGAAGGTTTTCACATGTTCATTAAGATGCCATTTTTCACTCATTTTTGGGTTTGTTGCCTTTATTTCATTAACGTGGTCAGAAATGTAAGGAATGACATCAACAGTGTTGTTTAAGACGTACAAATGAGCATGGTCAATTTCTTTTCTACTAACACTTTGAATTCTCACACCTCGAACACCCTTACCTTCATATTTTCCTTCATGTCTGCTCTTGGGAAGACCGACGGGTTCACAAGATGGCATATAACTTGAACAAAATTCAATGGCTTCTTCTGCAACGTATCGCTCTATGATTGAAGCTTCTGGTCTATACTGATTCTTGACATATCCCTTTAAGATCTTCATGTATCTTGCAACTGGGTACATCCACCTTAAGAAGACCGGGCCACATATTCGAATTTCTCTGACTAGATGAACAATCAAATGTACCATGATGTCAAAAAAGGAAGGTGGAAAATACATCTCCAATTGACATAGTAGTCTTATTCCCTCATTTTCCAATTCATCTAAACCTCGAGGGTCAACAACTTTCTTGCAAATGGCATTAAAGAAAAAACTCAGACGTGTCAGAATACCCCTAACAGAATGAGGTAATATGCCTCGAATAACAACAGGTAACAATTGTTGCATCAATACATGACAATCCTGAGACTTAAAACCAACTAGCTTTAAGTCTTGCATAGACACAAGGTTACTGATATTTGAAGAATAACCTTGCGGAACCTTCACACTTCTTAAACAGTTACAAAAACTTTGTTTTTCTTTTTTGGAAAGTGTGTGACAGGCTGGGGGCAGATAGGTGCGTCTCCCTATTATCTGTGGATGTAACTCAGATCGGATTCCCATGTCAGCCAAATCTTGTCTTGCTTTTATTCCGTCTTTGCTCTTTCTTTTGACGTTTAATAAAGTTCCGATGACACTGTCACAAACATTTTTTTTAATGTGCATCACATCAATACAATGTCTAACATTAAGTTCACACCAATATGGAAGCTTAAAATCATACTATGTTCGTAAAATCATCAGTTCAAGTGTTTTAACTCTCACAAGGTTAGGCCCTACCCATTTAAAAAAATTAATTTTCATAATTTGCTCAGCCACGTGCATTGAAGTCTACATAATAAAATTGATAAGATTTCGGCAGCATTTCGCATTGGTCTCCGAAATACACGAAATGAGAGTAGTCAACGATGACCACAATCAAATATGCATCCGGAGAACAACACAAGTACTGAACCGAAATTTTATCAATCTTATCTTTAAACTCCAATTGACATGTTATTGCAAATTATGAAAATTAATTTTCTCAAACTGTCCAATCGGACAATTCAAAATTTAACACAAACGATTAAAAGATTAATCGTTTGTCTTAAATTTCAAACGGGAACTAAGTGTCACTCAATGATTTGATACTTATAATAACACAACTAATACACATATATTCAAAAGCCAATAACACAGTCACATTTTAGAGTAAAAAACGTGCATACACAAAACCCAATTACATGCATACAAAAAATTTTCAACCAACAAGCTAACCTGAAAAGTAGATTCGAAATGAAAGGGAGGGAAATCAAGGAGGGAACGGCCTAAAACACAGCCCAAAAAAAGTCAAAGAAGCCGCCCAAGAACACGCAAGAGACTGCAATAAACGGACCGAAAACGATTTTTAGTCGGTTCAAATCAAAGGTATTTCATCACAGAGCAATGTAATCGGATTGAAAATCAATTTAAACGGTCCAAAAGAGAGAAAACGCACCTGGAAAATCAATGGCGCAGCAGCGTTCGCGGAGGAAGACGATGAACAGTGTTTCGCGTTTCCAAAAATGAACTAGTCATGGGTTCGCGGGAGCATGATTAATACAGTTAGACGTCCGGTACGCTGGGGCACGGACGTCTATAATATAGACGTCCGTGTCGTCACTAATATGACGTCTTTGGGGATTTAAAAATGATATTCGCGGGTGGGTTTAGACGTTCGTCCTTGGTCGAGCCGGACGTCTATAATATTATAAACGTCCTTTTGAGGGGGATGGACGTCTACTACACTGAACAACTGAACGTTTCAACTCCCCATGCCAGCCCTTAAACGTCCGTCTTGGGAGGGCCCGGACGTCTATAATATTATAAACATCCGGCCCCCCATATTGGACGTTTAAGGTGCTGAAGACAATCAAATCTCCAACCACCCTGTCAGCACCTTAAACGTCCGATATGGGGGGTCGGACGTTTATAATATTACAGACGTCCGGGCCCTCCCAGGACGGACGTTTAAGGTCCCTACATGGGGAATTGAAACGTTCAGTTGTTCAGCCTCGTAGACGTCCGTCCCCCTCACACGGACGTTTAAAGGCTGGCATGGGTACTTGAAAACGTTCACTTGTTCAGCCTCTTAAACATCCGTCCCCCTCACACGGACGTTGATAACACTATAAACGTCCGTCTCGACCAAGGACGGACGTTTAAGGCTGGCATGGGTACTTGAAAACGTTCACTTGTTCAGCCTCTTAAACGTCCGTCCCCCTCACACGGACGTTCATAACATTATAAACGTTCGTCTCGACCAAGGACGAACGTTTAAGTTCTAACTGGGTACTTGAAAACGTTCACTTGTTCAGCCTCTTAAACGTCCGTCAACCTCACACGGACGTTCATAACATTATAAACGTCCGGCTCGACCAAGGACGGACGTTTAAGGGCTGGCATGGGTACTTGAAAACGTTCACTTGTTCATCCTATTAAACGTCCGTCCCCCTACGACGGACGTTCATAACATTACAAACGTCCATCTCGACCAAGGACGGACGTTTAAGGGCTGATATGGGTTCACTTGTTCAGCCTATTAAATGTCCGTCTCCCTACGACGAACGTTCATAACATTATAAACATCCGTAACGACCAAGGACGGACGTTTAAGGGCTGACATGGGTTCACTTGTTCAGCGTATTAAACGTCCGTCCCCCTACGACGGACGTTCATAACATTATAAACGTCTATCTCGACCAAGGACGGACGTTTAAGGGCTGACATGGGTTCTCTTGTTCAGCCTATTAAACGTCCGTCCCCCTACGACGGACGTTCATAACATTATAAACGTCTGTCTCGACCAAGGACGGCCGTGTAAGGGCTGACATGGGTTCACTTTTTCAGCCTATTAAATGTCCGTCCCCCTACGATGGACGTTTATAATATTATAAACGTCCAGCTCGACCATGGACGGACGTATCGAGTTCCACATATGTACGAATATGCCACCGGTCAATTATATACGTTGGGGCTTTGGTGGACGGACATCTATCGGGGGACGTTAAAAGCCAATTCTGCACTAATGTGAAGATGAAGAAAAAGAAGAAGAAGAAGAAGAAGAAGAAGAAGAAGATGAAGAAGAAGCAGAAGTGGACGATGTGGATGAAGTTGACGAAGTGGACGAAGTGGACGAAGTAGAAGAAGTGGAAGAAGAAGACGAAAAAGAAGAAGAAGAACAAGAACAAGAAGAAGAACAAGAAGTGAAAGAAGTGGACAAAGTGGACAGAGTGGATGAAGAAGAAGAAAAACAAGAAGAACAAGAAGAACAAGAAGAAGAAGAAGTGGACGAAGTGGACGAAGTGGACGAAGGGGATGAAGTGGAAGAAGTGGCAAAAGAAGAAGAAGAAGAGCAAGAAGAAGAAGAAGAAGTGCACAAAGTGGACGAAGCGGATGAAGTGGACGAAGAGGATGAAGTAGACGAAGTGGAGGATGTGGAAGAAGTTGACGAAGTGGACGACGTGGATGATGTGGAAGAAGAAGAAACAGAACATGAAGAAGAAGAAAAAGAAGAAGAAAGAAGAAGAACAAGAAAAAAAAAAAGAACCAGAAGTGGACGATGTGGACCAAGTGGATGATGTTGACGAAGTGGACGAAGTAGAAGAAGTGGAAGAAGAAGCCGAAAAAGAAGAAGAAGAACAAGAACAAGAACAAGAAGAAGAAGCAGAAGAAGTGGACGAAGTGGAACACATGGACAAAGTGGAACACGTGGACGAACTTGACGAAGTGAACGAAGTGGACAAAGTGGACGTAGGGGAAGAAGGGGAAGAAGAAGACTAAAAAGAAGAACAAGAAGAAGAAGAAGAAGAAGAAGAAGAAGAAGAAGAACTGGAAGAAGTGTACAAAGTGGACAAAGTGCACAAAGAGGACAGAGTGGAAGAAGAAGAAGAAGAAGAAGGAGAGGAAGAAGAAGAAGAAGAAGAAGTGGACGAAGTGGACGAAGGGAAAGAAGTGGAAGAAGAAGAAGAATAAGAACAAGAAGAAGAAGAAGAAGTGCACAAAGTGGATGAAGTGGACGAAGTGGAAGAAGTTGATGAAGTTGACGACGTGCAAGAAGATGAAGAAGAACATGAAGAAGAAGAAAAAGAAGAAGAAAGAAGAAGAAGAAGAAGAAGAAGAAGAAAGAGAAGAAGCAGAAGTGGACGATGTGGACGAAGTTGACGAAGTTTACGAAGTGGACGAATTGAACGAAGTCGACGAAGTAGAAGAAGTGGAAGAAGAAGACGAAAATGAAGAAGAAGAAGAAGAACAAGAACAAGAAGTGGAAGAAGTGGATGAAGTGGACGAACAGAAAGAAGAACAAGAAGAAGAACAAGAAGTGGACGAAGTGGAAAACTTGACGAAGTTGTTGAAGTTGACAAAGTGGACGACGTCGACGAAGTGAACAAAGTGGAAGAAGAAGACGAAAAAGAAGAAGAAGAAGAAGAAGAAGTGGTAGAAGTGGACGACGAGGATCAAGTGGATCAAATGGACGAAGTAGACGAAATGGACGAAGTTGACGACGTGGAGGAAGTGGACGAAGTGGAAGAAGAAGAACAAGAAGAACTAGAAGAAGACGAAGAAGGAGTGCACAAAGTGGACGAAGTGGATGAAGTGGACGACATGGACAATGTGGAAGGAGAAGAAGAAGAACATGAAGAAGAGGAAAAAGAAGAAGAAAGAAGAAGAAAAAGAAGAAGTAGAAGAAAAAGCAGAACAAGATGATGTGGACGAAGTTGACGAAGTGGACGAAGTAGAAGAAGTGGAAGAAGAACACGAAGAAGAAGAAGAAGAAGAAGAAGCAGAACAAGACGATGTGGACGAAGTTGATGAAGTTGACGAAGTGGACGAAGTAGAAGAAGTGGAAGAAGAAGACGAAGAAGAAGAAGAAGAAGAAGAAGAACAAGAAGATGAAGAAGAAAAAGAACAAGAAGTGGAAGAAGTGGACGAACAGAAAGAAGAATAAGAAGAAGAACAAGAAAAAGTGGACGAAGTGTAAGACGTGAACAAACTGGACGAACTTGACGAAGTTAACGAAGTGGACGAAGTGGACGTAGTGGAGGAAGTGGAGGAAGTGGAGGAAGTGGACGAAGGGACAAAGTGGACGAAGTTGACGAAGTGTATAAAGTGGACAAAGTGTATAAAGTGCACTAAGTGGAAGGAGAAGAAGAAGATGAAGAAGAAGAAGAACAAGACGAAGAAGAAGAAGAAAAAGAAGAAGAAGGAAGAAGAAGAAGAAGAAGAAGAAGAAGAAGAAGAAGAAGAAGAAGAAGAAGAAGAAGAAGAAGAAGAAGAAGAAGTGGAAGAAGTGGACGAAGTGGACGAACAGAAAGAAGAAAAAGAAGAAGAAAAAGAAGAAGAAGAAGAAGAAGAAGTGGACGAAGTGGAAGATGTGGACGAATTTGACGAAGTGGGCGAACTTGACGAAGTGAACGAAGTGGACGAAGTAGACGAAGTGGACGTAGTGGACGAAGTTAAGAAAGTGGACGAAGTGGACAAAGGGACGAAGTTCACGAAGTGTAAGAAGGGGATGAAGTGGACGAAGTGCAAGGAGGAGAATAAGAAGAAGAAGAAGAACAAAAAGAAGAAGAACAAAGAGAAGAAGAAGAAGAAGAACAAAAAGAAGAAGCAGAAGTGGGCAATGTGGTCGAAGTGGACGAAGTGGAAGAATAAGAAAAGCAAGAAGAAGAAGAACAAGAAGAAGTGGAGGAAGTGGAGGAAGATGAAGAAGTGGACGAAGTGGAAGAAGTTGAAGAAGAAGACGAAAAAGAAGAACAACAAGAAGAAGAAGAAGAAAAACAAGAAGAAGAAGTGGAAGAAGTGGATGAAGTGGATGAAGTGGACGAAGTGGACGAAGGGAAAGAAGTGGAAGAAAAAGAAGAATAAGAACAAGAAGAAGAAGAAGAAGTGCACAAAGTGGACAAAGTGGATGAAGTGGACGAAGTGGATGAAGTGGACGAAGTGGAAGAAGTTGATGAAGTTGACGACGTGGACGACGTGGAAGAAGAAGAAGAAGAACATGAAGAAGAAGAAAAAGAAGAAGAAAAAAGAAGAAGAAGAAGAAGAAGAAGAAGAAGAAGAAGAAGAAAAAGAAGCTGAAGTGGACGATGTGGACGAAGTTTACGAAGTGGACGAATTGAACAAAGTCGACGAAGTAGTAGAAGAAGAAGAAGAAGAAGAAGAAGAAGAAGAAGAAGAAGAACTAGAAGAAGAAGAAGAAAAAGTGGACGAAGTGTAAGACGTAAACAAAGTGGATGAAGTTGACGAAGTATACAAAGTGGACGAAGTTGACGAAGTTGACGAAGTGGAGGAAGTGGAGGATGTGGAGGAAGTTGACGAAGTTGACGAATTGGACGAAGTTGACGAAGTGGACGAAGTTGATGAAGATGACGAAGTTGATGAAGGGGAAGAAGTGGATGAATTGGACGAAGTGCAAGGAGGAGGAGAAGAAGAAGAAGAAGAAGAAGAAGAAAAAGAACAAGCAGAAGTGGACGAAGTTGACGAAGTTGATGAAGTTGACGAAGTGGACTAAGTGGAAGACCAAGAAGAACAAGAAGAAGAAGAACAAGATGAAGTGGAGGAAGTGGACGAAGAAGACAAAGTGGACGAAGTCGACGAAATAAAATTAGTGAATGAAAAAGACGAAAAAGAAGACGAAAAAGAAGAGGAAGAAGAAGAAGAAGAAGAAGAAGAAGTGGAAGAAGTGGACAAAGTGGACGAACACAAAGAAGAACAAGAAGAAGAAGAAGAAAAAGTGGACGAAGTGTAAGACCTGAACAAAGTGGACGAACATGACGAAGTTAAAAAAGTCGACAAAGAGGACGAAGTGGAGGAAGTGGACGTAGTGGACGAAGTTGAGGAAGTGGACGAAGTGGACGAAGTGGACGAAGTGGACAAAGGGACGGAGGGAACGAAGTTGACGAAGTTGACGAAGTGGACGAAGTTGACGAAGTTGATGAAGTTGACAAAGTGGACGAAGTGGAAGAACAAGAAGAAAAAAAAGAACAAGAAGAAGTGAAGGAAGAGGACGAAGTGGAGGAAGAGGGAGAAGTGGACGAAGTGGAGGAAGAGGGAGAAGTGGACGAAGTGGAAGCAGATGAAGAAGAAGACGAAAAAGAAGAACAAGAAGAAGAAGAAGAAGAAAAACAAGAAGAAGAAGTGGAAGAAGTGGACGAAGTGGACAAAGTGGACAGAGTGGATGAAGAAGAAGAAGAAGAAGAAGAAGAAGAAGAAGAAGAAGTGGACGAAGTAGAAGAAGTGGAAGAAGAAGAAGAAGAAGAGCAAGAAGAAGAAGAAGAACTGCACAAAGTGGACGAAGTGGACGAAGTGGATGAAGTGGATGAAGAGGATGAAGTGGACGAAGTGGAAGAAGTTGACGAAGTTGACGAAGTGGACGACGTCGACGATGTGGAAGAAGAAGAAGAAGAACATGAAGAAGAAGAAATAGAAGAACAAAGAAGAAGATGAAGAAGAAGAAGAAGAAGAAGAAGAAGAAGCAGAAGTGGACGAAGTAGAAGAAGTGGAAGAAGAAGACGAAAAAGAAGAAGAAGAAGAACAAGAAGAAGAAGAAGAAGAACACGAAGTGGAAGAAGTGGACGAAGTGGACGAAAAAAAAGAAGAACAAGAAGAAAGACAAGAAGAACAACAAGAAGTGGATGAAGTGGAAGACGTTGACGAAGTGGACGAACTTGACAAAGATAACGAAGTGGACGAAGTGGACGTAGTTGACGAAGTTGAGAAAGTGGACGAAGTGGACGAAGTGGACGAAGTTGACGAAGTTGACGAAGGGGAAGAAGTGGATAAAGTGGACGAAGTGCAAGGAGAAGAAGAAGAAGAAGAAGAAGAAAAAGAACAAGCAGAAGTGGACGAAGTGGACTAAGTGGACGAAGTTGACGAAGTTGATAAAGTTGACGAAGTGGACGAAGTGGAAGACCAAGAATAACAAGAAGAACAAGAAGAAGAAGAACAAGATGAAGTGGAGGAAGTGGACGAAAAAGACGAAGTGGACGAACTGGACGAAGTAGAAGAAGTGGAAGAAGAAGACGAAAAAGAAGAAGAAGAAGAATAACAAGAAGTGGAAGAAGTAGACGAAGTGGACGAACAGAAAGAAGAACAAGAAGAAGAAGAAGAAGAAGAAGAAGAAGAAGTGGACGAAGTTGAAGACGTGGACGAAGTTGACGAACTTGACGAAGTTAACGAAGTTGACAAAGTAGACGAAGTGGACGTAGTGGAGGAAGTGGAGAAAGTGGACGAAGGGACGAAGTTGATGAAGGGGATGAGGTTGATGAAGTGGATGAAGTGCAAGGGGGAGAAGAACAAGAAGAAGAAGAAAAAGAAGAAGAACAAAAAAAAAGAAGAAGAAAGAAGAAGAACAAGGAGAAAACGAAGAAGCAAAAGTGGACAATGTGGATGAAGTTGACGAAGTTGATGAAGTTGACGAAGTGGACGAAGTGGAAGAACAAGAAGAACAAGAAGAACAAGAAGTGGAGGAAGTGGATGAAGTGGACGAAGTGGACAAATTGGACGAAGTGGACGAAGAGGAAGAAGTGGAAGAAGAAGACGAAAAACAAGAAGTGGAAGAAGAGGACGAAGTGGACAAAGTGGACGGAGTGGATGAAGAAGAAGAAGAACAAGAAGAACAAGAAGAAGAAGTGACGAAGTGGACGAAGTGGAAGAAGTGGAAGAAGAAGAAGAAAAAGAAATGCACAAAGTGGACGAAGTGCATGAAGTGGACGAAGAGGATGAAGTGGAAGAAATGGAAGAAGTTTACGAAGTTGACGAAGTGGACGACGTGGACAATGGGGAAGAAGAAGAAGAAGAACATGAAGAAGAAGAAAAAGAAGAAGAAAGAAGAAGAAAAAGAAGAAGCAGAAGTGGAGGATGTGGACGAAGTGGAAGAAGTGGACGAAGTGGACGAACAGAAAGAAGAAAAAGAAGAAGAAAAAGAAGAAGAAGAAGAAGAAGAAGAAGAAGTGGACGAAGTGGAAGATGTGGACGAATTTGACAAAGTGGGCGAACTTGACGAAGTGAACGAAGTGGACGAAGTAGACGAAGTGGACGTAGTGGACGAAGTTAAGAAAGTGGACGAAGTGGACAAAGGGACGAAGTTCACGAAGTGTAAGAAGGGGATGAAGTGGACGAAGTGCAAGGAGGAGAATAAGAAGAAGAAGAAGAACAAAAAGAAGAAGAACAAAGAGAAGAAGAAGAAGAAGAACAAAAAGAAGAAGCAGAAGTGGGCAATGTGGTCGAAGTGGACGAAGTGGAAGAATAAGAAAAACAAGAAGAAGAAGAACAAGAAGAAGTGGAGGAAGTGGAGGAAGATGAAGAAGTGGACGAAGTGGAAGAAGTTGAAGAAGAAGACGAAAAAGAAGAACAACAAGAAGAAGAAGAAGAAAAAGAAGAAGAAGAAGTGGAAGAAGTGGATGAAGTGGATGAAGTGGACGAAGTGGACGAAGGGAAAGAAGTGGAAGAAAAAGAAGAATAAGAACAAGAAGAAGAAGAAGAAGTGCACAAAGTGGACAAAGTGGATGAAGTGGACGAAGTGGATGAAGTGGACGAAGTGGAAGAAGTTGATGAAGTTGACGACGTGGACGACGTGGAAGAAGAAGAAGAAGAACATGAAGAAGAAGAAAAAGAAGAAGAAAAAAGAAGAAGAAAAAAGAAGAAGAAGAAGAAGAAGAAGAAGAAGAAGAAGAAGAAGAAGAAGAAAAAGAAGCTGAAGTGGACGATGTGGACGAAGTTTACGAAGTGGACGAATTGAACAAAGTCGACGAAGTAGAAGAAGAAGAAGAAGAAGAAGAAGAAGAAGAAGAAGAAGAAGAAGAACTAGAAGAAGAAGAAGTGGAAGAAGTGGACGAACACAAAGAAGAACAAGAAGAAGAAGAAGAAAAAGTGGACGAAGTGTAAGACGTAAACAAAGTGGATGAAGTTGACGAAGTATACAAAGTGGACGAAGTGGACGAAGTTGACGAAGTTGACGAAGTGGAGGAAGTGGAGGATGTGGAGGAAGTTGACGAAGTTGACGAATTGGACGAAGTTGACGAAGTGGACGAAGTTGATGAAGATGACGAAGTTGATGAAGGGGAAGAAGTGGATGAATTGGACGAAGTGCAAGGAGGAGGAGAAGAAGAAGAAGAAGAAGAAGAAGAAGAAAAAGAACAAGCAGAAGTGGACGAAGTTGACGAAGTTGATGAAGTTGACGAAGTGGACTAAGTGGAAGACCAAGAAGAACAAGAAGAAGAAGAACAAGATGAAGTGGAGGAAGTGGACGAAGAAGACGAAGTGGACGAAGTGGACGAAGTCGACGAAATAAAATTAGTGAATGAAGAAGACGAAAAAGAAGACGAAAAAGAAGAGGAAGAAGAAGAAGAAGAAGAAGAAGAAGTTGAAGAAGTGGACGAAGTGGACGAACACAAAGAAGAACAAGAAGAAGAAGAAGAAAAAGTGGACGAAGTGTAAGACCTGAACAAAGTGGACGAACATGACGAAGTTAAAAAAGTCGACAAAGAGGACGAAGTGGAGGAAGTGGACGTAGTGGACGAAGTTGAGGAAGTGGACGAAGTGGACGAAGTGGACAAAGGGACGGAGGGAACGAAGTTGACGAAGTTGACGAAGTGGACGAAGTTGACGAAGTTGATGAAGTTGACAAAGTGGACGAAGTGGAAGAACAAGAAGAAAAAAAAGAACAAGAAGAAGTGGAGGAAGAGGACGAAGTGGAGGAAGAGGGAGAAGTGGACGAAGTGGAGGAAGAGGGAGAAGTGGACGAAGTGGAAGCAGATGAAGAAGAAGACGAAAAAGAAGAACAAGAAGAAGAAGAAGAAGAAAAACAAGAAGAAGAAGTGGAAGAAGTGGACGAAGTGGACAAAGTGGACGAAGTGGACAGAGTGGATGAAGAAGAAGAAGAAGAATAAGAAGAAGAAGAAGTGGACGAAGTAGAAGAAGTGGAAGAAGAAGAAGAAGAAGAAGAGCAAGAAGAAGAAGAAGAACTGCACAAAGTGCACGAAGTGGATGAAGTGGATGAAGAGGATGAAGTGGACGAAGTGGAAGAAGTTGACGAAGTTGACGAAGTTGACGAAGTGGACGACGTCGACGATGTGGAAGAAGAAGAAGAAGAACATGAAGAAGAAGAAAAAGAAGAACAAAGAAGAAGATGAAGAAGAAGAAGAAGAAGAAGAAGCAGAAGTGGACGAAGTAGAAGAAGTGGAAGAAGAAGACGAAAAAGAAGAAGAAGAAGAACAAGAAGAAGAAGAAGAAGAACACGAAGTGGAAGAAGTGGACAAAAAAAAAGAAGAACAAGAAGAAAGACAAGAAGAACAACAAGAAGTGGATGAAGTGGAAGACGTTGACGAAGTGGACGAACTTGACAAAGATAACGAAGTGGACGAAGTAGACGAAGTGGACGTAGTTGACGAAGTTGAGAAAGTGGACGAAGTGGACGAAGTTGACGAAGTTGACGAAGGGGAAGAAGTGGATAAAGTGGACGAAGTGCAAGGAGAAGAAGAAGAAGAAGAAGAAGAAGAAGAAAAAGAACAAGCAGAAGTGGACGAAGTGGACTAAGTGGACGAAGTTGACGAAGTTGATAAAGTTGACGAAGTGGACGAAGTGGAAGACCAAGAATAACAAGAAGAACAAGAAGAAGAAGAACAAGATGAAGTGGAGGAAGTGGACGAAAAAGACGAAGTGGACGAACTGGACGAAGTAGAAGAAGTGGAAGAAGAAGACGAAAAAGAAGAAGAAGAAGAATAACAAGAAGTGGAAGAAGTAGACGAAGTGGACGAACAGAAAGAAGAACAAGAAGAAGAAGAAGAAGAAGAAGAAGAAGATGAAGTGGACGAAGTTGAAGACGTGGACGAAGTTGACGAAGTTGACGAAGTTAACGAAGTGGACAAAGTAGACGAAGTGGACGTAGTGGACGAAGTGGAGAAAGTGGACGAAGGGACGAAGTTGACGAAGTTGATGAAGGGGATGAGGTTGATGAAGTGGATGAAGTGCAAGGGGGAGAAGAACAAGAAGAAGAACAAAAAGAAGAAGAACAAAAAAAAAGAAGAAGAAAGAAGAAGAACAAGGAGAAAACGAAGAAGCAAAAGTGGACAATGTGGATGAAGTTGACGAAGTTGATGAAGTTGACGAAGTGGACGAAGTGGAAGAACAAGAAGAACAAGAAGAACAAGAAGTGGACGAAGTGGATGAAGTGGACGAAGTGGACAAATTGGACGAAGTGGACGAAGAGGAAGAAGTGGAAGAAGAAGACGAAAAACAAGAAGTGGAAGAAGTGGACGAAGTGGACAAAGTGGACAGAGTGGATGAAGAAGAAGAAGAACAAGAAGAACAAGAAGAAGAAGTGACGAAGTGGACGAAGTGGAAGAAGTGGAAGAAGTGGAAGAAGAAGAAGAAAAAGAAATGCACAAAGTGGACGAAGTGCATGAAGTGGACGAAGAGGATGAAGTGGAAGAAATGGAAGAAGTTTATGAAGTTGACGAAGTGGACGACGTGGACAATGGGGAAGAAGAAGAAGAAGAACATGAAGAAGAAGAAAAAGAAGAAGAAAGAAGAAGAAAAAGAAGAAGCAGAAGTGGAGGATGTGGACGAAGTGGACGAAGTGGACGACGTCGACAAAGTAGAAGAAGTGGAAGAAGAATATGAAGAAGAAGAAGAAGAAATGGACAAAGTGGAAGACATGGACGAAGTGGACGAACTTGACGAAGTGGACGAAGTGGATGTAGTGGACGAAGTTGAAGAAGTGGACCAAGTGGAAGAAGGGACGAAGTGGACGAAGGGACGAAGGTGACGAAGTTGACGAAGTGGATGAAATGGACGAAGTGGGCGAAGTGGAAGGAGGAGGACAAGAAGAACAACAACAAGAACAAGAAGAAGAAAAAAAGAAGAAGAAGAAAGAAGAAGAAGAAGAAGAAGAAGAAGAAGAAGAAGAAGAAGAAGAAGAAGAAGAAGAAGAAGAAGAAGCAGAAGAAGCAGAAGTGGACGATGTGGAAAAAGTGGTCGAAGTTGACAAATTTGATGAAGTTGACGAAGCCGACGAAGTGGACGAAGTTGACGAATTGGACAAATTTGACGAATTGGATGAAGTTGACGAATTTGACGAAGTGGATGAAGCGGACGAATTTGACGAAGTGGATGAGTGGACGAAGTGGAAGAAGAAGAAGAACAAGAAGAAAAAGAAGATGTAGAAAAAGAAGAAGTGGACGAAGTGGAAGAACAAGAAAAACAAGAAGAACAAGAAGAAGTGGACGAAATTGACGAAGTGGAGGAAGTGGAAGAAGTTAACGAAGTGGAAGAACAAGACGAAAAAGAAGAACAAGAACAAGAAAAAGAAGAAGATGAAGAAGTGGACAGAGCGGAAGAGCAAGAAGAAGAACAAGAAAAAAAGGAAGAAGAAGAAGAAGAAGTGGACGAAAAGGATGAAGTGGAAGAAATGGAAGAAGAAGAACAAGAAGAACTAGAGGAAGACGAAGAAGAAGTGCACAAAGTGGACGAAGGGGATGAAGTGGAAGAAGTTGACCAAGTGGACGACGTGGACGATGTGCAAGAAGAAGAAGAAGAACATGAAGAAGAGGAAAAAGAAGAAGAAAGAAGAAGAAGAAGAAGAAGAAGAAGAAGAAGAAGCAGAATTGGACGATGTGGACGAAGTTGATTAAGTTGACGAAGTGGACGAAGTCGACGAAATAGAATTAGTGAATGAAGAAGACGAAAAAGAAGAGGAAGAAGAACAAGAACAAGAAGCAGAAGAAGAAGAAGAAGAAGAAGAAGAAGAAGAAGAAGAAGAAGAAGAAGCAGAAGAAGAAGAAGTGGAAGAAGTGGACGAAGACAAAGAGGAACAAGAAGAAGAAGAAGAAAAAGTGGACAAAGTGTAAGACGTAAACAAAGTGGACGAAGTTGACGAAGTATACAAAGTGGACGAAGTTGACGAAGTTGACGAAGTGGAGGAAGTGGAGGATGTGGAGGAAGTTGACGAAGTTGACGAATTGGACAAAGTTGACAAAGTTGACGAAGTGGACGAAGTTGATGAAGTTGACGAAGTTGATGAAGGGGAAGAAGTGGATGAATTGGACGAAGTGCAAGGAGGAGAAGAAGAAGAAGAAGAAGAAGAAGAAGAAGAAAAAGAACAAGCAGAAGTGGACGAAGTTGACGAAGTAAAATTAGTGAATGAAGAAGACAAAAAAGAAGAGGAAGAAGAAGAAGAAGAAGAAGAAGAAGAGGAAGAAGTGGACGAAGTGGACGAACACAAAGAAGAACAAGAAGAAGAAGAAGAAAAAGTCGACAAAGTGTAAGACGTGAACAAAGTGGACGAACATGACGAACTTAACAAAGTCGACAAAGAGGACGAAGTGGAGGAAGTGGACGCAGTGGACGAAGTTGAGGAAGTGGACGAAGTGGAGGAAGGGACGGAGGGAACGAAGTTGACGAAGTTGACGAAGTGGACGAAGTTGACGAAGTTGATGAAGTTGACGAAGTGGACGAAGTGGAAGAACAAGAAGAAAAAAAAGAACAAGAAGAAGTGGAGGAAGAGGACGAAGTGGAGGAAGAGGGAGAAGTGGACGAAGTGGAAGCAGTTGAAGAAGAAGACGAAAAAGAAGAACAAGAAGAAGAAGAAGAAAAACAAGAAGAAGAAGTGGAAGAAGTGAAAGAAGTGGACAAAGTGGACGAAGTGGACAGAGTGGATGAAGAAGAAGAAGAAGAAGAAGAAGAAGAAGAAGAAGTGGACGAAGTAGAAGAAGTGGAAGAAGAAGAAGAAGAAGAGCAAGAAGAAGAAGAAGAACTGCACAAAGTGGACGAAGTGGATGAAGTGGATGAAGAGGATGAAGTGGACGAAGTGGAAGAAGTTGACGAAGTTGACGAAGTGGACGACGTCGACGATGTGGAAGAAGAAGAAGAAGAAGAAGAAGAAGAAGAAGAAGAAGAAGCAGAAGTGGACGAAGTTGACGAAGTAGACGAAGTAGAAGAAGTGGAAGAAGAAGACGAAAAAGAAGAAGAAGAAGAACAAGAAGAAGAAGAAGAAGAACACGAAGTGGAAGAAGTGGACGAAGTGGACGAAAAAAAAGAAGAACAAGAAGAAGAACAAGAAGAACAACAAGAAGTGGATGAAGTGGAAGACGTTGACGAAGTGGACGAACTTGACAAAGATAACGAAGTGGACGAAGTGGACGTAGTTGACGAAGTTGAGAAAGTGGACGAAGTTGACGAAGGGGAAGAAGTGGATAAAGTGGACGAAGTGCAAGGAGAAGAAGAAGAAGAAGAAGAAGAAGAAGAAGAAGAAGAAAAAGAACAAGCAGAAGTGGACGAAGTGGACGAAGTTGACGAAGTTGATAAAGTTGACGAAGTGGACGAAGTGGAAGACCAAGAAGAACAAGAAGAACAAGAAGAAGAAGAACAAGATGAAGTGGAGGAAGTGGACGAAAAAGACGAAGTGGACGAACTGGACGAAGTAGAAGAAGTGGAAGAAGAAGACGAAAAAGAAGAAGAAGAAGAAGAAGAAGAAGAATAACAAGAAGTGGAAGAAGTAGACGAAGTGGACGAACAGAAAGAAGAACAAGAAGAAGAAGAAGAGGAAGAAGAAGTGGACGAAGTTGAAGACGTGGACGAAGTTGACGAACTTGACGAAGTTAACGAAGTGGACAAAGTAGACGAAGTGGACGTAGTTGACGAAGTTGAGAAAGTGGACGAAGGGACGAAGTTGACGAAGTTGATGAAGGGGATGAGGTTGATGAAGTGGATGAAGTGCAAGGGGGAGAAGAACAAGAAGAAGAAGAAAAAGAAGAAGAAAAAAAAAAGAAGAAGAAAGAAGAAGAAGAAGGAGAAAACGAAGAAGCAAAAGTGGACAATGTGGACGAAGTTGACGAAGTTGATGAAGTTGACGAAGTGGACGAAGTGGAAGAACAAGAAGAACAAGAAGAACAAGAAGTGGACGAAGTGGACGAAGTGGACGAATTTGACGAAGTGGACGAAGAGGAAGAAGTGGAAGAAGAAGACGAAAAACAAGAAGTGGAAGAAGTGGACGAAGTGGACAAAGTGGACGAAGTGGACAGAGTGGATGAAGAAGAAGAAGAACAAGAAGAACAAGAAGAAGAAGTGACGAAGTGGACGAAGTGGAAGAAGTGGAAGAAGAAGAAGAAAAAGAAATGCACAAAGTGGACGAAGTGCATGAAGTGGACGAAGAGGATGAAGTGGACGAAATGGAAGAAGTTTACGAAGTTGACGAAGTGGACGACGTGGACAATGGGGAAGAAGAAGAAGAAGAACATGAAGAAGAAGAAAAAGAAGAAGAAAGAAGAAGAAAAAGAAGAAGCACAAGTGGAGGATGTGGACGAAGTGGACGACGTCGACAAAGTAGAAGAAGTGGAAGAAGAATACAAAGAAGAAGAAGAAGAAATGGACAAAGTGGAAGACATGGACGAAGTGGACGAACTTGACGAAGTGGACGAAGTGGATGTAGTGGACGAAGTTGAAGAAGTGGACCAAGTGGAAGAAGGGACGAAGTGGACGAAGGGACGAAGGTGACGAAGTTGACGAAGTGGATGAAATGGACGAAGTGGGCGAAGTGGAAGGAGGAGGACAAGAAGAACAACAACAAGAACAAGAAGAAGAAAAAAAGAAGAAGAAGAAAGAAGAAGAAGAAGAAGAAGAAGAAGAAGAAGAAGAAGAACAAGAAGAAGAAGAAGAAGAAGAAGAAGAAGAAGCAGAAGAAGCAGAAGTGGACGATGTGGAAAAAGTGGACGAAGTTGACAAATTGATACAAGAAGGCCTAGCACCATAGGACCCAACACAAGAGGGATGGCCAAAAAGCTCCAAGATGAGTATTCTCCCCAAGGTCAAATACTATTTGCTATTTTTGGATGGAAAATTGGAGAACAAGAAGATGTTCCAAATTTGCCAAAACATGGAGAAGGGTAAAATGGACATTTACACACAAGAAGGGGTGTGCTTATCCTTCTATGGGGTGGCATTAGTAATTTTTCATTTTTCACATGTAAAATTCAATTATCAACGTGTTTCATAAGGCTTTCTAGAAGCCACACATTTAGCACATGGTTAACATTTCAGATCTAAAGAAAACGTGTAAAAGGCTTGCTTAAGCTTTGAGATTGATCTATAAAATCTCATAAGCAAAGCTTGAAATTCACTTTTGAATATATGGAGTTTTACTATGCTGATGCATTTTTCCAGCAACCAGAACTCTGCCAAAAGTCACCTCTTATTGAGCTTTCCTTCTCCTTCTAGCTTCCTTCCAGTGAAGGCTTTCTGAGTTAGATAATCCATTCACCATAGAGCTCTGCATCCATCTCTACATCCATCTCTGCATCCAGATCTGTCTCCACTGCATTAACTATACTGCTGCTGCTAAATCACATCTCAGTCCGCTGCCACTACCTCTCGTGAGCCATATTCAACATTGCTCATGATTCAATTCATCATTCCACTGCCTTCAATCCTCACTTCTGCTGGAGCAAATTCATCAAGTGGTATTCAGAGCCTGGTTCTGCATCACGCTCCAGCTGAGTATCTGTTTTCATTCACTGCATTCTGTCAACGTTTCCATTCTTGTTTTCTGTATTCTGTTGTACTGTTACATTGTTTTCACAGTTCCAGTAGATTTCAATTGAGAAATTTGTTGTTTCCAGCTTTTAATTGCTTTATTGTTCATCATTTTAATCGGTCAATTCTTTGCTTTGAGTCTTTTAATTTTGAAATCTAATTCTGTCATGTCTAGTACTGTGTTTTGGTTTATTTTGTCAAATTTCTGAGTTGAAACTGGTTTGGGATAAATCTGTTGTGTTTGATTGGATTTTCAATAGAAGCACATGAGATGAGCAATGATTAAAGAGCTCAGTGCATCTTGAATTCCATCACAGTGCAGTGCCAATGAATGCTGATCCAAATCTGTTTTAAATATGGTTTTCATATGTTTTCTCTGAAACTGCATTGTATGGAAATATCATCCTTGGCTGTGATGATATGCTGACTTTACAATATGTGCAAACCATATGAATATTGTATTGTCTAAGACCATAAAAAAACTGGATGCACCATTATGCAGAATCTGGAAATCCTGGTTTAAGCAGCTTGACCGAACTGCAATCATCATTGTTTGAGTCATTTTTCTGATTTTGAATCTGTCCAAATTAGAACTCATATTTGGATATCTTTTCAGTCATTCCTAGAGTCTTGTTTAAGTTTGATTTGTTGTCCTAGAGTCATTTTAATTGATTACATATCAGTTTGATTCTTTTGCTAAAAATTGGATGGTGAATTGGCCAAATTTGGTGTGAAAGAGCAAATGCAATAGTCAAATTTTGATTTAAAAGCATTTAGCCTCTGCTGGCAGTTTGCACAAGTCATATTTGGTAAAACAAATTTGCTCCAATCATAAAATTAAGAGTCCAAATTTGTTTGTGCAAAATGACCATTCAAACCACCAATTTTTAAGCATATTTTCCTGGTATAGTTGCAGAATTTTTAATTTGAAAGCTTGTTGTGATTACTGCATCAAATTTAGTTCAGAATTGGTAGCAAAAGCTTGGTTCAATTGAATTAAAAGAAGTGCACAATTCAAATCTTACCATAAACTGCATTGTAAAAAGCTGTGTGAACCAGTGCCAAGCAAAATTTAAAATCTGATGCACAGTTTTTCAGCTTTCTTCTAGGCATTTTATCAAACACTTTGCCTAGTTTACATTTGGTTTCGAAATTGATCAAAGCTGCAACTTATCTTTGTTTCTTGCTTTTCAAATCTACTCTAGATCCTTTCCTAAGTTCATTTTGAGTGTCACCATTCATTGGAAACCGATTAATTGATTGATTTAAGCTGTTTGAAAATCCTGCACATAAGCTGTTTGATAAAACTACAGTTGTGCATTCTGGTTTAACAGTTTCTGGCAGCAACAGTGTTGATTTTCTAGCTTAATAATTGATTATTGGTGGTCTGTATGAGCTCTTTGTTGGGTGCAGAATTATCTCAGGAGGTCCTACAACACTGGTAGCATCTTAGGGAGTGGATTGGAGCAAGGAAAGATCAACATTGAGACTGAAATTTTTGGTGCAGCAGAACCAAATTCTTCACTGGTCTGCTTCAAACTGGTTGCTGCAACAACAACATAATTCACTTGCAGCTGAGAGAATTGCATGAATCCAAGCTGATTCATTACTTGTTTGAGAGCAACCAAAGCTGCCACATTCAACCACATCCTTGTTTTCCCAAATTTTGTGTTTCCCTTGTATTTTTGGTGTTTACTTTCTTTTTTTCAATTTTGTAAGTTGGCCATTTCAAGCAAGTGAAGTGGAAGAGCTCATAAGTGTTCTTCCCTCATTTGCTAACTTGACTGAAAGAAGTCTCATAAGTGTCTCACTCAACTCTTCTTTCTCTTTTCTCTCTATCTTTTCCGCATCTCCCTCTATTCTTTTCTCATCAAGAATCTTGTCACTTTCAGTGACATTGGTTTGCCCTTCCTCCTTAAGGTTAACTTCAGTATTAACCTCATCATCCAATCTCTGACTAATGTAACGAAAGTGCATCTCCATCCTTTTACATGATTCTTCAATGCTTTTCTGAGTAGAGTCGGAACTTTTCAAAAATCGTTGAAGGGTGTCCTCCAAACTTTCTGATAGAGAGGATTTTTGCTGCCATTGTTGTTGTGGTTGGTTCTCAAATTGTCCGGCAGCTTGCCAAAATTGGCTTTGATCCATGCTTGAGTGAGGTTTCCACCATTGGTTGAGATTACTTTGGTAGAATTGAGTGCCCATATAGTTAAATTCTTGACCAAATTGCATTCTGCAGACATTAGGCACAAAACCCTAAAAACGATTGTTAGCACAAAAAGATATAGAAGAAGATATATATTCAGAAGATAAAAAGATTTAGAAGATAGAATCAAATAAAACCTAATCTAAAAAAAAATAAAATCTAACCTAATCTAAAAGATAAAATAAAATAAAATCAAATCAAATAAAAACCGAAAAAATAAAAACAGAAAATAAAAACAGAAATTCAAAATTAAAGTCAAAGATAATCAATAATCACACAAATTAACCAGTTAAACCACGAGTCCCCGGCAGCGGCGCCAAAAACTTGATGGACAAATTTGTAAGCACCAAAATATGATGTCACAAACTTGTTTCACAATCGGCAAGTATGACCGAATCGTTCAAGTAATAAACTTGGTAAGACCAAGTATCGTTCTTCCCAAAGGACTCACGGCCTAGTTTAGTTGTGTGGTTTGTTGATTAACTAAGACTTACAAACGAAATAATTGGATTATATTATGCAAGACGAAAACTAAACATGTATGCATGAATTGATCAATGGCAAAGACAAAAGATAAACACTTTCAATGGATTATATGAATGAATATGTTGTTGGGGTTCAATTTCATCTCATCCACTCTCATACATTTTAGGAATTCAACATTCAAATCATCATTGTTAATGCCACTCTCTAAAGTACCATTCTAGATGGCTTCTCCCTAATCAAATAGTTCATACAATTCCTAGCATTCCTAATGATTAGTTCATAAGTGCAGGAGCTTAACGACAACCAATATAACATTGGGAGAAATTCCCCGGATCTAGACTTCCCCGTACGTGTCCGTATCGACAAAACCAATAATCATGCAATAGAATGAGTTAAACAATGCAAGCATGAAGCAAAGAGGAAAAACCCTAACTAATGATGAAAGAAAGCATAAGTCTTAGATTAAGATGCAAGCATCAATTCCATATATGAGAGCTTCAAGAGATTACATTGATTCCCCAACAAACATACAAGGTTTAGTTCACCATATTCATGGTGAACCTAGATGAACAATAATGAAAGAATGAAAGATAAAACCCTAGAAAGGTGAAGAAGTAGCCTGAGCATCCAAGATCCTCCTTCAAAGGGGTGGAAGAGAGAGTGTTTGCCTCGTTTCTGCCAAAGATGTCTAACCCTAGGACGTGCAAGTCCTTATATACTATTCTAGAGTTACAAAAGATTAAAAAAGCCCAAGCCCAAAAAGTGCCGCTCAGCGGTAAATACCGCTCAGCGGTAAATACCGCTCAGC